>NW_020954563.1:453065-510565 GCF_900497805.2 Vombatus ursinus | reverse complement strand
ACATTCCAAGTTCTGTGCTCTAAGGTCCCTTCCAGCTCTGACATTCCGAGTTCTGTGCTCTAAGGTCCCTTCCAGCTCTGACATTCCGAGTTCTGTGTTCTAAGGTCCCTTCCAGCTCTGACATTCCGAGTTCTGTGTTCTAATGTCCCTTTCAGCTCTGACATTCCAAGTTCTGAGTTCTAAGGTCCCTTCTAGCTCTGACATTCTATGATGATGATGTAATGTACTATAGGAATTTGGAACTGAGAAGGAACCATGCTAAACCGTGAGGATCAGACTCAAGAGGAGCTGGAGAGCAAGTTGCCCCATTTCCTCATCCTGTTCTCCCCTCATGACTCTTCCTTTTGCCCTCTTTGAGGCTGAGCATGTTAGGCAGCATATCTAATGCTATAATCTAACCCGAACAGGGTTTTTGGTGGAATGCTTTGGCTCTGGCTCAACCCTAGAGAGAGAAGTAGAAGTGACCAGTCTAAATTATGGGATTTAGAGCTGGTAGGGACCTGAGAGATCAACTAACGATCCATTCTCCTCATTTTACAGGGGAGGAAACTGAGGCCTACAAAGATTAAGTGACTTGCTCAGGGTCATACAGCTGGCAAGTGGAAGGAGTGAGAATTGAAGCCAATTCCTTTAAATCTAAATCCAATGTTCTTGCCACTATACTACGTTGCTGACTCAGAATGAAGCCTTCCTGGGCAAAGAATAAGGTATTTAGATTGCAGAAATAAGAATGCCTGAGATAGAGAGTGAGCAGGTAAGGAGGAGAAGGCATCAAAATCAAGAAATAACAGGCTTTACGGAAGGAGTAAAGATATTTTAACTCAAAAAATGCAAGGACACAGTTCCTCTGAGGTGGATGAAAATTTCATGCCGATTCTATGCAAATCCATTCTCCAGACTGTCAAGTCTACTTTGCTTAGATAACAGGGAGAAACGCCTTCGCTTAGATAACAGGGAGAAACGCCCAGGTAATAGAGGGAGAAGTCTAGAAGAAGTTATAAATAGCCATGCAGGAGTGAACCCAAATCCTCCCTCCCCCACTATCATCTCTCTTTCCCCCTGCCTCTATCCCAGTCTAACCGCAGCTGAGAAGCATAAGGTGGGGAATGAAGATGATGACAGCCTGAAAGCAGTGGTTTTTGTTTCAATTCAACCCTAATCAACTTAACTCAACAAATTTTTTTTTTTTTTTTTAGGCAATGGGGTTAAGTGACTTGTCCAGGGTCACACAGCTACTAAGTGTCAAGTCTGAGGCTGAATTTGAGCTCAGGTCCTCCTGACTTCAGGGCGGGTGCTCTATCCACTGCACCACCTAGCTGCCCCAAACTCAACAAATATTTACTAAGTCCCTACTATATGCAAGGCACTGGGCTTGGATTCAGGTTTACCACACTCCTGAAGAAGCTTTCTCAATGATTACCACTGTTAAAGTGCTGAACTTGGAATTAGGAAGATCTGAGTTCAAAATCTGCCTCAACCTATTAGCTGTGTGACCCTGGGCAAATCACTTAACTTTTCTTAGCTTCGGTTTTCTCTTCTGTAAAATGGAGATAATAACAGCACCAGAGGTTCAAATGAGATAACTCAAATGAGATAAATCTCTTTGTAAACCTTAATGCACTATGCAAATACTAGCTATTGAAGAAATGGTCTTTATCCTGTCCTCATCCTTCTTTTTCTCTGTCCTTAGTTCCTTGACCTTTCTATAGATTTCCCCATTTTGTCTGCTCTCTACACATGGACACTCTTTTCTCCTTTGGCTTTGTAATATTGCTGTCTCCTACTCCTCTCCTTACCTGTCTAACAGGTTTCGCTCAGGGTCCTTTTCTGAATCATCCATTATCCACCTCCAACCCCCTAAGTGTAGATGTCCCCTAAGACCCTGCCCTCACAATTCATTTCTCTTCTAGAGTCAAGCAACTAGCTCAGACACTAGCTGTGTCTGAACTTTGGTCATTCACTTAACCTCCCAGAGACTCAGTTTCTCCATCTGTAAAATGGGGGTGATAATATGTATGCATTTTAGTGTTGCTTTGAGGAAAGAACTTTGCAAACCTTAAAGTATTATAAAATTCTTGGTTATTATTCACTATTCCTATGGGTTCAATGATCCTTTCCATACAAATGATTCCTAAATCTATATCCCTAAGACCCTAATGAGGAGCTAGGTTGCTCAGTGGATAGAGCATCGGGCGTGGAGTCAGGAAAACTCATCTTCCTAAGTTCAAATTTGGCCTCAGACACTTACTCACTGTGTGACCCTGGGTGAGTCACTTAACCTTGTTTGCCTCGGTTCCTCATCTGTCAAATGAGCTGGAAAAGGACATGGCAAACCACTCCTGTGTCTTTGCCAGAAAAAACCCCAGATGGGGTCACCAAGAGTCAAATACAACAGAAACTCCAGATCAACAACAAGAAGTCCCAAATATATCTCCTCCATGCCAGACCCCCATAGCCACTTGCCTCTTGGATGAATCCACCAATAACATCTCACTTTTGACAGGTGCAGAATGGAATAGAACTGTATATTCTCACTCAAACCTGTCCTTTCAAACTTTCCTATCTCTGTTGAGGGCACTGTCATCCTTCTTGGAACTCAGCTTTGAAACCTAAGAACTGTCTTTGGCTCTTCCCTTTCCCGATCCCTCACAACTTGCTGGATTTGATGCTAAGTCTCATGGATTCTCTCTACAAAACGTCTTTTGCACCTGCATGTTCTCCTTCCTCTGCGGGCCACCAGCCTAGTTCATGCTCTCATCACCTCTTACCTGACATATCATAAGGGCTCCTATCTGGTGTCTCTGCTTTCAGTTTCATCTTTCTCTAATCCACCCTCTCCACACAACTGCCAAAATGATTTTTCAAAGGCACAGATCTGACTGTATCATTCCCCTAGTAAAGGATTTCAATGGCTCCTTATCAAAGCCTTGAGGATAAAATGCAAACTCTTTGGTCAGGCATTTACAGCTCTCTGTAGTCTAGAGCTACCCTACAATGTGGTTCAATGAAAAGCATGCTGCCTCTGGAGTCAGCAGGCTTGTTCTACATCTTGTTCAGCTATGGTGGGGGAGTCATTTAATCTCTCAGGGCCTCAAATGTAAAAAGAGGGGGTTGGACTGGATAACTTCTGATGTCTCATCCAACTCTCAATCTCTGAAATGTGAAATACCTTTCTAGCCTCATTTCATATCATTCCTCTTAATGATGTCTGCATTACAATCAAATTGGGCTATTAGGTGTTCCCCAACTGGGTATTGGACAGCTAGGTGGCACAGTGAATAGAGTGCAGGGATCGGAGTCAGGAAGGCTTATATTTCCGACTTCAAATTCAGCCTCAGATACTTATTAGCTATGTGACCCTGGGCAAGTCACTTAACCCTGTTTGCCTCAGTTTCTTCATCTGTAAAATGAGGCGAAGAAGGAAATACCAAACCTCTCCAGTTTCTTTGCCAAGAAAACCACAAATGAGGTCATGGAGAGTTGGACACAACTGAAACAACTCAACAACAAATCTCCAGTGCCTAAGCAGAGTGCCAAGGCCTGGCACATGGGAGGCATTTAATAAATGTTGTTGCATTGAATTCATACGAGTCAGAGGTCGAACCAGGACTTGAGCCCAGATTTTCTGCCTCTTGATTCCCACTTCCTTATACTGCATCCTACTGGTCACCAGAATGTCTTTAAACTCTCTCTCTCTCTCTCTCTTCCCCCTCCCTCTCTGTCTCTCTGTCTGTCTCTCTATATTTCCCCCCTGTCTGTCTGTTTGTCCCTCCTCTCTGTCTCTCTTCTCTCTCTCTCCTTCTCCCCCTTGTCTCTTTCTCTCCTCTCTCTCTCCTTTCTCTTTCTCCCTCTCCTCTCTCTCCTCTCTCCTGTCTCTGTCTCTGTCTCTCTCTTCCCCCCTGTCTGTCTGTTTCTCCCTCCTCTCTGTCTCTATTCTCTGTCTCTCTCTTTCTCCCCTTCTCTCTTTCTCTCCTCTCTCCTTTCTCTTTCTCTCTCTCTCTCTCTCTCTCTCTCTCTCTCTCTCTCTCTCTCTCTCTCTCTCTCTCTCTCCTCTCTCTGTCTCTATCTCCTCTCTGTCTTTTGTCTCTTTCTCCCTCACACACACACAATGTGATCATGATGATTTCTACCATTCTCTTTTCTCCAAAACATTCCCTCCTGAGATGACTGATGCAGTCATCAAAGACACACTCTGTCCTAGCCCATGGCCCATTCGTAACATCACAAAATGTCAGAGTTGGGAGGAGCCTTAGAATGTAGAAGGTCAAAGCTGCCTGGAAGCTCAGAGACAATCAGATTTTACAGAGGAGGATACTTGGGCCCAGAAAGGAAAGGGTCTTCTTCAGCAGCACGCAGTGTGTCTGTAAAATTCTGATTTTCTGAGCCAAATTCACTGGTCTTTTGAATGTACTACATAAAAAGCTGGCTTTGAGCATAACATTCCAGCCAAACTGTGTATTGATATGTTTCCAGACACATAGTAGTGTTGTTTGGTGGTTGACCTGAAAAGAGACAAGTGCTCAGTGAGTGTTCTTGTCTCAGCAGCATTAACTCCCTTAAACATAATAATTTTTGGGGCTTATCATTGTCACTTTGTTTACAGTGTGCATAAACATTGATCTGATTTCTTAGAACTAATTAATAAAGCATCTGCCCACCCACAGAGACTCTAAGGAAGGTCAAGAGAATTAGGAATTTCATTGGGTTGTTGATTTAGAACTGGAAGGGACCTTAGAAGTCATTGAGTTTGATCTCCTCCTTTTACAGATGAGGAAACTGAGTCTCAGAGAAGTGAAATGACTTGCCCAGGGTCATACAGTGAGTAAGTGTTCAAAGCAGGATTCAAAGTCAAGTCTTCCTATTCCAGGTCCAGCATTCTACCCCTTATGCCTCACTTGGAGGCAGGGCTTATGATGTCAGATTTCAATGGAAGTAGCACGTCTAGCATGTGACTTGGGAACAGCTGGTATTCAAGCATCCTCTTTCCTGGCTCAACCCCGTCTCCCTGTACAAACATGTACAATTCTTGGATTTGGGTTTCAGCAAAAGTTAATATCCCAGGCCCCTCTGGGCCTTGGAGGATAGTGTCTGAGAATGACTGGGGAATGTGAGAAAACAAATTAGGGAAGGATCCAGAATCAATAGTAGGCACCTAATAAAGTGAGCCAAATATACTTTGAGAATCGATAAAGAAGTTTATTGGTGGCTACTGGAGAAATTTCAGGAGCTGAATTATAGGATCATGTAAGCAGGACGGCTTTGGCTGCACAGTTCTGTAACTACTTCTGCTCTCTGTAGCAGGTCTGAGAGCAGCCCACGAGGGGAGCCCGGTATCTTCGCTGGGGCCAGTTAGCCTATGCAATACAGTGTTGCGGACAGAATGCTGGATGGGGAGTCATCAGTTCACAAGATCAACCCTGGGAGGGAGTTTGCAGATTTAATTTCGTCCAATTTCCATTATTTTACCAATGAGAAAACTGAGCCCAAAGACCTGAGTTTGAACCCAGACTCCACTACTTTCTGTCAATGTGACCTTGGGCAAGTTGCATACCCTCTCTAAGCCTCAGTGTCCTTATTTGTGAAGTGAGGGGGTTGAACTAAGTGGCTATCGAAGGTCACTTCTAGCTCTTAATCTCTGATCTTATAATTCTTTCTTTGCTTTTATAACCAATGCCTGAAATTTCGCCATTAGCCCAGGCTTCCTTGGGTTAAGCATTATCTTCATCAATGTCCTCTAGGATCACGAAAACTTCTCTGGCTGGGGGATGCACTGAGCTCCTAACACCTGGGATAGAGATGAACAGCAGGATCATAGAATCACAAACTTAGGACTCAAATAACTTTCATAGAGGTCATCTAATCCAAAGCCCTGATTTTGTAATTAGGATACTAGAGCCCTAGAGATATTAAGCAGCTTGTCCAATAGTGGGCAGTACATGGCAGGGCTGGGATTTAAACCCAGGTATTCTGACCTCAATTCCATTTCCACTGTGCCATATTGAAGAAAAACATTTAAAGTGCAAAAAAGTTCAGAAATAAAACCTGCCTGAATGTTGAGCACAGAGCCCAAATACAAAATTCTCTGATTTTTGCTCAGGTCACCCCTGCTTAAAACTAATCTAGTGTCTCAGAAAGTCACTAAAAACAGGTTACCTTTATATTTTCATTGGGAGTCGTATTTCTTTTTTTTTTTTTGAGTTGCTTATGATTTCTCTTTCATATTTACCTTTTAATGCTTCTTTTGAATCTTGTATTTGAAAGTCACATTTTCTCTTCGGCTCCGGTCTTTTCTTTAGGAAGGCCTCTGTTTCCTTAAATATCCATTTTCCCCTTGATGTGTTTTTTAAGAGAGTAAACCGTAGGAACTGGAATGTTCTCAGAGTGTCTGTCTCTAGCCACAAATATCTTGTCTGGTGAATGTCCTGAGGCTAGATGTGTTTCCATAGAGAGCAAGCCTGTAGCAACTGGTATAAGAAAGAAACTGGGAAGCCCCACTGGGCAAAGAAACCAACCCTTATTAAGAGAAACAAAGGGAGGGTCTCAGACTGTACTGGACAGACTATAGACCTCACCTTTGTCTCTCCCAAAGGTTGATTCCTTTGCCCAGAAAGGCCTCCCAGCCTCGTTCCCACACTGGAATGTTCCCAGAGACAGTGTGTCCCACCACAAGTATGTTTTCCTCTGTGTATTATGTGCTGTTTTTTTTTTCTTTTCCCCATCCAGGAGGTGAGGGGTCCACAGGTGTTACACATTGCACACCTTTTCCTGGAATACATCAATCAGTTCTGCTTACTTTTCTTTTCCTCCCTCATACACACCCATATAGGAAAGTGTAGGAATTTTTGGGATCTGTCAGGTAAGGGTGGAGTGGTGAAGAGGAAAGAGATGTTGTAGGGGAGGGGAAAGGTAGGGAGTTAGAGGCAAGCAGACCTCCAGCTGCTCACGCACCCCTTTCCAGACTCAGGGGAAAAGGGAACTCATTCTTCCTTCTCATCTTCTTCCCAGTCTTGTTTCTTAACAAGCAGAAGCATCTCAGGGAAACAATCTCATTGGGAGCTCAAGAGGAACAAATGGACTTTAGGCCAAGGGTTTCAAACTCTACAGAAGTAGAGTTTGTTCCAGATGTCCTATACCTGGAATTTCTAATATTGATGCTGTCATCAAGGGCCCACACCTGGGCAAGCACAGGAATGATCATGGGTCTCTTCCTTTTTTCATCCCTTCCTCTTGTGCACCAGGTTTTTTGTTGTTGCTTTTCCCAACCAAACCAACAAGGATTTAATACTTGTGGCTAGAATTAGTCTTTGAAGAGAATTGCTTGAGAGTCAAGGTTGGCCCATGAGTGGGGTTCTGCATTGCACATGACCAAGGACAAAAAGAGAGAAACAAGAAATGAATTCCTGATCTTGGAAGGATGTTAAAGATTACATCTTCCTAACCCCTTGTGCTACAGGAGGGAACACAGAGACCCAGAGAGGTCAAGTGATTTGCCCAAGGTAAAGAAGCAAATTAGTGGCAGGGCTGAGTCTAGACCCCAGATTTCCTAATTCCTAGATCTGAGCTCGTTCCACTACACCATGGTGTGTCCCACCCCATTCCTTTTCTAGGATCTCTCCTTCACTAGGGAGCCAATGGTCTGTGGGCACTTAAGCCAAGGTACCATCTAAATTTAATCTGAATTCTGTATCTTGGCCATGGATAGGAGGCAATCTAGGATTAGTGAACAAGGTCAGCCCAACAACCACAGTTAGTAGACTATGGAGCTTTGAGCACCAGAGGACTTGGGTTCAAATTCCATCTCTGATACTACCTATATGATGTTGGGCAAGTCACTCTATTTCCTTGGCCTCAGTTTCCTCATCTGTAAAGTCAAGTCAACAAACATTTATTAAGTGCCTGTTACATGTTTGGCACTGGGCTAAACTCTGTACAATGAGAGGTTCCAGTTCTAGCTTTATGATCTTTTAATCCTTGTGATCCAGGTTCTCTTGCTGGAGCAGATGAACTCAGATAAGACTTCAGAGTTTAGAAAGGGTGTTCCCAGATTGCCTCTTATCTCTGGTCAGGGTGCAGAGTTTTGTTTTGTTTGGGACTCCCAAGATCTTTCCCAAACCTAACAATTTCTTAATGTCTCTCCTTGCTTTGCATGTGGAGCTGGCCAGGATTGCGGGATATGTGTCTGTGTATCTCCTTCCCTTGGGCATCTTAAATGCCCCAGCTGTGCATGGTACCTCTTCATTGGTGTCTCTCCCATTAGTTTGCTGGCATATGAGGACTCTGTGATGATAAGGTGTTCTTCAGAGAGCTCCTGACATAGTAAATGTCGGAGATTCTGCCCCATTAAGCTTAGGGTGTGTTTGAGAGCTTCAGATATGACAAGAGTAATGGATGAAATGACCCAGAGAAATGTCAGACCCACCCCAGGATTCTAGAATCTCCCATCGCATCTGCTCCAAGGTAGCCATCTTATGTCAGAAGGCAGAAAGATATAGTAAAAAGAGACTGGATTTAGAGTCAGAGGACATGACCCTGCTTCTTACTACCTGTGTGATCTTAGGCATAAACAGAGGGAAAAATGGAGGGCATTCCCAAGCTGGTGAGGCTGGAATGCATGGGTAATGTTCCAAGAACAATGCCTATCTGACCTAGATAGTTGAAGGAAAGCATTGGCATAGGGAAGTAGTAGGAGATAACATTGGAGAGAGGGGTACACAGGAGCCAGCTTACGAAGGGTCTTAGATAGCAAGATAGGGAGTCTAGAGTAGCTCCTCATTAATCCTAACATGCCAGGCGGGGAATCATGAAGATATGGGTTCAAATCCTCAAATTCTTCTGATACCTTCTAACTGTGTATCCAGAGACAAGTCACCTAGCCTCTCTGGGACTCAGTTTGCTCATCTGTAAAATTAGGGGGCTGGACTAGATGACTGCTAGGTCCAGCTCTGGATTCTATGATCCAATTACCTTTGATAGCCAAAGACTGTAGAGTGCAAAGGTCAGAGCAAGAAGGAACCTTTAGAAAGCATTGAGCCCAATTCCCTCATTTTACAGATGAAGAAACAGGCCCACAGAGGGGAATGCATTAGTAGTAGAACTAGTTCTAGAACCCAGGTCTTCTGACTCCCAGGTTTCTACTCAGCCACTCCATTTGTTCTCTATTCCAAACCCTGCTCTGAAAGCCACACTGGAGTTGGGGTAGTATGAAGCAGGGCTCTGCCTCCACAATTCTGGGCTTTGGACTCCCTGCCTGGGGTAATCAGCTTTCTAAAGCAGAGGGAGGCTGCTTCCATGACAACCATATTTGAAGCACCAGGCCAGCCCCCTGCCATGCATGGTAGGGAGATGGGAGGCACAGAAATGTGCTAATCAGGCAGCCTGGTCTCTTTGATTGTCTGCTACTCTCAGGAATACTGGGACCTGGAGCTATGAATTACATTAAAATAAGCAGTCCAGCCCTTACTGCTGAGGGCTAGAAAAGTGGAGGGGGACCTTAGGGGGTCTGGCAGACATTTCAACCTTTACCTTACAGCTCCTGTTTAATGCTGCACCTTCATTCCCAGTGTGCTTCCTAAATTTGGAGTCATGAAGCCCCAGTTAGGATCATGGCTCAAATGTTTAGCAGCTGTGTGATGCTAAGTTGCCGCTTAACCTCTCTGAAACTTGGTTTCCCCACCTATAAAACATGGATAACAGCACCTGCTTCCACACAGGGTTGTGACAAGGAAAGCCCTTCTTTGGACTTTAAAATGCTACATAAATATGAACTGTTATGCCCATTCATCCATATAGCTTTGCTACAAGGCCGTCATGATAACGGACATTTACATAGCCCCTTAAAGTTTGCAATTTCTTCATATATGTAGTGAAGCTGATAAGGGGAATCACCTGATCATCTGAATAGAGGCCGCCCTGGAAGCTGGGCATGGACACTCTGCCTCTTTGGGGATGGACGTGCTCTAGCTGAGAGATGAAGAACCCGCTCTTTGGAGTAATGCAATATCCCTCATTGGTTCAGGTGACTGGCAAAGCTATGTCAAAGATGACTGGTGTTTGAGTTAAGAAGAGGCAGCTTACTCAGTAGGCTATGCAAGGAGAGAAAAAAGGCTCTTTCTCCCCCCCCTTCCTTCTTTTCTCCCTCTCTCCCTTCTCTCCTTCTTTTGGGGATGTTGCTTAGCATTCTGTCAGCTCTGCCTTGGACTTCCAGGGAGTAGGAAGGAGATTTCTCTCCCCTGTGCCCCCAAAGAGGCTGCGGTGGTTATGAATATATGGCAGTGAGAACCTGTGAGTGCTTAGGTTGGCCTGAAATTGGACTTCAAGCCCTTGGCTGCCTCTTCTGTCTTGTGTTTTTTCCCCAATCCCAAGTCATGAGAAATGGATATTTTATCCCCTACCAGTGACCCCATGAATCTGAGAGCATGGGAATTCCCCAGTCACTGGGTACTTCCTGAAATTATACCACTTCTCAAAGGAAGAGATGATCATTACCAGTTGGATGCTATATTTGAAAGTTCTATGATATCCCAAGATGGCTGGTTGGGAGTTCTGGACCTTAGAAGAGAAATATCTGTTCCATGGTCTCACAAAGTTCTTCTGAATCTTCTGGGAGAGCATGATGGGTGATGGATTATATTGTTTATGTTTTAAGTATGTGTTAATATGTACTTTTGTGTTCTAAGCATTTCTTTCGTGGTGGAGAAAATAAATAGCTGTTTTCTACTTGATGTCTTCTTTGTACATTGAGTGTTTTTTCTAGTGGGACCTTGTTAATCCCTTTTGGGAGGGACCCTAGACATGAGCCACATGTAAACTCCTTTGTAGGGTTTTTCTCCAGAACTTTAGGATGAGGGTATAATGAGCCAGAGAATTTCAATCTTCAAAGTCTGATCCTTTCTTTGGCATCTGATTCCCTCAGGATTAAACCAAGTCCACATGAGTCCAGAAACTGGATCCATTTGTGGGCCCATCCCAGACCATGGATAATTCATATATTATTTCATTTGAGCCTCACACTATCTCTTCAGGATAGGTACTAGAGATACTATTATCCTCATTTTATAGGTGAGGAAATGGAAACTAAGAGGTTACTTTCCCGTAGCCACAAGCCACAAGCCAGTAAGGGTTAAAAGTAGGATTTCAAACTAGGTTTTCCTGACTGTAGGTCCACTAGCCCACAGAGGAGTAATCCCTTTCCTAAGGTCATGTATCAAGACTCCAAGTCAAGTCCCACTTCTTCCAGGAAGTCAGCCCTGATTATTCTAGCCAGCATGGAACTCTCTGATACTATTAATCCATATCACATATTGTCTCTATTATTCATCTGAAAATTTAATCATATTATGTTTAATACTTTATTATATGCTATCTTGTCTTATTCTCTAAATGTTTTGTGCATGTCTCTACAAGGCAGTGACTGCACCTTCCCTTCTTTCTGTAGTTCCCCCCACCTCTCTCCCACCAGAGTAGCTGAGCACAGATCTAGACACATGGTAAGTGTTTATTAAATGCTTGCTGAAGTGATTTTACACAGGGTTCCTTGGTGTCTGACCACCGAGAGGCTTGCCTTCAAACTGCGCCATGCCTGTGCCCTTGCCTGGAGCCCAGAGCAACTGGGGGCTGCTCAGCTCCAGGGATACCACAGGACTAGTCAGTGGTGAGTCCTCTAGGGAGGTCTGTGAATCTGTCTCTTCTGATGAGAAACTACCATGTCGGGAGAACTGAAAGCGGGACCCTCGTCCTGGCCTCTTTCTGGTGAGGCCTTTCCATAGGGTGGGGGACTTGGAAGAGGCGGGCAGAGCAGGTAGCCATGTAGGAGGCTGCAGATTCTCTGGGGCTGCCTTGTTAAGATCTACAGTCAGGTCAGCTTGGGGACTTCGCTCTGGGTCTGTAATTCTAGGAGCTGGGTTGGAAACCCCCATTTTCTGTTGATTATCTCTGTCATCGCCTTCTTCCTTAGACTGGTCAGAGGAGTTGTTTTTCTTTATGCCATCTTGGCCTACAGAGTTTGAATTCATACCTGTGCCCAACCTTCCCCCAGAAACACACTGTCCTTTCCATCTTTGGATTCCAGTGAATGTTTTCCCAGGTTCCAGAATGGCTATGGAGTCTCCCTCCAGGGATCTGGGGGCTAAGTTCACTGAAATATCTTTTCCCTTACTAGGGCCCAGCTCAGTCTCTAGTTTCCCCTGGCACCGGGTCAGAGCCTCCTGAAGAATAACATAACTCTCATGCCGCCTCAGCCGAGCTTCCTCCCAAAGGCCCAGGCCAGGGCCTCGACTCAGAGAAGATGCCTGCAACCACATCTCCCATAGTTTCTCGGCAGGAAACTCTACCGCAAGCCTCTGCAGGTAGCTCTCCAGGTGGTGCTGTGCATCTGGGCTGGCCTTACAGCCCTTACCCAACTTTAGGTCAGCCACCAAATCCTGACAGTCCAGGTTGAACCAGGTCATCTGGGAAAAGGAGAGGGGGATTAGCATAAATACATAAGACCAAGAGCCATTTCCTAATGGGTAAATGTCTACAGATATGAACAAACAGGCCCCAAAAGAAGAATTACAAACTATTAACAGCTATTTAAAAGGTCGTTCCAAACAATTAATAATAAGAGAAATGCAAATGGAAACAGCTTAGAGCAAATTGGCAAAGGTGACAAAAGATAGAAATCATCAATGTTAGGAGGACTATACAAAGATAGGCAGGCACACAGATACATTGTTGGTGGAGCTGTGAATTAGTCCAACCATTTTGGAAAGCGATTTGTAATTATGCTTTAAATAGTGACTAAAATGTCCATCCTTTTTGATGCAAAGATCCTACTGTTAGTTGGGCATGTACCCAACAAGCCCAAAGATAGAGTTTGCAGGCCTTCTTTGCAGAGATCAGGGACTATTGGTATAGAGTACTGCATTTATTGTCAGACATGGTTGATGTATTGGTTTGTTTTGTGCAATTGCTTTTTTCCCCTTTCTTTTTAAATCTTTGTTACAAAGAATGGCTCACTGGGTAGCTGGGAGAAGGGGATATATCCAGAAGTATAGGTGATGTAAAAACTAAAGATATCAATAAAATAAAATGGAAAAAAGAGAAAGGGTGGGAATGAACTCTGACTAAAATCAATGAGGCCCCAGGGCTGGGAAGACATATACCAATAATTGGGCCAAGGATCATAGCATCTGAAACTACAAGAGAATTTAGAGATCATCTAATCCAGCAGCCCCCCCCCCCCCCCCACAGAGGAGGAACTAGGGTTCAAAATAGCTGTGTGACTTGGGTAAGGTCATGCAGGTAGAAAGAAGCACAGTGTGAATTCAAACACAGGCCCTGTAACTCCAAATTTAGTACAATATCAATGGTGTACTAGAAGAATAATGACAACGGGCATTTCAATAGCATTTCTTTCTGTTAAAAAGTGCTTAATATCTATAATTTTGCTTGAACCTCACCACACTCTGATGAAGCAGCTATATGAGAGTTATTGTTTCCGTTTAATGGATGAGAGAACTGAGGTTCAGCTCAGAAGTGATTGTTCAAAGTAGCAAAGCTAAAGAGTGGTGGAAGTGGGGCTCCACCCAGGTGTTCTGACTCCTTAGCACAGCGCTCCAACCGGATGACTGCAGAGGAATCTTCTAATTCTAGATCTCTGATCTTAAAATTGTTTTTGTTCAGTTGTATCTGACTCTTTGTGATCCTATTTGGGTTTTCTTGGCAAAGATCCTGGAGTGGTTTGCCATTTCCTTCTTCAGCTCATTTTCCAGATGAGGAAACTGAGGCAAATAGGGTTAAGTAGCTTACTTAGGGTTATATAGCTAGTAAGTGTCTGAGGCCAGATTTGAATTCAGGAAGATGAGTCTTCCTGTCTTTGGGCCCTGTGCTCTATTCACTTTGCTACCTAGCTGCCCAATGATCCTATAAAATGCTTAAAGACAACTATCTTTTTTTTTTTTCTTTTTGGTGAGGCAAACGGGGTTAAGTGACTTGCCCAGGGTCACACAGCTAGTAAGTGTCAAGTGTCTGAGACCGATTTGAAACTCAGGTCCTCCTGACTCTAAGCCTGGAGCTCTATCCACTGCGCCATCTACCTGCCCCCACAGCTATCCTTTCTCCATCATACCCTACCCCGCCCCACACTCCTGGGGCTCCTCTTCTCTAGAGTAAACATCTTCTCATATAGCATAGACTTGAGGCCTTCTACCATCCTGGCCGTCTTCTTACTAGACTCTCTGAAGTCTATCAACGTTCTTCCTAAAATGTGGTGCCTGGAACAGACCCAACTCTCCAGGCATGTGTTGACAACCATCACCTTCCTATTTTGGGAATCTCTCCTCTTCTTGAAGCCCAAGCTCAGATTAACCTTTTTGGCAGCCATATCTCAATGCTGACACATGTGAAACTAGTAGTTCATTATAAAACCTCCAAATTTTTTTCAGACAAAATGTTGTTAAGGAGCAGTTAGCTCCTTCTCCTTCTCTGGCAGTTTATTGAACCCAAATGTGAGATGTTGCATTTATCTCTATTACATTTCACCTTATTTGATTCAGCCCAACCAATGTTCTAGCTTGTCAAGATCTTTTTGGATGCTTCCTCTGTCATTCATTGTGTGAACTGTCCCTCCCAGCTTGGCATCACCTGAGAATTTTGTAAGGACACCATTTATAACTTTTGAAAAAGGTTAAGTAGCATAAGGTCAAGCCCACTGGAAACCTCCTTCCAAGCTGACATTGAACCATTAATGGCCCACTCTGGGTCTGGCCATTCAACCAACTCTAAATCCATCTAAGTGTAATATTGTCTAACCTACATCTCTGCATGTTTTAGAAAAGATAAAGATGAGAGGCTTTATCAAAGGCTTAGTGAAAATCTAGGCTAATATGTGACATTCTTATGATCTGCCAGTTTAGTAACCCTATAAAGAAGGAAATAAAAGGAAATAAAGTTAACCTGATATGAACTGGCCTTAATTCAACAAGCATTTATTAGGCATATTCTGTGTGCCAAGTACTATGTTAGATGCTAGAGGCATAAAGAAAAAAAGTCCAAACAAAGCAAAATAACTAGTCCCTCCCCTCAAGGAACTTATATTCTATTGGTGGCATACAATATGTATATAGGTAAGTGTGTGTGTATGCATACATATATACACATATATGTACACACCCACACATATACATATATACATGCATATATATACATATATATACATATACATATATATATGTATATATATATTGAACACAACTTGACTTCTTGGAAGAGGCAGGAGTGAAAGTACTAATATGAAACCATCACTGTTTCCTTTTCTAGAAGTTCACTCGCCATCCCTCTACTACTGTAGTCTAACATTCTGCCAGGAATAGAAGTCAAGCTCACTAGACTAGAATATGCAAACTCTACTTTCCCCATCCCCCTTAAAAAAATCTGGTCAGCGTCCTCTCTGTCCAGATCTTCATCTTTCATTTTCCATAACCATCCAGACGTCAGTGACGATGGCTCAGCAATCACACCTGCTAATTCTTTTAGGTGACTTGAAGTCATCAAGGGCATCTCTTCCTACAGTATTTCTTTACTTATCTTAGGTATTAAAATACTATTAGCCATTTTTGTTCCATCTTTCCCAGGCTAAAGGTCATTCTCCTTGACCAAATAAGAACTGAGCAGCTCTAACTTTGAGCTGTTGCTGGTTATCACTGCCTCGTCCACCCCAAGCAGTGGTCACATCTCTTTGTTTCTCTTCTTTTCTTCAGTCTGCAAACAATGACCCACTACTTTCTTGTCCTTAGTTTTTCTCACCATCCTTAGCTCATTTTGAGATTTAGAACTTCTGATATCATTTGTATAGTACATGCTATTCTTTTATTTAATAACAGCACCTTTTTCCCATGATTGTTGTGGATAAGAGATAATTGGGTGCCTTGAAAACCTTAAAATACTATATAACACTACATAAATACTAGCTGTTATTATTATTAATTCTTTCCATATTCTGTAATCTGCCCTGGCTTTCATCTATATAATATGATACTATTTAAATGCTAGATGTCATTATTATTAATTATTTTCATTTTCTGTTATCTGCCCTGGTTTTCATCTATATAATATAATACTATATAAATGCTAGCTGTTATTATTATTATTTCCATATTCTGTTATCTGCCCTGGCTTCCATCTTTTTGTACATATATTTAAAAATCTAAATTGGTTAATACATGTAATCCATGACTACCCCTAAATATGTATTCACACAAATAGTTATGTGTTAGATTATGTGTTAGACTAGATAGTTATGTGTTCCTCAGTTTGCACAGCTGGATTTTTAAGCCCAAATGAAAGACTTTACATTTATTCCTATGAAATTTCATGTATAATTGTAGTGACTATGACTAAAAAGAGTCATTCCTTGGTGGACCATGCTTTGATTATGAGCCCTTTGTTACTGAGCTAGGTTGGTTCTCAGAAGATGGACTCATGGTTTGTCATTGGGTCATTCCCTGAATTGCCTGAGCTTGTGCTCCACAGGCTAGTTTTTGAGGGTCAACACTTCGTGATGTGGTGGTGGGAGGTAGGCCTCGGAGAAGGACATCAGTGGAGGCCTGCTTTATACAAGAATTATCAAACTTCTAGAATTGTGATTTCTGCCATCTGGCCCTAAATTCTTTTTCTGCCCTTATCTCCCAAGTCTCCTCATGCTGCCAGCCTCCTGAAAATCTTCCAAACACAGCCTCATGCATTCCTCTTTGGCGTTTTGTTCCCATGCCTGGAATGTACTCTCCTCTGCTATCTTATCTACCCATCATTCCTCTTTCTCCTTGTACACCATCTCCCTGTCGCTTTAACCAAACAAGGCTATTTAGTGTTCTCCAAACATTCTTCTCACATTCCTACTTCTAGTCTAAGGTTCACACTGTTCTCTACCTGGAATACACACATCTTCCAGTTCACCCCCTCTCCCAGGTTCTCAGGAATTCCTGAGCACGATCTTTCCTCATTGAATCCTTATCCACCCTTTAATACTCCCTTCAAATGCTACCTCCTCTTAGAAGCCTTCCCTGATCTCTGGCTCCCTTCTTAGTTAGGAGGGATCTCCCCTTCCTCCGAACTTCATATTCCTCTGTTTGTATCTTGTTTATGGCATTTAGCATATTAGCTTATTAGCATATTGTTCTTCCTGATAATATAGTAATTTGTGTGCCTATCTCCTACTGGCTGCAGTTTCTTTGAGGCAGAGACAAGAAACTGCATTTTATCTAAACCTGGTCTCTTCCCTGGCATCCTGCGCAGGGTTCTGCACTCGTTTATTGAATGGAGACTTTGTTCTAGAATTCATCTTTGCAATCTCCAGGGCATGCTGCAGAGGCATTGTAACTCTTGAACATACCACAGGGGTTTGATGTTTGTTGAATGAGAGAATCCTTCAAGGCCCAGCCTACGAGCCTCCTTCTCTGTAAAGCCTTTCCTGACCACCCTAGTACCCCAGCTCCATGATAGTCCCTGGCCTAAGTCCTAGCATTTACTGTCTGGACCCTTCTCCTTTTTCACTGGACAGAGTCTGTTTTGTACCCTTAGTTATCTTTCCACTTGTGTCTTTCTTACCTTCCCATCTGGATGTAAGCTCCTTGAGGGCAGGGGCCATTATTTACTCATGGCTTTAGCACCTATGGGTTTCAGCACTCAGCAATGCTCATCTTAAAGCTTGGAAGGGAATTTTATTCATAGAACAGAATAGCTGTTTTCTAGGAGTTTAATTTCATTTCAATTAAACTCCACAAACATTAACCAATTACTATGTGGCAGAACCTAGGAATGACTCTTTTTAGTCACAATCACTAGAATTATACATGAAATTTCATAGGAATAAATGTAAAGTCTTTCATTTGGGCTTAAAAATCCAGCTTTGCAAAAGCTGTATACAAAAAGAGGCAAAAGATAGTTCTTGCCCTCAAGGAGCTTACAATCTAGTGGGGGTGGGCAACATGCAAACAAATCTATGCAAAGCAAGCCATCTACAGGATAAACAGGAGAATGGAAGGTAGGCACTGGAATTAAGAAGAAGGATATAGAAGGGATATAGGGATAAAGAATCCCTATAGAAAGAGGGATTTTAGTGGGGACTTAAAGGAAGCCAGGAAGGTCAGCAGTTAGAGCAGAGGAGGGAGAATGTTCCAGGCATGAGGGACAGCCAGAGAAAATGTCTGAAGTGGAGAGATGGAATGTCTTGTTTGTGAAACAGCCAGGAGGCCAGTGTCACTGGATTAAAGAGTAAGTGTTGGGGGGTAAGGTTTAAGATGACTGGAAAGGTAGGAGGGGGCTAGGTTATGAAAGGCTCTGAACCCCAAATAGGGCATTTTGTATTTGCTCCTGGAGGCCATAGGGAGTTACTGGAGTTTATTGAATAGAGGAGGAGGGAAGGGGAGGAATGTTGACAGTTTAAGAATAGGTATGCTAACAATAAAAATGCATATTTTTTTCTATAAACAGGGGGGGAAAAAGAAATTTGAGGAAGGAAATCTCACTTTTAGCTGGGGAGGGACAGCGTAGGGCAAGGCAGAAAGGGAAGGCTTCCTGAAGAAGGTAGCGTCTAAGCTTGGCTTTAAAGGAAGGAACATAGCATGTCGTGTGGGGTGGAAGGATTTCCACCACAGACACCAGGGATGGCATGAACAAAGCGTTATTGTTGTTGTTGTTTGTCCTTCATTTTCAAAGAGGACCTATGATATTACAGGATGATGTCTCGACTCATGCATCAATTGGATTGAAGTGAGGCAGAGTTGCACAAAGTCGCCAGCCTCACTCTCTCTTCCAGAGTCATCAAGGTCCAGTGGTAAGAAAAAAGTCAAGACGCCTGACGATGGCCTGGGTATGCGTCAGACACAAGCACAGAGAGAGATAATCTATCCTGGTAAGTAGGTAGATGCCAAGTTGTGAAGGGACTTGATGACCAGGCAAAGTGGCTTACATTTTATTTTATGATCAGGACAGTGCAGCAGTCTGTGAAGGCTAGCTTGGAGAGGGGAGAGGCTGAACGCAGGGAGAAAGGAATGCAGGGAGTTGTAGTAATTTAGGATGTGGTTGCTAGCATCCTGCCCAAAGGCAGCCTGAGTAGGTAAGAAAAGGGATTCCCAACTTTTTGCAGAGTTTGTTGGACTCTGCCAGTAATATGTCAGCTCCTTGAGGGCAGGGAACTATCTTACTGTCATCGTATCTACAGGATAGTTACTTTAAAAAATCTTTCCTATTGATTGATATGACTCACTCTTGCATTGTCTATTACTTAACTAACAACCTAATCTCCTTAAGAAGTCTAAGAGACTGACTACATGAATAAATTCAAGAACCAAGAGCAGTAGATGGAAGCTATACTGTACTTGGAGTCAAAAGACCTGGGTTCAAATCCTGCCACTATGAGCAAGTCCCTTCTCTCTGAACCTCCTTCTCATCTGTAATGTCTTCTTATCTGTAGTACCTAGAACACCTACCTCACTGGGTGGTTGGAAGGAGCATATGAAATAGTGTGTTACAACTTTTGCAAACCTTATAACTCCATATCAATGTCAGCTTTTATTATTCTAGCTCAGTACAGGAAGAATTTCCTAACAATTATAGTTATCCAGCAATGGAGGGGACTGCCCCAGGAAGCAGTGAGCTTCCTATCATTGGAGAGGTACTATAGATGGAATTCCTGCATAATAATAGTAATGACTCATTTCTAGCATGCTCTGGGATTTGCTATGCTTTTCCTGTCATCAAGTATTATTCAAGTATTATTATCCTCATTTTGCAGATGAAAAAATCTAAGGCTCAGAACATCTAGTTCAGTCCCTTTATTTTGCCAGTGAGGACCAGAGGGAAGTGATCAGTCCTTAAGGAAACACCCCAGGATAAGAGTCCCCAGACAGTCTGATGCTTCCTCTAGCCCTATCTGACTAAGGCCCAGTGGATGATCTGGGATGTGGATGATAAGCCTTTTTAGTGCCAGAATGAGAACTGAGGTCGCTTGGTTCCAAATCCAGGGTTTTTCCCATTACCCCCCCAACGCTTTGGGGAAGAGGTCAAATTAGATGACCTCTAGAGTCCCAGTTATGAAGCTATAGATTTTGAGGTTTTAGCTTAATTCATGAAGTGAATTGGCAAAAGCATAGGATATCTGGGGAACAACCCTAACTTTTTGAGATAGTTTTCATTAAGAAGGCTGATCCTGACCTTCATCAAAATATCCACTGAGCCCTAAACAGATGGGCTAAGGGAGCATTGGTCTGGCTGGGGGCTCTTACCCTGGGGTGCTTCATTCCTCCTGCAAAACAGATGCAAATAGCAATGAATGTAACCAATTTTCAGCAGCTTGTGAAAAACCTAATCTTTCCCTCCATTAATTTAGTATCCGACAGAGAGCTGTTAGGCAGCGTGCAGTGTAGAAACATTTTCTCCAGAGGCACCATCTTTCCACGGATTAAAGGAACTTGTTTTTAGATAAATGACTTAATATACATGGAAGCACATGGAGCCCAGAGATGGGAAAGGGTGACATCAATCCAAGTTTGTGGCATGATTATATTAGTATTATTTAGGGCGGTGTGGCTTCTGTATCACCAAGCCACTCACCACTGCCACTCCCATCTCTCGCCCTTCTTTCCCAGCCTGTCATGTCTGCCAGAGCTGCGTAATTCCTAGGTGCCAGACCATTGCCTTTCTGTCCGGTGCCCAAAGCCCTCTACCACTTCCTCCTGGAAGCCTGCCCTGAGAGCTCGTGCGTGAGGAGATGTTGGCATTCTCTCTCCCTGGCTAATGAGGCTGCCTAGGCCAGCCACACATCTACCAGCCTTCCAAAGGGTGTTTATAAAAATCACAGCAACACTCCCTGTTAAACCACCACTATCTCAGAGCAGGTGGTATGGGGCTGGGGAAAGAACATTGAAGAAGACCTGGGATTGAATCCTTGTTTTCCTATTTACTATACATGTAAAAATAAATTATGGGTCACAGGCCTAAGGTCACCCAGCTTAGTAAGTAGGAGATGTGGGATTAGATCTCAGGTCCTGTGACTCCAAGTCCAGAGTTCTTCCTGTTCTTCCTGTTATTATGAAGAGCAAATCACTTCATCTGTCTGGTATTCAGTTTCTTCATCTATAAAATGGGGGGATTGATCTAGATAATCTCTAAGGCCCCTTCTGACTTAAAATTCCTTGATCCGGATGATCTTATGCCCTCCCACTCTCCTCCAGATCCTGAGGGTGTTGTCTATGAGTTTCCTCTCACAGACATGCCATCAGTCTTTCCCGTTGAACACTCCGCTCCCCATAGAATGTTCAGTTTTAAGGGACTTTGTGTTCTTTTGGCCTTCAGCTTCCTCCACCCTCTCCTCCTAGATTCAGGGAGGAAGCAGAAGAGAGGGACAGGGATGGGCACTACTTGTGTGGTTCTACTGGTATCCAGAACTCTTGGATGAGAAAACTTATCAATGCAGGTAGACACCTTGTGGTCTTTGTTTCTTTTTTTTTCCTTAGAGGCAATCAGGGTTAAATGACCTGCCTAAGGTCACACGCAGCTAGTAAGTGTCTGAGGTCAGATTTGCATTTAGGTCCTCCTGAGCTGATGCTCTGTTCACTGTGCCACCTAGATGCCTGATACCTTATGGTCTTAAGAGAGTTGACTAGAGCGCTTAGAAGTTAAGTGACTTGACCAGGATTACATTGAAGTCAATTGCTAACATGGTGGAGTCAAAAGAGCACTGAATTTGGGGTCAGAGGACCTTGATTCAAGTCCTTCCTTTATCACTTGCTACAACATACATGACCTTGGGCAAGTCTCTTCTCTCTGGTGTCAGCAAACTATACCCCATGGACTAAATCTGGTCATTCTTAGTTAATGGATTGTATAAAACCAGGTAGCCGGCTGGCTTTGGCCCTGTTGTTTGCCATCTCCAAGACAGATGATCTTTAAAGGTCCTTCTACCTGTAAGTCTTAAGATTCTGTGTAAATTTGGCTAAGTAACTTCTGGGTCTCATTTTGGTCCCTGGCAAACTGAGGGGGTTGGGCTAGATGACTTCTATCAGGCCTCTTCTGGTTCTAAATCTGGGATTCTTTGTTGTTAGCATCATATGCCCTCTTCCAGGCCAAGAACTCACCAGTAGATTCCAGAGGAATATAAGAGGATCTTTCTTTTTACTATCCACTAATTTCTTCATTTATAGCCTACTTCCAACTTCATGCACACACACACACACACACACACACACACACACACACACACACACTCACACACATGTCCTCAGCATCTTTAGGGTCATTAGAGTTGCAAACCAGAAGGGATCTTAGAGAAAATCTAGTCTATGCCTCTCATAGAAAACTGAGGCCAAGGGAGGACATGACTTTCCCAAGATCACACAACTGGTCTCCCTCCTTTATCTACTATAATCTATACCCCTTTTGGTTAAATGCTGGCCAAGGGGAGGGAGAAAACCCAGAATACTCTAACAAATTGTGGTGGTGAGGGGAGAGTGCAGGGGAGGGTCCTCATAACTTATAGAACTTGAAAGAATCTTATACATCATTTAGTCCAATTTTATTTTACAGCTAAGGAAATAGGCCCAGAGAGAAGACCTTGCCCAAGGTTCCATGGCTTGGTAAGTGGTAGATATGAGATTAGATCTCAAGTCCTCTGACTCTACATCCAAAGTTCTTCCTATTAATCCATGTTCTCTAATGGGCTACTTGGAGAACCATATATGGATTAGATGATATATAGGCCAATGTTGATCCCAGCATGGCTGAGAGGACCCTGAAGTCATTGCAGAGTGTCATATCATCTTGTCCACCAGAGACAAAAAAGAAAGTGAAAATAATTCATATCTACATTACAGTTTACTATCTCATACTCTCCCTATGAGGCGGATAGGTAGGGCAAGTGTTATTATACTGACGTTATAATTGAACAAATGCTCTCTAATGATAATCACAAACTGAGATTCACAAAGGGAAAGTGACTTGCCTTAGGGTCATCCAGGTAAGAAATGTAAACCTAGGACCCAGTCATCCAACTATAGATTCAAAGCTCTTTACAAGACTGCACACTTCAAGCTCTGTCTCCAAGTAGGGAGGAGTAACCATATTTACCTGGTTGCAAAATCGATAGAGATGGAGGAGGGTTTCCAGGTCTGTCCTTTGCCTTTCTATGGCCATGTAGAAGTGGGTCAGCTTGGCCTGGAAGGTGCTCTTGGCAGCTGTGAAAGCTGCGATCTCTGGGGCGTCAGCTCCTTGTAATCTGGCCGCTTGTTTTGACAGCTCTAAGCCTCGGTTGTAGTGAGCCTGAAGGAGAAGAGAAGAGATCTTAACTTAGTTCTGCTCAAATTCAAGAGGCGGCTATGAAGCGTCCATGGAATGCAAGGTCCCAGGTCTGGCTCTAGAGCATTTTTGCATTTGTTAGAAAAAAAAGGGACACATCCATATGCTGTGGCTGTGGATCTAGTTGTGTTAGAAGAAGAGAGAACAAGACCTCTTTGTATCAGAGAATTGTGGCTCTGGGAATCGGGTGTCCTCGCTGGCTTTCCCTCTCTATTTGTTCATTTGTTCCCACGTATTGTATGTGTGCCTTGTGCATTGGGTTGTACTCTAAACTGCCTGAAGTCTTAGGGAGAGAATACACCAGAGGGACAGGCGATGATAGCTCTTTCACAACGTCCAGCACAACTGAATTCTTGACAGCCGCTTCTGACTTCTTCCCTATTCTCTCAGGCATGCCTGCATCAGAGGTCTGACGGTCAGCAGGAGTTAAGGTAACCAGTGATTTCTGTCTCTCTAATACTCCCTTCCCTCATCGACAAACCTCTATTATTTCACTGACCTCACTTAATGAAAACTTCCTTAGACTAGACATACCGTGGCCTGTTGGAAGAATTCTTCAAACTGCTCATGGGATTTTTCCACACGCTCCAAGCTCCATTCCAAAGGTGTCAGCGCCTTAAGCCATGTAGTTCCTTCCCCATCAATCCAGTCACTGATCTGGGGAAGGTAATGAAATGAGGTATGAGTGGGCAGCTGAAGAGATGCCTGCCTTGTGTTCCAGTCAATTCCAGAGTCTTTTACCTTTGGGGAGGAATCACTCACAGGGTAGGTCAATCTGATTTCCCCAAACTCCTTTCTGCCTCCATTCTTTTGTTACTCTTTTGCTCAAAGAACTCTGGTAGCTCCTATTGATTATGTATTGTATTACCTATTGATAAAAGTTCAAATTTTTCCAGCTGGCATTCAGGGTCATCTATCCTCTGATGCCTTCTTACTTTTCTAGCTATATTCCATATCACTCCCCCTACTGTGTGATCCAGCAAAATTGAACTACTCTTTACTCTGACTCCCAAACATGTTCTGTGCTCTCTTGCTTCCACACCATTCCCTATGCATGGAATGTCCTCCCTTCCATCTTCATCTATTGAGTTCAAATGTCACCTCCCCCAGGAAGCCTTTCTAATTTCCCTGGCCAATAACAAGCTTCTCCCTGGGACCTCACATAGTACTTTGTTTGTAACTCTCTTAAGAATTTTTTTTTTTTTTGGTGAGGCAACTGGGGTTAAGTGACTTTGTCCAGAGTCACACAGCTAGTGAGTGTTATGTGTTTGAGGCCACATTTGAACTCAGGTCCTCCTGACTCCACAGCCGGTGCTCTATCCACTGTGCCACCTAGCTGCTCCTCTAAGAATTTTTTTTAAAAAAATTACATCCTGCAGTGTTGTAAGGGTAACTCTATTCTTGTCTCTCCTCTAGACTATAAACTATGTGAGAATGGAAAGAAAATTTTCTCTCTTTTAGTGACTAGCATCGGCATAGCAGGCCATTAACAAATGTTTGTTGAATGAATGCATTAATTAAGACTGAAGAGACTGAGTCACTGAGCCTAAGAACCCAGCAGAGCTAGAGCTTGGGCCTTAGAGAGGCTTCATAGGGTCATCTGGGGCATCCCCCTGCATTGGGGCAGGGATGTGCTGCTTTATCTTCTATTTCTCTGAAGAAGGAGAATCTCTCTTCCTCTTCAAGAGGTAGAGATGATTTGGGGGGGGGACCTAAGAATATCCTCAGCTCTCAAAGATGAAGAAGCGGAGCTTCTCCTCTCCAGAGAATACCTAGATTATTAACCTAGTTCAGGTGAATGCTTGGGGGTCTTAGAATCCCATAGTTGGAAAGGACCTCAGAGGTCATCTGCTCTAACTTCCACCTAACCATGATTCTCCTCTATAACATCCTGGTGACCATCAACCAGCCTCCTCCTGAAGACCTTCAGCAAAGAGGAACTCATGACAGCTCTGCTGATTAGGGGATTTTTCTTTATATTGAGGTGAAATTTGCCTCCTTGGCTAAGAGGTGATAGGTAGGTGGGAGAGGTGTATGTTATGGGTGGGAGAGATGTATGTTAGGTCCTTGGCCCTTTCCTAGGGGAGAGAGCCCCTGGACATTGGCCCAAGGCCCCTTCACTCACTCACCTGGCGGAACTCGGACTCCAGTTCACTTGTCTGCACTAGGGATTCCAATCTGTCTAAACTCTTGTTAGACGTAGTCACTAGCACATGTACCCTTTCTTCCACTTGACTGTAGAGGGCCATTGCCAGAGCCATACTGTGTCTGAGAACCAAGGAAGAGTCACAGATTAACGAAGGGCAGAATCTCAGAATGGGAAGGGACCTCAATGTACATTTAGTCCAAAATGGACCCCAGGTTCCATCTCTGCTAGGATGTGTCCTCCAGGGACTGCTCTAGCCATCTTGTAAAAGTGTGCAACTGGTCACAAGAGGGCATGGGTAGACTCAGGGTAGTAGATCCTCACTGCTGGCTATTTATCTAAGCCTTACCTATACCACCTTCTGTAGTAGGGAAGTATTTCCTGGTTCCCTTAGCTGCTTCACCTATGAAATTATTTTTCATCCACTCTGTATGTGTCTTGTATGTAACTATAACACGTTGTTTCTCCCACTAGAATATAAGCTCCTTTAGGGCAGGGGCTGCATATTGGTTTTTTGTTTTTTGTCTCTCTTTGTATCTCTAATGCTTAGCACAATGTCTGACACATAAGAAGTGCTTAATAAATACTTTCTGACTGCTTCAAGACTATTATCTTCCAGTATTATAAGTAATTTGAGGATAGGACTTGGTCTGACACTTTCTCTAAAATGCCTTGCATTGTAGTTGCATAGTTGCTAGTTTGACCTGGAGTTAGAAGACACTGTTGTAGTGTTTTAATATTTAAAGTTCTAAGGCTTTTGGAGGCAGGTTGGCCCCTCTGCCTTGGCTAATGCTGTCTTATAGCTGGAATATATTAGTTTCCTCTTTTTGTCTTTTGAATTCCTTTCCATCCTTATATATCAACTCAAATAATAATAAGAACAATAGTTAGTGCTTTAAGGTTTGCTAAGTACTTTACAAATGTCTCATTTTATCCTCACTACAACCCTGGGGGGTAGACACTATTATTATTTTTTAATAGATTTTCTCATTTTATAGATGAAGAAACTGAGGCAGACTGAGATTAAATGACTATCTGTGTGACAGAGTCAGATGACAAGTATATGTCTAAGGCTGCATTTGAATTTAGGTCTTCCTTACTCTAGGTCCAGCATTCTATACACTGTGCTACTTAGCTGCCTCAAATGTCACTTCCAAGATGTGAACTGGTCCAACCATTCTAACAGTTTGGAACTATGCCCAGAGAGCTATAAAACTGTGTATACCCTTTGACCCAGCAATACCATTTCTAGGTCTGTATCCCAAAGCGATCGAATAAAAATGTATATGTACAAAAATATTTATAGCAGCTCTTTTTTTGTGGTGGCAAAGAATTGAAAGTTGAGGGGATGCCCATTAATTGGGGAATGGCTGAACAAGTTGTGGTATATGATTGTGATGGAATACTGTTGTGTTCTAAGAAATGATGAGCAGAGTGGTTTCAGAAAAACCTGAGAAGTCTTATATGAACATGACATGAAAAGGACCAGGAGAGCACTGTACATAGTAACAGCAATATTGTAAAGTTAATCAACTGTGAGTAGGCTTGTCTACTCTGATCAATACAATGGTCGGACAGTTCCTAAGGACTAGTGATAAAAAAATGCCATCCATCTTCAGAAAGAGAACTGATGAACTCTAAGTGCAGATTAAAGAACACTTTTTCCACTTTCTTTTTTTTTTTGTTAGCAGGCATAGTTCAATTTATTTGTTTATAAAAAAACATCATCTATGTGGTTGCCACGGCAGCTGCCTGGGTCCTCTGGACAGACACTCGAGTGTGAGTCTTCACAAGATGGTCGGTGAATTCCTGATAGGAAGACTTAGTGAACACAGTCTCCTTCCACAGGTCTGGGGTTAGATAGCTGTATGTTTTGGAGATGGCATCAAAGGCAGCTTTAGCAAAGTTGCCCAGAGTGGCAGTACAGCCTCTTGCAGATGTGTAGCAGTCATCAATTCCAGCCATCATCAGGAGCTTCTTAGGCACAGGAGCTGAGACGATGCCAGTACCTGTAGGGGTGGGGATCAGGCGCACCAGAACTGATCCACATCGCCCAGTGACCTTGCAGGGCACTGTGTGAGGCTTGCCAGTCTTGTTCCTGCAGTAGCCACGTCTCACAGGAACGATGGACAGCTTGGCCAGAATGATAGCACCATGAATAGCTGTGGTCACTTCCACGGAGCACTTGACACCCAGGCCAACATGGCCATTGTAGTCACCGATGGCCACAAAAGTCTTGAACCTGGTACGTTGTCCAGCTCTAGTTTGTTTCTGAACAGGCATGATCTTCAGAACCTCATCTTTCAATGAATATCCCAGGAAGAAATCTATGATCTCAGACTCCTTGATAGGAAGGGAGAAAAGAGAGATCTCTTCCAAAGACTTGATCTTCATGTCCTTGACTAGCTGGCCCCGCTTAGTGACAGGAACCCACTCCTTGTCTTCGGCCTTTCCTCCCCGGGCCCCACGGCCACGGCCCTGGCCTTGACCTCGGTCCCCACTGCTGAAGCCACTGCGGAAGCCACCTTGGCCTCCAACTTCGGGGTCCCCGGGGCCTCCCGCTCCTCCAGCAGCACCGGCGTCATCTGCCATTTGGTGCTCACTGGAAGTAGAAGCTTTATTTCTTTTTTTTTACATGATTAATACAGAAATAGGTTTTATATGATTCACATGTATAACGGGTATCATATTGTTTGACTTCTGTCTCTCTCTCTCTCTTTTTTTTTTTTTTGGTGAGGCAATTGGGGTTAAGTGACTTGCCCAGGGTCTCACAGCTAGTGAGTATCATGTGTCTGAGACTGGATTTGAACTCAAGTCCTCCTAACTCCAGGGCTGGTGCTCTATCCACTGTGTCACCTCGCTGCCCCTTGACTTCTCAATCAGTGGCGGAGGAGCAGGAGAGAGGAAGAGAATTTGGAACTCAAAATAAAAAAAAAGAATGTTAAAAAGTCAACTCCACCAACCCCCACCTCTAAAAACAAACAAAAAGAATGTTACCTCCATCATGACATTTTCCCTCTGAGACTGTGTACATAGGAAAAGAACAATAGATGAGCAGTCATGAGACCTGGGTTTAGATCTTTGCTTGATACTTAGTAGCTGTGTGGCTATTGAGCCTGAGTTTTCCCCTAGGTTAAATGGGGTTTGTTTGAAGAATTTTGTTTTAACATATCTGCAACTTTACCGGTATGGGGAACTGGTGATAAGGCAGTTCCTTTTATCTTCAACTTAAAATCTTAGAAAATTATCTGTGGGCACTGAGAGTTTAATTAAATCATTTGCCTGTGGTCAGAATGTCATAGGCTGGACTTGAACCCAGATCTTTCTGATACTAAGGCTGGCTCTCAGCCCATCATACCATTCTGCCTCCGCAGCTCTCAAAGGCAATCATTAATATTAAGGAAAAAAATTTTTTTTTAATCTTAAGGCACCATAGAAGTGGGAGTTATTATTATTCTGTGATTCCCCTCGTCACTAATGATCTTCTCTCCGCTAGATCTCAAAGAGTACTTAGTACCTCGTGACTGAAAATGATTCAGCAGCAGCAGCAACCACAGCAAATTAGTACAACGGAAAGAATAATTAGTCTTAGAGTCAGAGGTTGTTTGTTGTTGTTTAGTCATTTTTCAGTCGTGTCTGATTCTGTGACCCCATTTGGGGTTTTCTTGGCCAAGACATTAGAGTGGTTTGCCATTTCCTTCTCCAGCTCATTTTACAGATGAGGAAATTGAGGCAAACAGGTTAAATGACTTGCCCAGGGTAATGTAGCTAATATATGTCTGGTGCCAGATTTGAACTCAGGAAGAGGAGCCTTCCTGACTCCAGGTCTGGCCCTCTATCCGTTGAGCCACCTAGGGCCTGCACTTAAATCCTACCTCTGACAAGTAATTATCAGTGTGACTTTAGTCAAGTCTCTTAATGTCCGTGGCTTCAATTTCTTCATTTGCAAAGTACTGGGGGTTGGAGAATGTCTAGGAATTTTTTTTCCTCCACATTTAATAACTATACTTCGATAGAATGGGTTTTCTTTTTGATCCTCTGTAATTTATTTGATAATTCTGGGAAGGGGTCCATAGGTTTTACCAGACTTCCAAAAGGCTCCCAGACACAAAGAAAAGCCCTCAGAGTAGGTGGACTCTGAGGTCTCTGACATCTCTAATCCACCATCCTATGATCCCCGCTCTGCTGTGACCTTGCCTAAGTCCCTGTCCCTTCCATGGGCCTCAATTTCCCCATTTATAAAATGAAGAGGTCAGACTAGATAATTTCTAGGGTCCCTTTCCAGCTGGAAATTCTATGATCAAATCACCCTTTCAACCACACTTTTAAAAGAATGACAAAGAGGAAGGGAAAGGGCATAAAACCTCATCTCTGATGTGAGGCGCTGAGTGCAGGGGCTGCCTGCGAGAATTTTAGGAACGGACAAACACAGCAGGGCAGAGAATGGGAGTGGGGTGGGGACCGTAGCGGGTAAGATGGGCTGGTCTGAGTGATGGGGGGAAAGGGCTTGGGAGCTGTAACAACACCATGAGACAAACAAGTTGGGGCTTTGTGAGGAAGCAGTGCCATCTAATGATGAAGATGGGTAGTGTAACTGTGCTCGCTCTGGGTCCAACCACCAAGTCCGGAAGGGAAGGCCAATGCCCTCCTTCTGCCCAGGTTGAGTGGGTAAGGCCTGCTTTGTGTGGGGAAGCCCGACCATTAGCACTGACTTCTTCTGAGGCAGGGAAGGCAGGGAGAGGCAGGTACGGGGAAGGTCACCTCCCTGTATCCAACTTCCCCACTCCCAGGGCAACACCTCAATCAAACTCAGGTAGTCAGAGCTGGACCTAATCATTGATTATAAAATGTAGGAACTTGAAGAAACCTTAGAGCCCATTCACCTAGTTTAACACTATCATTTTATAAATAAGAGGATTGAGGTCCCTGGAGGTTAAGTCACTTGCTAAGGGTCATCCAGGTAAGATGCAGGAGAGCTCTGCTTCAAGCCTATGTCCTTGGAAGTCAACTCTAGGGCTTCTCCTACTATATGGACTGCCTAAGCTAGGTCCCTCATTTTACTTGAGATAACCAAGGCCTAGAGATGGTAAGTGAATTAATTGTTCAAGGTCTCATAAATTCAATCCCAGGTCTTCTGACTTCTGACTGTGCTCTTTCTACCTTAAGGGGAGTCAGGAATTCAATCCAGTGAATAAGCTGAGGATAGAAGGCCCATGACTCCCAGTCCAGGGCTCTGCCCCCTGCTCTGTACTGATTGGCAGGACGGAGTGACAGGGATAGTGGCAAATATGGAAGGGATAGTCATCAGCTCTCTCTAACTCTTCTTTCTGTATCCCTCTTCTTACTTTTGGCACTCTCTTACCCTCTAGCCCCAAACTCCTGCTGCCCTCACATTTCCTCTTGCTGCCTAGGCTCTCCACTGCAGAGACCTAAGGATGACCAGTCCTCCCTGGCTTTGCTCCCAACCTTGTCATTCTCCACCCACTTCATTATCCCCTACCTTCTGTCAAAATTTACCTGTCGTCTCTCCCATGGAATTTGCCAAGAAACTAGTGGTCCTAAGGGGTTAAGTGATGGAGGTTTACATTTTGCTCCAGGAGATACAACACTTTGATTTCCCAAAATGAAAAGACCACAGAACACTTTAGTGCTTGAAATATCTTGGTAGAACCTATAAATGAATGCAAAATGGCATAATGGAAAGAGTCAGAAAATCTGAGTTGGAATCTTACATTGCTGTTTACTAGCTGGGTGCCTTTAGGCAAGTCATATATAACCTTTCTGGGCCTCAGTTTCCTTGTTTATTAGGGAATTAGGCCTAGTGACTTCTAAGGCACCTCTTACCTCTGACAGGCTATGTTCTAAGGTCCTTTCCATTTCTGACATTACTTGTTGCTGACATTAAATTAAACAAATTAAAGGGAAAAAACATTTATTTGTTACTTCCTAGGACCAAGACACTGGCCAGTTGTGGGGATATGAAGATAAAAAAAAGCCAGTTTCCATCCTCAAGGAACTTAGATATTTTGATATTCTACTTTCTGTGCCCTAAGTCCCTTCCAGTTCTGATGAAGGACGATATGATACGCTGGAGTTGGAATCAGAGGCCCTAGTTTGGAATTATAAGCTATGCCACTTACTACCTGTAGGATGTGAGATAAATACCTCTTTGGGACCCAATTTCCTCATCTATAAAATGAGAGTTGGACTAAATAATTTTTAAGGTTTCTTCCAGGTTTAAATCTATGATCCTACGATAAATTCTATGTTCCATGATTGATGGTCTGAGTTGTCTTATAGGTGGCCAGAGCTGGGACCAAGCAGGACCTCCTTCCTCCTCCCCAGCCATCTCAGATCCTGTCTGGAGGTGCCTGGAGGACCCCAGACAAAGATGGAACCAAGAGGAATCTCTTTTTTTCCTTCCCTATTTTCCTGACAATATTCTATTCCACTTTTCTCTTCCTAGCCAGATATTGGCCCCTTCCTCATCCCCACTCCTGCCAGAAGGAACTCAGAATCTTCTCTCCACTCTTGTCTTTAGGCCCATTTCCCATGTCCCAATGGTAGTGGGCTATTCTTATGCGGCATACACCTTATGCATCCTAAGGACTCTCATGCCTTGCCATCTGACCTGTAGCTGCACCCTTAGGACCTCTGGATCTTTCCATATGCCCTGCAGCTATATTCTACTACAGTTGTTGTCTTCTCCAATTCAAGTGTGAATCACTGGATGCCAGGGATGATGATGATGATGATGATGATGATGATCTTTCTTCTTCTTCTTCTTCTTCTTCTTCTACTTCTTTTTGTATCCCCTATGCTTAACTACAGTGCTTGGCACATAGTAAGCGCTTAATAAGTACTTTTAAAAATTCATTCATTCAGTTCCAGCTCTGGTCTGCAATATTCTCTATTTAAGGTCCTTTTGAGCTCTAACATTCTACATTCTATATTTTTAGGACCCTTTCATCTCTAAATCTATCATCCTGTGGCTTATGGTCTATAGTCAAAGGTCCAGTCCAGTTCTATTTATGTTTATATCCCAAGGTTCATTGGAGATCAGACATACTATATTGTAGAATCCTTTCCAGTTCTGCTTTCTATGTTGTGTATTAAAAGGTCCTTTTTACTCTAAATATATGATTATGTGTTTTATGGTGGCATGTTAGACATCATTACAGTTGGTGGGTTGAGGTCCCTTATGGATAGTGAAGTCACTTTTAGGCATTGAAGTTTTTGGCAACACTGCTTAGATCATGCCATGTTGGCCCATGGATATATAATTAAGACCAACTGGTTTTACTAGCTGAGAGTTGTGGTCCCTGATAGGCAGTTCATAAGTTTTATTGAAACCCAGAGAGGTCTTGAGCCATGATACTTTCATACTCTTCTGCCATCTCTGACTCAACAAGTTGTACAAAGTTATATAGAGGACCCAGGAGGGACAGTGGGTCTTGAGCAAGGAGGGGCCAGGTCCCTCTGCTACCCCTCTAAACTTGGAGGTGAAAGGAGACACCTATCCCAGGGATTGCCATACCTGACTTCCTGGGAGTGGCCAAGCTTGCAGGCCTCCTTCCTGAGCCTGGCTAAGGTGGCTCCCCCTTCTCTCTGCAGACTCACCAGCTGGGCATCACTAAGCACGGTCTCCATCATCTGCTTGTATTTGGTCATGCTCTGAGCTGCCTCCTGCAGGGAAATGGGGAGGTATCAAAGTCAAGTTCAGGCTTGGCATTCCTACTACCTTTCTCAGTCAATGGACTTGGACTCTAGGGGTACACCCAGGCTTTTTTTGGGGGGGGACATTGGTTGGTCTCACTATTGTTCAGTCATGTCTGACTCTTTATGACTTTATTTGGAGTTTTCTTGGCTAGGACGCTAGAGTGGTTTGCAATTTACTTGCCATTTTTACAGATGAGGAACTGAGGCAAACAGGGTTAAGTGACTTGTCCAAGGTCACACAGCTAGTAAGTGACTGAGGCTAGATTTGAACTCATGAAGATACGTTTTCCTGATTCTGAGCTCAGTGCTTTATCCACTGTGCCACCTGCTTGCCTCTTGGATAACTCAAGCTGGTAGAAGAGCTGTGTTCAGATAGCACAAGGGGTCTTTAAGCTTTCCAGGGCCAGACTTTGGTGGCTCCTGGGGTCTTTTCAAATGCAGTTAAGTCATCAGTTTTCACTGAGTATACTCCTTCTCTCTAGCTCCACTGGTCTACAGCTCATTCTATAAGGTCTTCAATATCTGGAAGACTCCAGCCAAACATGCACTCTCCCTGCAACACCTGGGGATCCCTTTCTGTCACATCAGAAGGGAGGAGACACTGGGATAGGAGACTGGAGACCAAAGATCTGTCACTGACTTGCTTTGTGCCCTTGGGCAAGCCATATTTAATTGCCTCTTTGGGACTCAGTTTCCTGCTCTGTAAAATAAGGGCAGCAATTCCTGCCCCATCTCCCATATAAATAATTATGTATTTCAAAATCTGACCGTGAGACTCTAGCTGGAACTTGCTCCTTGCACCCCTAGTTTGGTTTCCTGTGCTCACCTGTACTCCTTTGGGGGGCTTGCCCTTCTCAAACTCCTGGATGGCATCCTGGAGCAGTGTGGAAACCTTGCGGAGTTCAGTCAGGAAGAGGTCCACCCTCTGCAAGAAAGAGATCCCAAGGGGATGGCAATTAGTGCTTAGTGTGGAGGGCAGAGGGAAGGCAGAGAATTGAGGGTGGAGTTACATTAAAATGTTAGCTCTTTTAGGTCAGGGATGGTTTTTGCCTTTCTTTGTAACACCAGGGCCTTGGCATAAAGCCTCACATATTGTCAATAAACTCTTAATAAATTTTTGTTGACTGAAGAAGGCAGAGAGTAGAAAAGTTTATAAGCAGATAAGGGCTTCTCCTGAAGTCATCACTGAGGTTACGTGACCTCTCTCATGTTGCCTGAGAATGGTTTTAGTGTTAATGTAGACAAAGCTCTGCTTTGAGAATCAGGAAATCTGGGTTCTAGGGGCCATTTTCCAAGTTGCTTGACAACATTCTTATGCTTTTATTGACTCATAAAATGGATATGATCTCAATTCCTGCCCTACTTCTCTTGCACACTGTGGTCCTGAGGCTAAAAAGGGATAATGGATATGAAAAACCTTTTGAAAAAAGTTGAAAGCCCCCTGCCAGGGTCTGCAGCTATATCAGGCTCAGTTATGATAACCTTCTTCATTGTTTCCATGGAGCTGGGATCTCATCAATGGGAGTACCCCACTCAACCTGGAGATTTCAACCTTTCTAATCCTGTGATTCTAATTCTTGTTAATTCAACAAAGATTTATTAAGTGCCAACTGTTTTCAAGGCAGTTGGGAGACAAAGATGGAAAAACAACATAGTATCCACCTTCAAGGAGTTTATAATCTAATAATCCATTCTTCATCACATTCTCCATAGGGAATGCACCCAAAAAACTGGCCTCCCGATTTTTGGGTGCCTTGTGGACACTGGGATAGGATATTTTTCCTGTCTATCTGTTATCCTTTAATCTTGATACACGACTCCCATATCTTGATAGATTTTTGTGCTGTTTCTGGAGGGTGAGTCATTACTGGTAAATTATAACATTAAAATTAACTGGGTCACAGAATCACAGCTTTATTTACTTATTTCTTTTTGTTAGTTTGTCTCTTATTTATTGGGAAAGGTTCTAGTGTACCCCCATTGGGTATGATGGATATATAGATATTATATATATATGTGTGTGTATACAGACACATACATATACATACACATACATGTTGTTTAGTTGTTCAGTCATGTCCAACTCTTTGTGACCCCATTTGGGATTTTCTTGGCAAAGATACTGGAGTGGTTTGTCATTTCCTTCTCCAGTTCATTTTACAGTGAGGAAACTGAGGCAAACAGGGTTAAGTGATTTGCTCAGGGTCATACAGCTAGTAGGTATCTGAGGTCAGATTTAAACTCAGGAAGATAAGTTTTCCTTACTTCAGGCCCAGCATTCTATCGACTGTGCCACCTTGCTGTATATACATATATGTATATGTATATATATACATATATATGTATACACATATGCATATACATATACATACATACATATATGTATGCATAAGTATAGTGCCACTTTGTTCTGTGTGCGCACTTTCTCTCTCTCTCTCCCTCTCTTTCTCTATGTGTGTATGAAATAGATTTAGAGCTGGAAGAGACCTCAGTTATCATCTAGTTCAACGCCCTCATTTTACACATGAAGAAACTCAGGCTTAGAGAGCTTAAGTGATTTGCTGAAGGTAGCAGAGACAGGATTCAAATCTAGGTTATCTGATTCCAGATCCAGGGCCCTTTCCACTCTATCACATTGCCTGTCAAATTGCCTCATTGCACATTATAATATAACCAATAGTTATCTATGCGATACCCAATTAATAATAGCTTACCATTCTATGGTACTTTACAGTTTATGAAGCACTTTTCCATCCCTTATCTCACTTGACTCACAAAAACAATACTGTGAGGTTCACAGGCAGGTATGATCACCCCAATTTCACAGATAAGGCAACTGAGGCTCAGAGAGGGCAGGAAACTTGCCCAAGACCACTTTGCAGAGTTAATGGCAGACCCATTAGAACCTAGGTCTCCTGTGTCCCAGGAGACTGTAGTGGACTTATCACTATACAGAATTGGAAGGGATCTCTGAGGGCATCTAGGCCAACCTGTACTTGAACAGGTATAATACAATATCCCCAGCAAGTGGTCATCTAGCCTTTGGTGGTTATACCATAGAGTACAGTCTCTCTTAGAGTAAGCACTGGGATACTCTGACAAAACAAACATCCAAAGAGAAAGGCACAGACCTACTAAGAGGTTGGGTAGATGGCAGAAATCACTTCCTTATTAGCTCCTGGTAGGCCTTGGTTCTATCTTACTTTCCCTCCTACTAGCTAGTGTCCTCAATGCTGCTCAAACTAGTAGGAGAGTACGATGTAGTTTCATCTATCCCTGTAAGACTAGAAACTCTATGAGGGGTGGCACTGCATCTTAATTGTCAGGGTCTCATGCCTGGCAAGGGCAGTAATGTGGCCTATTAGAAACAGGATTTGGAGTCAGGATCTGACTGAGTTCCAATTCTGACTCTGCTATTTACTGCTTAGGTGACTTTGGGCAAATTATTCATTGTCTCTGGGCCTCATCTGTCAAGTGAGGGAGGTTGAAAGAGATGATTTCTAAAGGCCCTTCCAGCTCTAAATCCTATAATTCTATAAGACAGTGGATTCTAAAAGCTTTGAGGGGACACTCTGAGAGGCAATGTCAATAGGGCTGGACTTACAGTGTAGAAGAAATGAATCCAAATCCTATCTCAGGTATTTACTAGCTGTGTGACTCTGGGCAAGTCACTTATGTAAGTGCCACTCTGTGCCTCAGTTCCCTTACCCATAAAATGAGAGGGTTGGACTTGATGGCCTCTTGAGTATATTTTGACCCTAAATCTATGATCCTTGGGGTCAGTGCTTTTCCCTTAGAACTGGAAACAGTCAAATCATTAGATTTCTAAGCAAGAGTACATGTTACTCTAATGGTTGAGCCGTTCTCCTGGAAAGCACAGAGCAGGATGGAATGACTTGCCCAGAGTAGGCTGGGCCAGTCCCCAGGAGGTCAAGCAGTGGCCTCTTCCCTTACTATCTAGGACAGCAGCAGTGCTCCAAGTTCCTGTTATTATCACACCCCAGAGAGCCTCTGGCTACATGGCCTTCTTTTCCACAGTTCCTCTTTCCATAGCCTATGTTAGAGCCAAACAGGAATACTCAGTGTTCCTTGAACCCTTTCACTTTTCTGCTCCCATGCCTTTGGTCATTCTATTTTGTTTTCCTGGAATGCTCTTTCTCTCTCATATTGCTCCAGCCCTGCCTGATCATTTCCTGCTAGCTCTTCCAGACCTCCAGGAAGCCTACCCAGCTAAATACAATCCCTACCCTTCTGCTTTCTCACAGTTCTGTGTTTTGAACACACTTATATCTTTACACCCTACTTTGTATCATAGTTATTCATGGACATATCTTTGGTTCCTAGACTCCAAATTACCAATATAATCCTCATAATGCATAGATATCATGATGGCATATCTGCTTAAAAAAATCTCAGTGGCTCTCTATTGCTCCTAAGATAAAACACAAATTCCTTACCCTTACCACTTAAGCCTTCCACAATCTTGCCTTGACCTATCTTTTCAGCTTTATTTCATACTACCCCCTTAACATGCTCCAGCTTCTCACTGCACTGGATGACTAGCCTTCTCCCACCTCTGCTTGTTTGCCTGGGATATCCCCCATGCCTGAGACAGGCTCCGCACCATCACTTGGCCAAATCTTTTCCTTCCTTCAAGGCCCAGTCAGGTACCACCTCCTCCATACAACCTTCCCTATTCTTTCCCACCCTCAACTGAAAGTGTTTTCTTTCTCATCACATTTTCCCCTGATCTCTTTTTCTGGATTTCTCTTCAGATCCTATCACACTCTACTTTGTATTATACTTTCTGTGTTCTAGCCATATCCCTCTATTAGAATGTGCAGTGGGTTACAACGCTAAGTTGTTGAGGGCAGGGACTATATAATTCCAAAATTTTTGTATCCTGACACAGAACCTTATTCATAGGTTTGATAAATATTAAATTGAACTGAAGGCAGGGATTATATCTTTGTCGTCTGTGGGTTCCCACATGGGGCCAGAAACAAAAAGTAATAGTGAGCTTCCTAGACTGGTCTTCCCTTTGGGTAGAAGGGATCTGTTATTTTAAGCAAGAAGGCAAAGAGGAGGAGACTGAAGGCCATGATTGTAAACACCTGGAAGAATTGCACCCACTGACTGTGGCAGTATGGGAAGGAGCCTTCCAGGTCTGGGGTCAGCTGGCTCTGCTCCACGTGGCGGCTTAGGGCCTTCAGAGATGTCAGCACCTCCACCTGGGTGAGAGAAAAATCAAATGAGATCTTAGACATAAAGAGCACGAACAAGCATGAATCCTGGAATGTTTGTCAGGTATTGAATGCCTTGATATTCTACTCTTCCTCTCTGGGCTGCTGGTCTAACCTTGCCTTCCACTTTGACTGAAGGGTTTAGTTCTCCAAACCTGCCTTCCTTCTCTGCCCCCCACCCCCACAACCCCACTCCCACCCACTCTTCTTTCTCCACCTGGGTGTTAGATCATTGGAGTTAAAACTGGAAGGGACCTCTAGCCCATCTTGTCTAACTCTACTCATTTTTATTTTTATGTTTTTTTTTTTTAGGCAATTGAGGTTAAACAACTTGCCTAGGGTCACACAGTTAGTAAATGTCAAGTGTTTGGTCTGAGGTCAGATTTGAACTCAGGTACTCTTGACTTCAGGGCTAGTGTTCTATCCACTGTGCCACCTAGCTGCCCCTTCTACTCATTTTATGAAAGAGGAAAATGAAGGCTGAGGGTGGGGAAGTGGTTTCTCTAAATACCTGTTGAATTGAATTAACTGAGGTCACATATCTAGTAACAACAACAATAACACAGGTAGCAAGCATCAGAGCCAGGATTCAAAACCAGGTCCTGTGATAGCAAATCCAATTCTCCTTCTATTGCACCACGCTGCCTTGGCCTTAGTCTTTCTGTTTTTTTGAATCTAGACTCAGTACTCTTCATTCAAATGACTCTGGTTTCATTAAACCATAGATTCATAGAATCTCAGGTTTGGAAGGGATTTCAGAGGACATCTGGTCCAATCTCTACTTGAAGCATGAGTCTTATCCACGACATCCAACTCCAACAAGTTGACATATGGGTTTGCTAAATGCCTCGTGTTTGTTGATTGATTGGTTGATGGGAACTCATTACTTTCTGTGGTGGCTGATTCCATTTTGGGATGGCTCTGGTTTTTTTTTTTAAATCCTCTCCCTTTACCAGTTACAAAGAAGCACATTTACAAACCTATGTGTTTATTTGAAGAGAGGGAGGAAATCTTTAAAAAGTGACAAGGCAAGGGTTCCAACTCCTTTCCTTTAGGGCTATAGTGGATGATGGAGGGGTAGATTTTTTTTTTATTAATTTATTTTGATTTATCAGCAATCACTTCCATATGTTTTCAAGTTTAAATTTTTTCTCTCCCTTCCTTCCCACCACCCTCCCCAAGACGGTGCACAATCTGACATAGGCTATACATATACATTCCTATTAAACATATTTTCACATTAGTGATGTTGTAAGTAAGAATTAGAACCAATAGGAGGAACCACCAGAAAGAGGAAACAAAACTCAACAGAAGAAAAAAATAGCAAATAGTATGCTTCGATCTGCATTCAAACTCATTCTTCCTTTGGATGTGGATAGCATTTTCCATCATGAGGCCTTTGGAGATGTCTTAGATCCTTGTATTGCTGGGAAGGGTTAAGTCTATCAATATTAGTCATTGCACAATGTGGCTGTTATTGTGTACAACGTTCTCTTGGTTCTGCTCACTTCACTCAGCATCAGACCATACAAGTCTTTCCAGGTTTTTCTGAAGTCAGCCTGTTCATCATTTCTCATAGCACAATAGTATTCCATTACATTCATATACCACAACTTGTTCAACCATTCCCCAATTTATGGGCATCCTCTCAATTTCCAATTCTTTGCCACCACAAAAAGAGCTGCTACAAATATTTTTGTACATGTGGGTCCTTTTCCCATTAGTACGATCTCTTTGGGATATAGCCCTGGAAGTGTTATTGCGGGGTCAAAGGATATGCACATTTTTATAGCCCTTTGGGCATAGTTCCAAATTGCTCTCCAAAACGGTTGGATCATTTCACAACTCCAGAGGGGTAGATTCTTACCAATGATAATAATAACCATATGTTGACTCCTGATTCAGGATGATATAGTGGAAAGAGCACTTAGAGGAGTTGGGTTCAAATCCCACCTCAGGTATTTACTACCTTTGTAATCTTTTACAAGTCATTGAACCTTCTAGACCTCAGTTTCCTCAACTGTAAAATGAAAGGGGTGGTGGTGGACTTCACTAAATGACCTCTAAGGTCCCTTACAACTCTAAGCCCATGATGCTTGATAGTGGGAGTTCTTAATCTTTTGTATGTCATAAGCCCTTTTGGTAAAATAATGCTTTTAATGCATAAAATAAAATTCTTAGTATGACAAAAGAAACCAAGTACACTGAAATACAGGTACTAAAATACATTTTTAAAAAATTAATGGACCCAAGGTTAAGAACCCCTGCTTTACAAGGAAAGTAGGGAAGGGTGCTGACCAACCATTGACAGGGATGCAGTATTACTGAACACAATCTTAGCTTTTCTAGGAGTGGCATCATAATAATAATGAACATTTATATGGTGCTTACTATGTGCCAGTCACTTTACAGTTATCTCATTTGGTAGTGGAAAGAACACTGCATTTGGGAGGCAGCATAGTACAGTGGAAAGAAGACTGGCTCTAAAGTCAGAGGAACAGGGTTCATCTCCTACTTCTCATACTTATTATCTGTGGGATCTCTGACAAGTCACTTAAAACTTTCTGGGTCTCAGTTTCCTCATCTGTAAAATGCAGAGTTGGACTTTTTGGCCTCTTTAATTTTTCTTTTCTTTTTTTTTTATTTTTAGGTAATTGGGGTTAAGTGACTTGCCCAGGGTCACACAGGTAGTAAGTGTCAAGTGTTTGGTCTGAGGTTGGATTTGAATTCAGGTCGTCCTTACTTCAGTGCTGGTGCTCTATCCACTGAGCCCCCTAGCTGCTCCTTTAAGGCTCCTTTCAGCTCTTAATCTATGAGTTCTGGAGTCAGAGAACCTAACTCTGCTACTTTTTTTTTTGCTATATAATCTTGAGCAAGTCATATCCCCTTCTCTGAGCCTCAGTTTTCATACCTGTAAAATTGGCAGGCTGGATTAGATGAGCTCTAAGCTCCCTTTCAGCATTGAGACACACACACACACACACATAGTTCATTCATTCATCCATCTATTTATCCTATACTCCCAGATCCCTTCTAGTTCCCACATTCTGTGTTCTACATTATGAAGTCCCGTTTAGCTCCGACATTCTACGTTCTAAGGTGCCTTTTATCTTTGACATCTGCAATGAACATAATCTCTACTCTAAATTTATGAGAAAAGCCATGGGCTGGGGCGTGTGAGGGCCAGGATAGAAGTTGAGGGTTGAGGTATAATAAAGCAGTGACTCTCACAAGCTAGGGCTGGCGGCTACAACCAGTCCATGGTCTCTTTGTAATCAGCCTGCTTGTTGTGGGTTGCTGTCCCCTGCTATCATCCTGCTATAGGAAAAGGGACACCCACTAAGACATATCTAATGGGAAGGAGCTTTTGTTCCTAGGGACCAAGTGATGAGTCCTGCAGGCTTACAGGCAAAATAAATCCGTTGACTGTATTGATTTGAGGTGGGTGCCTAGAACAATAGCAGAGGCCAGGAAGGGAGTTGTTACTGTGTTTTTATGTGCCTGTCCCCTAAGTAACAATTTGCCTGCTGCGGCACGTTTACTAACCCCCGAGAAAGATGGAGACATTTTAAATCATTTTACTGAGCAGAGCAGAAACATGAGCTTGCGCACTCATTACGGTGTTATATGGTGGTAATTAAAGGGAACCACATTAAAAGAACAGCCTAGCTCTGAATGGCTGCCACAATATACATGGGGAGTGAAGTAAGTACAAGGGACTTGTTCTTTTCGAAACATTGAGTTATCCCTGGTGGCTCCAGTACATTAACAGAAGCCTGGAGAAAGAAAAGTACATTCATGATCCACTCCACCTAAAGGCAGCTTGAGGCTGAGGTGCCCATCCTTGTCCAGGACCGTAGATTCAGAATTGGAAGATCCCTTAAAGTGCATCTAGCCCAAACTCCTCATTTTACAGATGACGAACTGAGCCTGACAAAGGTTAAGGGATTTATTCAAATTTATATAGATAAGAAGTAGCAGAACCAGGATTTGAATCTGAGGCCTCTGTCTCCTTTACTTCAGGAAGAACTGGGTTCATCGTCACATCTTCCCTTCCGTATCCTGACTCCGTGAGCATAAGGATCTTATCTTATTCATCTCTGACTCTCTCATTGTGATATAGCACACAGAATGATCTTGCACATTGCAGGGACTCCGGAAAGTTTTACTCAAAAGCTAATACTGATATAGCACTTGAAGGTTTGCAAAGCATTTTGCAAACATTATCTCATGCAATCCTCACAACAACCCTGTAAAGGAGATGTTATTATTATACCCATTTTATAGCTGAGGAAACTGAGGTTGAGAGGCTAAGTGCTGGTATATCTGTAGTGGGTTTTAAATCCAGGTTTTCCTGACTCCAAGTCCAGCATTCTATGCTCTGTGCCTCATAGAATGTATGAGAGAGTGCTCTATCCTGTAGTTGTTATCTTAAAGGAATGGGGGTGAGGTGGGGGCAATGGGATTGGGCCTCCATTTCCTTATCATTAAAATGAGGGAGTTGGACTAGATGGTTTGTGAGGTCCATTCTGCCTCCTTTTCTGAGATCTTATGATCATAGTGGTTGTTGCTGTTGTTGTTGAGTCCTTTGGTTGTGTCTGACTCTTCATGACTCCATGGACCAGCTTTCCATGGGGGTTTTCTTAGCAAAGATACTGGAATGGTTTGCCATTTCCTTCTCCAATGATCGCAGTGGTACCAGTGGCCAAACAAAGGAATTGAGAAGAGTTCTGCTGTCCTCTGCTGGTCAGACTGGAGTACTGTGCTCAGTTTCGGGAGCTACGTCATAAGAGGGCCATTGACAAACTGAAGGTGTACAGAGGAGGGTGATGAGCATGGGAGCAGGCTAGAGATCATGTCATATTAGGACCGGTCAAAAGAGCTGAGGCTGCTTAGCTTGGAGATGAAAAGACTCAGAAGGTGGGTGATCACTGACCAAGGGCTATCATAGGGAAGCTGGATCTGGTTTGTTCTGTTTCACCCCGGAGAGCAGACTAGGAGCATTTGGCGAGGTAGATTTGGGCTCAATAGAAGGCATTACTTCCTAACAATGAGAACAGTGCAAAAGTAATTAGGGAGTGGTGAGATTCCTATCACCCAAGATGTTTAAGTGGAGGAAGCATGATCACTTGTCAGGGATGTAGTAGAAGGAATTTGTACCCTGTTTGGGAACAGGTTGGATTAGATGAGTAATGATGACTTCAAATTTTGTCAAATGTAGATAGATCAGTAGATAGTTCAGGTTGGGATGAAGTGGGTTAGGCAGACAGCACCCAACACTGGGAGGTCAAATGGTCAGGAAAAGCAGTACTAAGAGATGAATACTAGGGTTAGCGTCATCCTAGGCACGGGCTGTTGATGCTCTGCTCTTATATACTCCCCCTAAACCAGAAAGACCTTCAACCTGGACATCACTTAAGCCCTAGAACTCACACCCAATATGTACCCTCTGTTCCTGGGGCCCTCCCTCTGCTTGGAAGGTAGAAGTCTCTTCCAGAACCTCCATATAAGGAGGGCACCCAGGGCAGTCATGTCTTCGTTTCCCATCAGGTTGCACTCCTCTGGACTCCATCATGCTTGTGGCTGCGTACCTTCTTTTTCATTCCCTGGCCACCCCCCTTCATCTTCCCTTAAGTGTTGTCTACCCCATTAGAATGTAAGCTGCTTGAGGGCAGGGACTGCCTTTTGCTTCTTTTTGTACTCCCAGGGCTTAGCACAGTGCTTGGCACATAGTAGGCACTTAATAAATGTTTATTAGTTGATTGATTACCCTGTCTGCCTTACAGGGCTATGTAGAAAGCTCTTTGCAAGTCCTTTAATGCCACAGTAATGTGAAATATTATACCAATCATCCTGGCACTTAACCATTCGCCATCTCATGTTTCCACCTATTTGTCTTATGTGCATTCCTTTTGTCTGGTCAATTAGACTGTGACCTCTCTAAGGGTAATGGCCGTATCTTCTTCTGTATTCTCACCTGCCTCCCTCTTTTTCCCCTCCCTCTACCACTCCAGCATAGTTGAATCCAGGGCTGAGCACATAGGAGTGACTTAATAAGCACATTTTTTCTTGAAATATATTTCATTTCACCTTTTTTTTTAAACAATGAAGGATAACTATTCAGAGATTTCTCACCCCATCCTACCCCCCAAATCCTCCTGTTTCACTCCCTACTGCTGCTCTTATCAGTCATTCCAGAGGGACTGCACAGGCCAAGTTTGGGGAAAGGCAGAGAGAACACAGAAAGAGGAGGAAATTTATTGATTTACATTCCTCCCTTTTATCCCCTATGCCCCACCATCACATTTTTTTTTTTTTGCTTGCTGCTATGCACCCTTTGTAGGGACTGGGAAATGGAATCCAGGTGGGGAATGTCAATTCAACTAGACCTTCTCTCTAACACACTCTGAGTCCCAGCCCTGAAGCACAGAACAGAATATAACCACAGACCCACGAGCAGACAGACATCTACAGACATCCAGGGAAGCAAAGACATACTGCATGCTCTTCTGGTAGCCTCTCTCTTTGCAATCAGAATGGTACAGAATAAACAAAGAAGGGACTATGCCTGGCTGTTTGTTCTTACACTCTTTTTTATTTTATTTTATTTTTTTCCTTCTTTATTTTTTATTTTTTTTAACATGTGTTTTTAAAACTTTGGGTTACAAATTTTCTTCCTCCCTCCCCACCCACCCTCATTGAGAAGGCAAGCAACTTGATACAGGTTATACATGTGTAGTCATGCAAAACGCTTCCATAGCAGTCATGTTGTGAAAAACTAAGTATATTTCCCTTCATCCTATCCTACCCCCCATTTATTCTATTCTCTCTTTTGACCCTGTCCCTCCTCAGAAGTGTTTGCTTCTGATTATCCCTTCCCCCAATCTTCCCTCCCTTCTATCATCCCCCTGCTCTCTTGTTCATTCCTACACTCTTCCACACTGTGACTATAAGAAAGGAGCATTGACCTCACCAAAATGCTTTCTCTTCTCTGGACCAAGAGCAGAGAGAGCTGTGTTCCAACCCTCTTCTCTTCCCATCCCCCTTCTCCCCTTGCCTCGGCCAATCCTCATGCTTCTTGCTCTTACCTGGATGCCTGGTACTTTCTCCAGCTGGGTAGCCGCTTCCTTCTCCCCGAGGAGTAGCAAACTATGAATGGAGACTGGGGCCAGGGCCTGTAGGAGACAGTAGCTTCACATTCATTCTTTTCACTTTGCCCACCCTGGCCTACACACACTTCTTCTCACAGATGTTCTAGGTGGGACACAGGGGAAAGAAGGCATCTCAGAGATTGAGGCCATTACGTGATGGACTGATCATAACTGTCCTTATTTGCTAAGGACCAAAAAATACCCATTATGTCATTAAGTTGAGCTGGGAAAGGCTCCTTATAATTTGCTCTATTGAGATTTCATGGGAATACAATCCAGATAAGTATTTCCCAAGCTTTTGCACATCTGGACCATTGAAGGGGGAATTCTCTGCCTCCTCCTTAAGGTCATCCCCAATTCACTCTCATCCACACCTACATTTCACACTTGGTAAGGTAAAAGTCTTTTACATTGTTTTTTGTTGTCATTTTTCAGTTGTGCTTGACTCTTCATGACCTCGTTTGGGGTTTTCTTGGCAAAGATACTGCAGTGATTTGCCATTTGCTTCTCCAGGTCCTTTTACAGATGAGGAAACTTTAGCAAACAGGGTTAAGTGACTTGTCCAGGGTCACATAGCTACTAAATCTCTGAGGCTGGATTTGAACTCATGAAAAGGAGTTTTCCTGACTCCAGGCCTGGCCTTTATATAGTTACATACTTTTATGTATACTTATTCTGACTATATAGTTTCCCCTCTTCAGACTTAATCTGAATACTATGCTCAGGCCAGGGCATCATGTTAAAAAGGACACCGATAAATTGGATAAAGTCCAGGATGGTGAGAGGCCCTTGAGTCCACATCATATTAGGATCTTTTGAAGAAGCTGGGGACATTTAGCTTGGACAAGATAAGAAGCCATGGGGACACGACAGCTTTGTTCAAGTATTTGAAGAGCTGGTATGTGGAGCAAAGCTTGGACTTGCTGTGTTTGTCCTAAAGGCAGAACTAAGAGCAATAATGGACATTTCAAAGCGGCAAGTTTAGGTGTGAGGCCAGGAAAACTTCCTAACAATCTGAATGGTCTCTCCTTCTTTGGAGGTCTGTAAGCAGAGTCCAGGAGAACACTGGCCAGGTATGTTTTTGTGGAGCTCCTTTTGGATATGGGGGCCACTATGACTCTCAGATTTTATGGCACTGTGAAAGGCCCAGGGACAGGTTGTGCCTGCTGCCTGAGAACCAGAGGGGCTGGGGTAGGGAAGAAACTCAGCAGCAGACAGGCCATCACACGATGAGCTCTTTGGCCATAGTGACCATGACAGAAATCAAGCACAAAGTAACCCTCAGAGCTATGCGGCCTCTTTCCACCTCTGCAGTGATGGTGACAAAGTGGCAGAAAAGGAGGAGATACTCAGTATAAGAAGGCATGGTTGGGCTGTGTCCTAATAGCAAGCATTAATGTAGCACTTGAAGGTTTGCAAAGCACTTTGCAAATATGATATCCTTTTATCCTTATAATAATTCTGAGAGGTATTATCCCCATTTTACAGCTGAAGAAACTGAGGCTGAGAAGAAGTTAAATGACTGCTCAGAGTTATACAGCTAGGAAGTATCTAGGGCAGCATTTGAACTCAGGTCTTGACTCCAGGGTTGGTTTTCCATTCACTGTGCCACCTAGCTACTAGAGATCATATTTGTAAAACATTGAAGGATTTAATTTTATTAACGAAAAAGTTGGAATCAATGTAACATAAGCAATTTCTTTTCACTGTGGGAACTGAACACAGCACCATGTGGCAGGGAATGTGAAGATATGTTCTAGTGCTAGCTTTGTGTCTGACCTTGGGCGAGTTCTTTCTCCTCTCTGAGCCTCAGTTTTTTCCTCTATTAAAATGAGGGGTTTGGAGTAGGTGGTCCAAGATCCTTTTATTTCATGTTTCTGTCTAGAAGATGCTGCATACATATTTGCTAATTGATGGAATGAGACCAGGAAAGATTGACAGAGAAGGGGCAAGATGGCGGCTGGGGTACAGGAGTGCTGGCTCAGCGTTCCCCTACTGCATGTCTTGCAGAGAATCTCGGAGGTGGAAGAGACCTCAGCAAGCATCTTGTGCAATACTGCCTGAAGCATGAATCCCTTCTACAACATTCCTGATCAGTTCCCTTCTGTTGGGTTGGGAGATGCCCAACGATGGGGAGCTTTCAGGAGGACCTATTCCACTTTTGGTCAACTCTAAGGAGGAAGCTTATTCTCACATCTGCCTCCTTGTAACTAGGGCCCTTTGATCCAAGTCTTACCTTCCGGCATCAAGCAGAACAAGTCTGTTCCCTCTTTCACATAATAATATTCCCTTTAAAATTTCTCTTACTGAGGTCTAAACATTCCCACTCCCTTTCCTCAATATGACATGAGTTTGACGCAGAGGATGTAAGGTCTATCAATTCCCCCATTTCGTACACCATGCCTCTCTTAATGCACTGGAAGATCCAATTAACTTTCTGGTTGCTCTATCACACTGCTGACTCACATTGATCTTGCAGTCCACTGGACCCTCCGATCTTTTTTGGTGATAACTATTGTCTAGTTCTGCCTTCCCCTTCCTGTACTTTTTGTTGATTTTTTGAACCCAAGTAGGACTTTACATTTATCCCAATTAAATTTCATATTGTTAAGTTGAGCTTAGTATTTGGTCCACTTACCTGTGTTGTTCTCAGAGCATTAACCAAGCTGGGAGTAGGGGGCTGTTTCCTGGCATCAATCACAACAGTCACTCCTGTGGTCTTGGCTTCTTGCCTGTGGGTCAGAAGTCAAATTGTGAATCACATTTGGATAACGCGGAGAAAGGACAGGAAGAGGGAAAGAGATGGGGATGGTGAGGTACACTCTTTTCTACCAATAGGAAGAAATGTCTCCTCATAAGCTCCTCCTCCTAGCTACCTCCTAGCCGAATTTCTCGATCCTGGCCCATAGTAGATGTTTCATTGACCTGGTGTTACATGGGAATGAGGATCAAATGCAATATTTTCAGAACAAAACTATCAGAAATCTTTCTTTCTCTCTTTGTTTCTTTTTTCCTTCCTTCCTTTATTCTTTCTTTCTTTCAGAAGCAGCATGGTATAGTGAAAAATACAATAGGCTGAGAGTTAGGAGATGTGAGTTCTCGTCTCTATATGGTCATTCACTGGCTATATGATCTCTCCTCTCTGGACTTTAGTTTCCTTCTCTAAAAAAATAAGTTGGATTAGATAAGAGAATGTCTATGGTCCCTTCCAGCTCTAAAATTCCATGTTCTATAGTCTAAGGCAGGAGATTTTAATTTGAGGTCTGTGAACTTTTTAAAAATAATTTAGTAACTCAATTTCAATATAATTAATTTCCTTTGTAATCCTATGTATTTTACTTTATGCATTTAAAAATTCTTCTGAGAAGAGATCAGTAAGTTTCACCAGATTGCCAAAGGGTTCCATGACACAAAGTTAAGAACCCCTTTTCTAAGTTCTCCAGCTCTGATATGTTATTTGTTCTATTCTACATTCTATATTCTAAGGTCTATTCTAGCTATGGTATTTTATGTTTATGCTCTATCTCTTTGAGTTTTAACATTGTAACTCATTCATTTTACAAAAGTCTTCCTAACCCAATCAATAGGCTGCTTGGGGAATGAATGCCCCTCACCCATTCTTGAAATGTTCCCTTTAGGCATCTGCCAGCTGGGTGGCAGAGGCAATGGGGTGGGCCCTCGGTACTTCTGCCCAGTGACTTGGTCTCCTCCATTTGATCCCGGAAGGTCGTGGGGATGCCTCCCCACCCTCCCCCAGATCTTCCATGAGGTCTTTAGGCTGATGGGGTAGGCAGCCAATAGCTGTTGCTTTTGGAGGTGGGGCATTGCCCAGTATTGCCTTTGGAGAAGGGCCTGTGAAGTCATTGATTGGTTACTCCTTTATTCTGGGAGGAAACTTGTTTTGCTCCTTGTCCTCAATTGGTGTCTGGACATGTAACTCAGGTTCTCTAAAATAATTTCTAACGAGGCCCAAAAAGAAAAATAGACCATCTCACACCTTGGTAAATAGAACCAGATGCCAGGACCTACGGGCTACCCTGGGAATTCTTCATTGAAGAGAAAAATCTCATTATCACATGTTTGCACAGAAACATGGATGCACACAAGCACATATGCTGAGCCAGAAACATGTATGCGTACACACACATACACACAAAGCTTAACCTTCAGAGACATACACATAAGAGCACATTCGCTTGCGCTCACTGACGTACAGACCTGAGCAGATAGATAACAAGTATGGATAGTACAATTCAATCCAGTCCAGTTCAAAACTCATTTATTAAGCCACTGGAGAGCCAGAGGCAGATACAACAGAGAATCTGCTTTCAAAGAGTTTGTGCCCAGAAACACATGCAGTGAGCAAGACAGTTGCACATGCACAAATACAGACACACACTGACAGGGACCTGCAGAGATAGACAGACAAACACAAAAGCGAACTCAACCCTTGATAGGCACCCATGCACACCTATACATACATACATTGACATATGACGCGCAGGCACAAGTGGCCTAGACAAATTATCCCATTTGCAAAGTTCTCATCCTTATAAAGCATTTTGGGGTCAACTGATGATCTAGAGAGGCTCGAAGAATCAGGGGCAGGGGAGGGTGGAAACAAATATCCATCCTTGAGAGGGAAACTGCCTCTGTCTAGCACACCGCTGCTCAGTCCTCCCTGATTCCCTTTCTGGTGGGTAAAACATGCTCCCCCATGTCCAGGACACTAGCTGTAGAAGCTGGGAAAGGGTTTGGCTGTGTCTTTAATAGATCACAGACCATCAGAGTTAGAAGATCCGCTATTCCAACCTACTTATTTTATGGAAGAGGAAACTGAGGCCTAGAGAAGGAAGTGACTAGTCTAAGGTCACTTTCATTTAATATCAAAGTTAAGTTCGAAGCATCAGTCTCCTAACTTCTAGCTGAAGGAGCTTACACCACATCCCCTTCATTCCTGAGCTCATTTCTTGGAGTTAAGGTTCACTTGGAGGAGTTCTTATAGCTCTGCTAATGTCTATATAATATCATGTGAGAGGCACTGAAAAGATCCCTGCCTAGAAATTCCTCTCCTACCAGCCTGCTCTGCTTAAAATTCATCATGAGAATCACCTTGTTGGGTTAAGGAATGGAAAGGTCCAGTTAACATGCAAATATGTCACCCAGATAGGGGAAGACCTTAACCCAACTGGCACCCATTACTTCATGTACATAGTACACAGGCAGGCAGATACAGGTCAGGGATGTTTGACTAGGTAGGAATGGGGACCTGGGAACATGCTGATGTTCATTCTGTCCTGTGGGAAGGAGACATGAGCTGGGCCAAATTCCCAGAATGCCTAAGGGGAGCATTTACCCATGGGTTGGGGTGTCTGGGGGTGTAGATCTTCAGTTTTGTAGACAGGAGTCGGAGGAGGAGCAACAGAGCACTTTAGCCCTGATTACCCCTGCCTACGCCGTGTACCTTCCCACCCTCCCACCCTGCCCTCTGCCTTCCTCCCCTGGGCCACAGGACAATCTCAGACTGTGGTAAAAATCCCCTCTGTTTCTTTGCCAAATTGACTGAAGTGATTTCCAAATCCAGCAGATGGCAGCAGCCTCTTTCTGGACAAGGTCCAGACTGGCCCAGAGATTATACCATCCCCCCTTCTCTTCCCACCGGCTCCCTGCTCCAAATAGCTGATTGCAGAAGCAAAGCTTATTAGCCTGGAGTGTTTCCATGTCCTCTTGGAACCTGCCAGCTCCTGACTTGAGCCTCCAAGCAAAGAAGCCTAGCCAGAGGCAACGGGTCTTGTGACTGAAAGCCTGAGACAACTGGCTCAGCTCAATTCACTGTGTGACCTTGGACAAGGTATTTCCCCTCTCTGGGCCTCAGTTTCCCCCTTATGTCAAGTAAGATTAGACTGTATGACTTCTACTGTCTCTTTCATCTCTGACATTTTATGTTCTAAGTTCTAAAGTCCCTTTTTTCCATTCCCCCTTGGGCTCCCCAAATCAACCTCTGCCTTGGAAGTCGTTGATTGGCCTATGACATCAAGGTCAAGCTCCCCTCTCTGGCTTTTGAGGACCTCTCCAATCAGGCCTCATCCTCTCTACAGTCATGATCACAATCTCTTCTATTTTGTAGAGACATTATGGGCACTGGCATGCACTATCACTTTTGTTTTTTACAGTGTTGTTGCAGTGTCCATAGGGTAGCATCCAAGAGTGGGGGGGCCATGCTATGCTTGCTGTGATATATCCTGGTCAGGCCACAGCTGAAGGGCTGTGTTCAAGCCTGACTGCCACCTCTGGGGATGGACATTGGGAGTAAGATGGAGAGTACTAAAAGGAGGATCTTAGGTACACGCCATTAAAGTATCTGTTAAAGGAATCTGAGCTGAGGCTTGGGGGGAGGGGTGAAGGTGGGTGATCTAAATGTAGACATAGGAAGGTTCGGATGCCAAAATCCTGCACGGGGAAACATGGAGCACACAAGACGGTAAAGCAAGGCAGCTTCATTGAGGAGATATATTTAAAATATGAAAGGCAGCTAGGGAAGATGATGGAGATAAATCTGGTCCATTGGGACCCTGGTGGAATTGGGTGGACCCCACCAGAGCCCTGTAGGCAATGGAGCATCCTCACCAACCAGTAAAGTCCTGGTGGGTTTTCATAGGAGAACTCAGTATTGAGGGAAGGGAGCAAGGAGTCTGGACCTGGGGGCTAGTACTGTCATGAGAGTTGGGGGAAGGAAGATTTCCCCAGGGAATTTCTGGTTGGTAGGAAAAGGGACTTTGGACCATAACTGCTGGCCTTACTCTGGCAGGGTGACTCAAGGGTTTTGAGCTTCCTTGGGGCTTCTTCATTTAGTAGAGTAGGGAAACTACCATGGGGGTTGTTAGGGAGGGGGCAAGACTACTGTTTTCAAATATTTGAAGGCCTGTCATGTGGAAAAGGGCATAGATTTATCTTTTTGGTCCCAGATGGGCAGTGGATGGAAGTTGCAGAAAGTCAAATTTACTCTTGATACAAAGAAATCTTTGTCACAGCCCCAAAGTAGAAGGGGTTGTCACAGCAGGCTCCTCATTTTTTCAACCAAAAGTTTATTGGCATTCTAGGTATGTGGTAGAGTGGATTTTGCTCACTTAGGGGTTGCCCTCTGAGGTCTCTTTCAACTCTGAGATTCTGTGGTTCCATGATATAAGTATGATCATCCCTATTTTACAGATGGGAAAACTGAGGCTCAGAAAGGGGAAGAGATTTTCAGAGAACCTGACTCTAGATCTGCACTTTCTACTATGGTATGATCTCTCTCTCTCTCTCTCTCTCTCTCTCTCTCTCTCTCTCTCTCTCTCTCTCTCTCTCTCATTTATAGGCCCAGGTCTGCTCCTGTCTCTGGGGGGAGGGGTGAAGGTGGGTGATCTAAATGTAGACATAGGAAGGTTCAGATGCCAAAATCTTGTACGGGGAAACATGGAGCACACAAGATGGTAAAGCAAGGCAGCTTCATTGAGGGGATATATTTAAAATATGAAAGGCAGCTAGGAAAGATGATGGAGATAAATCTGGTCCATTGGGACCCTGGTGGAATTGGGTGGACCCCACCAGACCCCTGTAGGCTTTCCTGTCTCTACACCTTTGCTCATGCTTTTCCTTCTACCTGTAATGCCTTTCCCCTCCTCTCTACTTAGTTAAGCTCTACTTTCCTTCAAGACTCAGCTCAAGGTCATCACCTCTACGATGCCTTCCTGGAACTCTAAGGGATCCCTTTGCTGTTTCCTTCTATAGTTTCCTACCTCTTAAAAGAGGAATTCTCAGTAGCTCTCTCACCTTGCTTGAGTTCCAAGGCCACATACTCAACTTGATATTCCAACAATACTTCAGACCCAGTATGTTCCTCTTTCCCCTGGACTTTTCCATCTCTGGACTTCCTTATCTCTTGTGGGGATGGAGTTGGGATAGTATCATTTACTCAGACTTAAAACCTAAGTCATCTTTGACTCTTCCCTTTCCCTCATTCAAGACTTCATAAACCATTCAATCTAACCCTTTCACTACAGATGATAAAACTGAGTCCTAGAGAAGGGAAAGTACTTATTCATGAAATAAGTAGTTGAGGGAGAATTTGAACCCAGGGCTTCTGATTCAGATCCAGGCCTCTTTCCCTTAACCATACTACCAAGTCTTATTGATTTTTGTCATTTCAAATATGTGTCTTGGGAAGTAGGAAGAAGTGAAGAGGCCCAGCTGGCTTCTAGTTCTAACCCTGTTACTGACTTGTTGGGTGACAATCTGGCATTGTCCAGCCCATGCTTGTTGTCTGACTTTCAGATACCACCTATTGCTGTACCTGGGGATGGAGCACAAGTAGATGAGGAGCTTGGTGACCTCTCTGGCTGAGCACCATGGTGCATCCCACGCTGAGCCACTTGCAGTCACCTGGAGCAGACGCCTCCCTGTCTTGTCCTGGCTACCTGGGTCAGAAGAAATCAAAAGAGAGTTAGTTGCTTTGAGCTGACCTGGTTGTAGAGTTTTGGTAAGGAAACCAAAGTCTTAGGATCATAGGAGCCTAGATTTAGAACTGGAAAGGATCCTACAGGGCATTTAATCCAATCTTCCCTCCCCCATTTTACAAATGAGGAAACTGAGGCCCAGAGAGCTTGAATGATTTGCCCAAGGTCACACAGGTAGTAAATGGGAAATATGGGATCAGAACCTCTGAGGCATATTGATCTCTGACTGGAAACACACTTAGGTTCATATTGTTCCAGAACACCAAATGATTATGAACACTGGGATAGGGGGTGGATTACTAAAAAAGGGAGTTAGTTTCCCTCTGGTCCATAGTTAGACTGGGAGACAATGAGAGAGTATGAGTGAATCAGTGTAAGCCTATCAGTCCCAAAGGATATGACCAAGCCTTTCCTGATCCAGCAAACAGATGTGATCTCTCCATCTGCTGCCTGAAATACCACAGCAATTTGTCTCTCTCACAAAAGCCTCAGCATCCTTCACCTTGTATTGTGAAGATCTGTGTCCCTGTGTTAGTCCTTTACCAGACCATGGCATCCTTGGATCCCCTACTAGATCATGGGAAAACCTTGTATTCCACGTACCAACATTAAGCATGCTGTAGATGTTTGGGAAATATTTGTTGAATGATTGAACAGAGAGTTGTTCTAACGGACCATTAAGATCCAATCAATGGAATATGAGTACCTCAAGGATAGGTTTAGTTTGGCCTTTGTATCTCCAGTGCCTAGCACAGGGCTCCACACATAATGGGTACTGAATAAATGCTTGTAAAATTGAATTGAATCAATTGCCAAATCCTATTGATTTCATGTTTAGTCTCTTCATAGGTCTTCCCACTTTTGCTCTCTTCCTACTCTACTGCATGTTTCACAAGGTAACAGAGCTATTTTCTTTAAACACCGCTCTGGCCATTCTTGCTCAAAAGCTCCAGCGGCTCCCTATTATCTATTAAGTGAATTTCAAACACCTTTACTTTGAGAATTTAAGGTCATCCTTAAGCTGATATTGCCTTATGTTCCCAGCCTTATTTCATATCATCCCACTCCCTTCACTCTACATTCCAACCAAAGTGGACTCCTTTCTGTCTCTCAAACATGGCCTGTGTTTTCCCTGCCAGTTTCCTATGCCTAGAAAGGGAGACAGTGTGGTATAGTGGGAAGAGCACTAGTCCAAGATTCAATGTGCCTGGATTCAGGTCCCACCCCTGGCACTACTTGTATGACCTTAGACAAGTCATTCAACCTCCCTCAGTTTCCTTATCTCTAAGGTTGAGGAGTTGGACTAGATGGTCTCAGATCTCTTCCAGGTCTTCTGATCTTGTAATTATGAATATCCTTCATCCTTGCCCTTAGCTTGTTGAATTCCTACTTGATCTTTTCAACCTAACTCAACTGCCACCTTTTCCATGAAACTTTCCCAGATCTCTGTTCCTCCCCTTCAACATCACCCAGACCACCAGTTTTGCTTCTAGTCTGGGCTTCAGAGCATCATCTGGGGAAGTGGCTCGGCATAGGGCTTGCTTCCCTGGAGTGATGGCTAGGGTCATTGGGCTGGAAGCATTGCTATTCCCAAGGTTCTTAGTTTCAAAGTCTTAGGCTGTCTCCTTCAAGGTCTGTGGGGAGGTAGTAGTCAGGGAGAGGCCAGATTTGAACTCAGGAAGATAAGTCTTCCTCAGTCTAGGACCAGCACTCTATCCACTGCACCACCTAGCTGTCCTATATTGTACTCTGCTCCTCCCTAATATATTTACCATGTTAATTAATATGTATATAATATTGATATTGTATATTGTAGTTATTTATGTTTATGACATAAGGATAAATGTGAGCCCTGTGAAGGCAAGATCTGTGTCTTATCTAAATGTTTTCTCTTCTTGAGCACAGAGCACAGTGCTTTGCATGCAGGAATTTGATAAATGTAATAAATGATCTGCATTGAATAAACTTTGCTAAATTGAACTGAAGGAAGGCCTCCTTGATGACTGAGTCAGGGTACCATATTCTTTGGCGATGGCTACCAGCGTCCAGGCTAAAAAAGCCTGCCTGAGTCTTCTCCTTCAGGGAGTTTGTATTCAAGGCAGGCAGAGAACAAAAACTGGCTCTGTCTGAAGCCCTGTGACGGCCTGGGAAGGATCAGGGGAGGTGTGGTGTGGGGGACATTGAGGAGGGAGAAGGAGCAATTTACAGGCCCTGCTTTCTATATTTATACTTGCAGATTTTCAGTCATGAGATTCATGTCATGTAATTTCCTGTTCCCGGGAAGACTGCGGCGTCTGTTCCCATTATCCTGCCTGTCATGAGGTGTTCAGCTGGGAAGCCATCAACACCCCATCTGTTCAGCCAGCAAAACTGCTGTCGGGCCCTGACCTTTGTAAGCTGCCCTTGGCCTTCTTGGCCCAGCTCCCCTCCATGCTGCTGGCCTTCCTCAATGGGGGCCATGGTAGGGTTGCCTGACCCTCTCTCTGGAACACTTTCTCTCTCTCTCCACCCTCCTCCCCTAAAACAATAACCAAACCTTTGAATCATAGAATGTCAGAACTAGAAAGAACCTTAGAACAATAATAACTGTCAGCATTTCTAAAGCTCTTTGATGTTTGCAAAGTGCCTTACAAATATTACCTCATTTCATCTTCACAAAAGTTCTGGGAGGTAGATACTATTATTATTCCCATTCCACAGAAGAGGAAACTGAGGTTTGGAGAAGTCAAGCATCCAGGATCACACAGCTAATCAGTGTCTGGGGAAGGATTCAAACTTGGGTCTTTTGGAATTCAATGCCCAATATGCTACACATCATGTCCCCTAGCTCGCTAGAAAACAGAATGTCATAGCTGAGAAGAACCTGAGAACACAGACTGTCAGAGTGGTGGTGATCACATTTCTAAAGACCTTTAAGATTTATGAATAGTTTTCCTCAGGACTTCCCTGTGAGGTAGCTAGTAAAAGAATTATTATTTCCATTTTACAGATGAGGAAAAAGGGGCTCACATGGTGTAAGTGACTCATGTGGCACACAGTGCTTGTCCTGTAGCAATTTAGTAAATGTTTATTGATTGATTGTGCAAGGCCACATGTGGAACAAGCAGCAGAATTAGAACCCTAGCCCATGTCTTCTGACTTCAAGTCCAGGGCTCTTGTCTCTACAGCATGACACCTCATCTTAGAACAGAAAATGAGCTAGCCAGAAGGGTCTGGAGGGGTTGTTTAGGCCAGTCCTTACTCCTACAGATTAGGAGATTCTTGCCTTGAGCACCCAGCTAATAACTCCTTGTCTCCAAGGTCAACGCTTGTTCCACTGTACTATAAAGCCTCTCTTTCCTTCTCTATTTTTTCCTCCCTCCCCCCCCCCCCCCCCCCTTCCTTCCCTCCCCTCCCCCCCCCCCCCCCGCCCCCTCTC
>NW_020954563.1:422828-452665 GCF_900497805.2 Vombatus ursinus | reverse complement strand
TTAGGGTTATATAGCCAGTAAGTGTCCGAGGCCAGATTTGAACTCAGGTCTTCCTGACCTCAGGCGCAGTGCTCTATCCACTGTGTCACTTAGCTGCCCTATGCCATCTAGTTGTCCTTTACAGTATTATAGTGAGGATCAAATGAGATAACATATCTAAAGCAATTTGAAAACTTTAAAGGCATTACACAAATGCCAGCCTATTATTACTGTTTGTTATTTCATTTTGGTTTTGAGAAAGGATGCAGTAGAAAAAGTTGGTGGATTTGGAGTCAGATGACTTAGATTCAAATCCTGCCTCTCACCTTACCTGTGTGACCTTGGGTAAATCACTTGAACTCCCTAGGCCTCAGATTCCTCATCTGTAAAATGAAGAGGTTGGACTAGAGTGATCTCAAAGATCTCTTCCAATCTAAATCTAGGACCTTTTAATTTTGAATTCTTCTGAGTGCTTGGTGTTCCATGACTTAGAGCCATTCAGCATTGCTGGAGGGTTTTGGTCAATTCAACAAACCAACAAGCGGTTATTAAACACCTACTCTGTACCAGGTACTATGCTAGGGATACAAATCAAAAGCATGGTCCTTCCCAAGAACATTCAAAAGATGAAGTTCTACAAAGCAGGCAGACTTATGATGACTGAAAACATCGTTTTGGGGAGAGGATTTTGAACTTCCTAACACCACGCCCAGCTCTCAGTCCACTCTGCCCCCTTGGTAACTTGATTAAAGAAGGAAACAATACCACGTCCTTCAGTGAAGATGTACTGGAATACAGTAGGCAATTCATTTTGTGGGAAAAGGGGGAAGGTCTAGAGCAACAGTTCTGAAACTTTTTAGTCTCAAGACCTCTTCATATTCTTAAAAATTATCGAGACCTCCAAAGAGCTTTTGTTTACATAGGTTATATCTATTAGTATTTATAATATAAGAAATTAAAACTGATAAGATTTAAAAATATTTATTATTTAATTCAAAAATAATAGATTGATTCATTACATGCTTATAGGAATACATAGTTTAAATGAAAAATAACTATTTTTCAAAATAAAATATTAGTGAGAAAAGTGGTATTGTTTTACATATTTTCACAAATCTAATGTTTGACTTAATAGGAGATGAGCTGGATTCTCTTATCTGCTTCTGCATCCACTACATTGTGATAGGTTATTTTGGTTGAAGTACATGAAGAAAATCCAGCCTCATATAGATAAGCAGTTGCAAAAGGGAAGAGTGTTTTAATAGGCAAATAACATCTTAGTATTATTACAAAAATAGTTTTGACCCTCCAGACAACCTGAAAGAGTTTTGAGTACTCCCAGAGGTCTAAGGACCATATTTTGAAAACTACTGGTCCAAAGAGTACTCAGAGACCTCACTCAGGCCTGAGATTCTATGAATCTTAGAGATGATGGATCTTAACCTAACAACTCACGTCAATTCTAGCAATAAAAGCCTCTACTGCTATCTGCCAGGCCTTGCGGTAGGTGCTGAGGGTATAAAATGAAAGGCCCCACAGTCCCTGGACATATAACAGCAAGTAAAATGTGAACAGGGGAAAGAAAAAAATCTATATAAAGCGGTCTGGGATACTTATTTCAACCAAAGCATCAGAGAAGGCTCCAAGGAGAAATCACTTAAGATTCCTCATCCGTAAAATAAAATCTCTTAGCCTGCCTGGGCCTCAGTCTCCTCATCTGTAAAATGAGGGGGTGAAACTAGATGGCCAGTGAAGTTCCTCGATCTCTGATCCTGTGATACGTGGTTCCTGGGGTGGGCGTTGGAGGAGGAAAATAATTATGATAGAGGTGGAGAGGGAGCGTGTTTTAGGCCTGGTTGTGTGTTTGTCCTCTCAAAGAGGACCGTGCCATCAGGGAGATGATGGCATGACTTGTGATTGACTTTGATTTGAGTGAGTGAGGGAGGGCTGGGCAAGGTCACCAGCCTCACTTTCTCCTCCAGAGCCATCTGGGTCCAGCGGCCAGATATTCATCAGGACAACTGGAGATGGCCCAGGATGCAATGGGAGACCCTGGCCCTTCTAGGCTAAGGCCTTTTCAGGTTCTCACTTTAGACGTGGAGACGCTTCCTGAAGGCATGGAGAGGACAGCATGAGGTCCGTGGATTATCTTCACACCTGCATCCCCTCTCCCATCCCCCACCTCCCTTGCCTACCCCAGAGAGTGGAGCGGTACCTGGCAAGCGAGCTATCCCGGAGAGGAAGATCTCAGCCTTCAGGTCCCAGGCGTGGAGTGGCTGTTCAGAGAGGGTCTCTAAAAGCGCACAGTCTCTTTCTGGGAGGTCCATACTCGAACTGGATTTAGCACTGAAACCCTGGGTGGAGGAAGCTTCCTGGACAGATGTTTTGGTCTGACTGGAGCCAGCTATGTGAAAGAAAAGGAGGAAAAAAAACATCAAGTTTTCTAATGAGTGGGTTAGAGTAGGTGGCTGCTTCAAGGAGGAAGTTTCTTTCATAACAATCGGGTGGGCATGAATTTTAAAGGAACATCAGGAAACTGCTTTAGCAAGTAGGCACTGGTTTCTGGGTGTTGTTTTGTTGTGTTTTTGTTTTGTTTTGTTTTGTTTTGTTTTTTGTGCCTAGGTGCTGAAGAAGAAAATAACTACATGGGTGCCCCTGTGCCTCTGGAGGGCAGCATGGCTTGATAAATGCAGCTTTTTGAGGGGCTAATTAATTTTATACCATCCTAATCTCCCTTCACCTCTAGTTGGAGATTTGGACTTCTCAAAGTACTGAACTATTCACCACTGAATTCAGTCCTTATCAAATCCAGTGTACTGTAGTGTATTAGATTTGGAACCTGAGGCTCCGAGTTCCAATCCACTTGCTATCACTACAGTGAGGCAGGGTGGCCCAGTAGATAGAATGATGAACTTGGAGTCAGAAAGACCTGGGTTCTAAGCTTGCCTCTGACATTTGCTAGCTGGGGGACTGTAAGCACATCATTTTAACCTCTCTGAGCCTCATTTTTCTCATCTGTGAAACAGATCTCACAATAGGACCACAGGTTTGCAGCTGGAAGTAACTTCAGGGGTCAGATAGTCCAACCCTCTCATCTTACAGAAGGCAGATTAAGCACTGGGCCTTGAGTCAGGAAGACCTGAGTTCAAATCCAGCCTCAGACGCTTCCTAACTGTGTGATCTTGGACAAGTCACTTAACCATTGTCTGCTTCAATTTCCTCAACAAAAAATGGGGATAATAATAGCATTGTTCTACCAATGTTGTTGTGAGGATCAAATGAGATAATACATGTAAAGTGCTTAGCATAGTGCTTGTCACAAAGTAGACACTTAATAAATATTTGTTCTCTTCCCCTCCCTATACAGATGAAGGAACTAAGTCTGGGCGAGGTAATAGGACTTGGCCAAGGTCACACAGGTAGTAAGTGGTAAAGCTGAGATTTGAACATAGGTCCTTGGACTCTATATATACAGTACTCCTTCCACTATATTAAAGCTATTGTGAGGCTCAAGTGAAATAACGTATGCATATCTTAAATGCTATATAAATATCATCTATCACCTGTGTAACTCTGGCCAAGTAACTGCCAACTCTGAGCTTCATTTTTTTTATCTGCAAAGTGAGGGGGTGGGAGTAGAGGACCCTTAAGGTTCCTTTCAGTACTAAATAATCTGTACACTAGGAATGATAGCGTTTTTCTGTCAAGAAAGACTATTATATAATCCCCTCCCTGCCTCCCCTAGGGTCCCATGGAGTTACTTATGTGTAGTATTACCTTTCCCTGAGGATTTTGCTCTGCTCATTTTTGGGGAGTAAATAGAAGACATGATTTTCCAGGGTCCATTGTGCAGGTGTGTGACTTTCTCTGGGGGAGTAGGGTCCTGTGAAGAAGGGGATTGTCTCTGCCCTTTCAGAAATGAAAATTTCTGGTTGGTCGTGGGGGACCCGGACCTAGAGAGAATTCTACCAGAACTAGCTGGGGACTTGAGAAGTTTTAGGTAGCCTTGTAGGCCTGTCTCTTCTGTTCTGCTTTCCTGGTGTACCATTTTGTGAGCACAGGCTTCATGAAGTTGGGGAGAGGAAGCCCGGCTGGGGCTGCTTCTGAGCTGTGAGTTATCCAAATGCTTTCCGGTTGCAGGTTCCAAAGTCTGTTCATTCTTTGAGCTATCTGATTCTTCTTTGATGGCAGTCATCAGACCTGAACTGAAGCTTACTGGGTTCTGAAGAGCAGCCAAGTAAGACTCACGGTAACGACATCTTAAATTCTGGAACTGAGAAGATCCATTGAGCTTTCTCCTCAAGCATGGTGTACAGGGCCCATCCTCAGAGCTCTCTGGTTTCCCACAAGTCCATTTTTCAGACCCTGATGGGAAAGAAGGGGCCCCATTGACCGCTGATGGAGATGGCATCTTCTGGGTAGGAGATACTATCTGATTCTCCAGTGGTTCTTTGGTGTCTGAAGGAATGGACTCACTGGGATTCACTGCTGACTTATGTGGAGAACACCCTCTCCTCTCTTTGGAAATCTTGAGGAGATCCACATAATCCCCCTCAAGGTTCTGGTTGATCATCTCATCCATGCTAGGGGCAGCCAATATGTAAGATTTCTTCCAAGATCCTGTTTGTTCTACTTTGATGAGTCCTGGATACTTATTCCTGTTTGACCTCCAGGATCCTGTATCTTTATTATTGAGTATTGGCTGAGAGCTAGCTGTGCTGGGGGGCTTTGGGTTGCTACTGGACATTGTCTGGAGCATCCCTCTGGGAGTGCTCAAATCTAGTGCATCCAACTGGAGAGACACTTGAGAGAGGGAAGGATCAACCACTGTTTGGGGTTTGTTGATAAATTTGGGGGCAGTTATTTTTATCCAAGGCACAGGAGAAACCCCTTTTTCTGTGGCCACCAGGCAGCTATGTAGGGGCCCTCTCTCAAGGTCTTGGTTGAGACCCTCTAGCCATTCCTTGGTGAATAGAATTGGGTATGATGACTCAGGAACTGGTCTTTCTTCCACATTTCTCAAGTCCTTCGAAAGGCATTTAACCATGATGCAGACAGACTGTTCTTCATGGGGCTCTGCCTGTAGGTAGAAGTCTCCCTGACGTAATAGGAGGGGGTTCAGTGGTGCGAGGTGAACCACGACCTCTTCCCCAAGGCATAGGGGCCAACCCGTGTGTAGGAACAGGCAATGTGAATATGGAGCCTGAAGAGAAAAGACAATGAGAGTCAGTGAAGCAGGAAGTAGGAAACCCCGAGCTAGGATTCATTCCTTCCATTGTGCATATCTAGAAGAAGGCTTCCAAATATCTGTTGGCAAATCCCAGTCTATGTGCCCAGGGAAGAGAAAGGGCAGCTTAAAGAAGTGGTAAGTATACCTTTTCCATGTTATTCTTCCTGCCTGGCATCTGCTTTAAGCTCATCCATCAAGACTCAGTTCAAGAGGCCTTTCCAGGCTACTTCAGCCCTCACTGACTGCTCATATTTTTTACATACTTTTTATAGTGTTTGTAGAAGTTGTGTGAGCACAGGACTAGGAATCAGGAGATCTGGGCTTGAATTTCTACTCTTAACATTTATTAGCTATGTGATTAAAGGCAAATCACTCAATCTTTCTAGACCTCAGTTTCCTTCTCTATAAAATGATTAAAGTAAATATATCTGAGATCCTTTCTAGTTCTAAATCCTATTGAGGCAAAGCAGCTATTTTGTCGCTGGCAGGAATACAGAATGAAGTCATGCTATACCTTCAGTCTTACTTAATGAAGTTCCCAGGGTGGTGACTTCATAGGACACAATTGGCATCATGGGAATGGAAAAATGTGGAAAGAAATTTAATTGCTTTAAGTCAAACCATAGCGGCAAATAAGAAAGACTCTAAGGAATTCACAAGATAGATTTAAGATGCCCAACACCTTCTCTAGCAAGCCACTAGATACGGCTGGCTGAGGTCTGCATCATAAAAGAGCTAAAGATAACCCTTGGGTCTATAAGCTAAAGAAGCTGCATCACAGATGAAGATTGGTTAGTGAAAGCAGAGGCAATAGCAGTATAGGAGTCTAGCAGACAGTAAGGTGACAATATCACCAGAGGACACTGGCAGCTTTGTATCTTTGTAGGTTATTCCTTGGACACATGTACTGCCTATATGAGTGACCTCCTATGTGATTTCTCTGGTCATGTGTATTCTCTGCATGTGCCCCCTTACCCATTGACGGTGTGCTAATCTAGGGTAGAAGGTACTCCTGTATCTATGGGGATGGGGGAGAGATGGGGATCTTCCTTATCACATATTTTGTTATGATTTTTAATTGAATGCCTTTTACTTTGAACTACTGTGTCCTCTGGTTGGTATGGTAAAGGAAACACATTGGTTGTGTATATTGGTTTTGCTTGACATTACTTGTTTCAAAGAAGAGCTTCTAATTTTTTTGGGAAAATGATAGGTAGTAATAGTAACATAAAAAGTAGAAAAGAGCTTTGGCAAAATATGTAAAAATATACATAAGAAAGCAAAAGAAAGATCAGCAGGGGATATATACAAGCAGGGTAGTTTTATTATTGTTATGTTAAATCAAATATATATACCCCCAAATACCTGTATACAATATAAATTCCCAGTTTTATATACAATCCTCTTTTCTATTCTTTCTATACTGAAACATTCATGTACGTTGAGAATGTTTGTTGGTGTTTGTTAGGTTCATAATAAAAAGGAAAATTAAAATTTGTTTTTTAAAAAAGAAATATATTGATGAGGCTTCATAAACCATGGGTTTGAATGGCTGCTTGGCCCACAAAATGCCTCAAACCTGGTATAACTTTCTTAAGGCCCACATATGAGGGGAATCTGGGGTACTATGTTATCTTAAGAATCCATGGCTAAAGAGTTAGGACTTTATTCTGTAGAATAGAATTTCCCAAACTTATCTGACAGTGGAAATATTTTGGCACTTGAAATGTTTTAATGGAACCCATAAATTTTGGTCTAGGGGTGGGAATGCAGTCCAGGGAATCCCCTATGATAAAATGATTTGGAGAAATTTAGGGTCAAAATAAAGAGTGTTAAACTTGTTTTTATATCTCCCATAACAATGTGTAATAAATATTTTATTAATAAACATGTTTAATATTTTTAGATAAAATATTAATAACATCAATATTTTCTCAAAGAATCTCTATTACTATTGATATAGGACATAATTATATCTCATCTTCACTTCTATAAGTGGCATAAGATATTACCATATCACTTGCTCACTTCTAGTGACATGGGGCACAATCACTTCAACTTTTTTGTAGTAGAATGTTAGAAGATTGAGGGCAAGGACCATTTAAATTTTGTCTATGTATCTCTGGTGTCTATCACAGTGCTTGGTTCCCTTGTTGATTGATTCATTGCTTCCATTGTTATAGGATAGAATCCATTCACTATCCCACTCTCCACAATGGATATTCCAAAAATTCTCATCTCTCCTCAAGCTTCCCAAGGCAGCCCCTCCCCTACCCTCTCAGATGAGGACCTTACTGAGATCATTGGACAGGAGTTTCTCTCATCTTACACCTCTACTCCTCCTTCACTCCAGTCTCTGATAGGTGGTCCTTCGCCATCTCAAGGGAAAGCCCTCTACATGTGCCTTTGATTCTATCCCCTCTTGACTTCTTAAGAAAATTATCCTTATTATTTTCCCTACTCTCTCTTATCTTTGATCTCTTCCTCTGTCCTGGTTCTTTCCCTGATTCCTAAAAACATGCTCATGTCTCCCACATCCTTAAAAACTCTTATTTGATTCTACCTTTTCCCATTCATAGCTAAACTTTTTGAAAAAGCCATTTACACTGGATACCTTTGTTTCCTTTTCCCACAATCTCTTCATTTTTCTCTTCCGTAATCTGATTTCTGACCCTAACTGAAAATGTCCTCTCCAACAGGTCGGTTAGGTGGTGCAGTGGATAGAGCGCTGGGCTTGGAGTCAGGAAGACTCATCTTCCTGAGTCCAAATCCGAACTCAAACACTTACTGGCTGTGTGACTCTGGGCAAATCACTTAACTTTCTTTGCCTCAGTTTCCTCATCTGTAAAATGAGCTGGAGAAGGAAATGGCAAACTACTTCAGTATTTTTCCCAAGAAAATCCCCAAATGGGGTCATGAAGAGTTGGATACAACTGAACCACAAATGATCATTACGATATAATAATAATAATAATAATAATAAATAGCTAGTGTTTATATAGCACTTTAAGGTTTGCAAAGAACTTGACAAATATTTCACTTCATCTTCACAACAACCCTGGAAGGTAGGTGCTATTAGCCTCCTTTTGTAGTTGAATAAATTGAGAGAATAAATAACCTGCTCAGGCTCACACAGTCAGTAAGTTTCTGAAGCTGTGTTTGAACTCATATCTTTCTGACTCCAGGCAGGGCACTTTATCTATGGCTTCTTTGACAGGGTCTGTGACTTCTGAGTGCAAAGGTCCATGACCCTCTGGCACTCAGAAGGTATTTTTTTTCCAAAGTTAATTTATTTATTTTTAGTTTTCAACATTCACTTCCACAAGATTTTGAGTTCCAAAATTTCTCCCCATCTCTCCCCTCGCCCCCCAGAAGGTATTTTTAAGGATGCAGCTTGCCATAGTGAAAGCACTGCACAAGGCGTGCGTGCGCGCACACACACACACACACACACACACACACACACACACACACAACTTGGGAACACAGACAGGTACTTAGAGAATGCCATTCATGTAACCAGACATTCTCAGAGTTGTGTTCCTCTACCCCTACAGAGCTCTTTCCTGATTATATGGTTTTCTTGTTCTCCTTCCTGACAGCAGAGCAGCTTTGAAATATGAAGGCCACTCAAAAATAATGACTCAGAAATCTGCTTTATGTAATCTGCCTACAGGCCACCTCAGAAGGAGAGAGATCCTTACAGGGTTATTTTGGCAAGAGCTCCTGCCTTAATGCTCCAAAGATCACATATTCTGTCTTCATGATTGTGATAAGAGTATTCCTCCCTGGCTTGCCTTCCCTGAAAGGGTGACTGTAATTTGGCCTTCTTACATGAATCTGGAGGGTGGTGTGGACAGAGAGACCATGGGGGTAGGACGTGGCTCCCACCAGCAAGGGCATAGCCATCCTTCTTCTGTTTATTACTGTGACGTGTAGTAATTAGAGTCTTTATCATTGCCCGCTGTTGGTTGGTCACATGTCAATCAATTGTGTTGGCTAGCCCTTAAAACTCAAAACCTGCCCTGAACATCTCAGTGTGCCCACCGGAGGTTATGGACAAGCATTGCATAAGATGGGAAGGCATAGATGAGTCGTAATCACATTATTGAGATCATAGATCCATTTGAGAATCTGAGAACTCCTCCCAACTCAAGAAAGTTCTTGGCAGAATTCCCAACAAAGAGTGTTCCTACTCATAGTAATGTACTTAATAAATGCTTGTTAATTGACTAGTTGATCACACTCCCAGCATGTGTATGTTCACATTTATTATCGTTCCACTTCTCCCTCTGCCTTGTAACCCCAAACCCTGTTCTTCATCTACACTGTGACCTCTAATCCCTTCACTCCTCAGTTCTTTCCCAAGCTACCACTCCTGTACTAGCTATGCTCAACTGCTTTCCCCATCTTGATCCTTTGATAAATCATTTCATGTATATGAGCCTGTTCTCTTAAATACCCTACTCTTTTATCCTGTTGTCGAACTTGCCCTGCCAAGCCTCAGCCTTGGATTACTCCCACTATCTGTTGCCTTCACTGCTACACACACACGCACACATGCTGCTGAATGAAGTGAGGGGCAGGAGGTAGGGGAAATCATGTAATTGTGATGGCTGCATCCACTACAAATATATGTGATATAACTTCAATTGAGCCCTCATTTTTTACACTTGCCTAATTAACTCACTATCCCACTCACTCCAGTGGCTTTCAAACCTTTACATCTCTCTTCAAACCCTCCATGGCTCTTCCTACTCCTACCCTCTCAGCTGAGAACCTTGATTCATATTTTACTTAAACTTTAACTTAACTTTTACTTAAACTTTAACTAACGTTGCTTGAAAATTGAGACCACTAGTCAAGAGCTACCTCTTCTTCTCCCCCCCTCATCTCACATCACCCAGATTGCTTTTTGCCGCTATCTCTTCCTTCACCCCTGTCTCACATGAAGAAGCAGTGCTTCTCCTTGCTAAAGCCAACCCCTCTCCATGCACAAGTGATGCCACTGCATCCCATCTTCTCCAGCAGATTGCCCCTGCTGTCATTCCCCCCGGCTCACTTCCCTTTAATTTTTCCCTTAATACTGGCTACATCCCTATTCAAATCTGCCCGTGTCTTCCCCATCCTCAAAAATCACTCCCTTGATCCATCTATCCCCACTGGCTATTGTGCCATATCTCTCCTGGTCATATGGTTTTCTTGTTCTCCTTCCTGACAGCAGAGCAGCTTTGAAATATGAAGGCCACTGAAAAAGAATGGCTCAGAAATCTGCTTTCTGTGCTTAAACGCCTTGAGAAGGCCATCTAAAATAGATGGTTCTACTTCCTTTACTCTCCCTCTCTTCTTAAATCTCTACAGTCTGTCTTCCAACCTCATCAATTAATCAATGTTTCTCTCTCCAAAGTCACTAAGAATCTTTAATTGCTGAATCTAATAGGCTTTTCTCAATCCTCAGCTTTCTTGACTTCTCTTTAGCCTTTAACACTATGGATTACCATCTTTTTCTTGATAATCTTTTCTCTCCAGGTTTTTGTGACATTATTTTCTTCTGGTTCTCTTCCTGCTTATCTAACTGCTCCTTCTCAGCCTCCTTTGGTGGATCGTTACTATGCTTGCTAACTGTGGATGTCCCACAGGGTTCTGCCCTAGGCCTTCTTTTCTTCTCTTTCTATACTATTTCATTTGGTCATGGTCTCAGCTCCCGTGGATTCAATTATCACCTCTGTGCTGATGATTCTCAAATTTACTTCAGCCTTAATGTCTCTGCTGGGCAGCTAAGTATTTCAGTGGATAGAATGCTGGGCCTGAGGTCAGGAAGACTCATCTTCCTGAGTTCAAATTTGGTCTCAGACACTCACTAGTTGTGTGACCCTGTTCAAATCCCTTAACCCTATTTGTCTCAGTTTCTCATTTGTAAAATGAGCTGGAGAAGGAAATGGCAAAGCACTCTAGTATCTTTGCCAAGAAAACCCTAAATGGGGTCATGAAGAGTTGGACATGATGGAAACGACTCAACAATAACATCTTTACTGATCTCCAGACACGTCTCCAACTATCTATTAGACATTTCAAACTGGATAGCCTATAGACATCTTAAACTTAACATGTACAAAGCAGAACTTATTTTTTTCTTCCTCAAACCCTTTTGTCTTTCTAACTTCCCTATTACTGTTGAGGGTAACACTATCCTCCCAGTCCCCCAGGACAACTGAAGTATCATTCTTAACTCCTCACTCTCACTTTCTACATTCGATCAATTGGTGAAACTTCTTGATTTTACCTTTGATACCTTTGATCTCTCAAATATGCCCCCTTCCCTTCTCTGTTACTGGTACCACCCTGGTGCCTGCCATCATCACCTCATACCTGGACTATTGTAATTGCTGTTGGTTGGTTTCCCTGCCTCTGCTATAGCCCATCTTCTACTCAGCTGTCAAAATGATCTTCAGAGGGGCAGCTAGGTGGCACAGTGGACAGAGCACCGGCCCTGAAGTCAGGAGGACTTGAGTTCAAGTCCGGCCTCAGACCAAACACTTGACACTTACTAGCTGTGTGACCCTAGGCAAGTCACTTAACCCCAATTGCCTAAAAACAAAAACAAAAACAAAAAAAAAAGAACAAAAATGATCTTCAGAAAGCACAAGTTTGACCATGTCAACCCTCCCTCCCTCCACCCAACAGACTCCAGTGTCTCCTTGTTACCTCCAGAATCAAATATAAAATCCTTTGTGATTTAAAACCCTTCATAACGCTGCCCCCCTACCTATCTACAACTTATCACCTACCCCTGCCCTCCCCCACCCCTCTGCCCCCTGAGCTCTATGATCTAGTGATACTGGATTCCATTGATACTCCTTCCTCAAGACACTGAATCTTCAACTTTGGGCATTTTCTCTGGCTGTCCCCCAAATCTGGAATGTTCTTCTTCTCTTATCTCTACCTCCTGGCTTTCTTTCAGGATAGCTAAAATCCCACCTTCTACAGGAAGCGCTTCCCAATCCCCCATAATTCTAGTGCCTTCCCACTACCGGTTATTTCAAATTTGTCTTGCATATCACTTGTTTGTACATAGTTGCACATTTTCTCCCCCCTTAGACTGTAAGCTCCTTGAGGGCTTGAGGACTGTCTTTTGCCTTTCTTTGAATCCTCAGTGCTTATCATGGTGCCTGGCACATAGCAGGAACTTAATACATATTTATTGACTGACTGTTTGGATTGGGAGTGACCCCAAACAGCCAGGCACCTTGCTTTCAGTTGTTGATAGCCCTTCAACAAGGGGCTCCCCTCCTTCATCAGGGGAATCATTTAATCTAGATCTCCTCTCTCCTTCCCTCTTCTTTCTTCCTTCCTTCTGCTCCAAATACAGACCACCTGCTACATAATTTGTTGAGAAAATCTGTGGTTGGGCCTTGAAGGTCAGCCAGTGTCTACTCCCTGTGCTTCTGGACCACAGGTAGTGAGCTGATGGCCAGCAACATTCTGAGGCTAGGGATATTATTGAGACTACTATAGACATCTGAACATGGTATTCTTTCTGTGCCATGAGCCAATCAGCTACCCCCTATTATTCCTGCAGATGCTCACCCAGCCTGTGTAAGACCACTAGCAGCAGAGCAGGAAGAGGAACAGCTTTTACTGTTCATGGGCCAGAGTCCTGTGAGCCTGTGCACAGGGGCCTGGATAAAGATCCAGCAAAAGAGATTGGGAAGGAGCACTCAGATGATAGGAGAAGAACCAGGACAGAACAGTGTCACAATGACCTAGAGAGATGGGAGTATCAAGGAAAAGAGGCTGAGCAACAGTGACGAAGGCTGCAAGGTCATCAGGAAGGAGAAGGATTGAGAAAAGGCTGCTGGATTTGGCACTTAGGAGTTTACTGGTAACTTTGGAGAGAACAGTTTCAGGGCTAGAGTGAGAGGACAGGAAGTGGAGGATCCTATTGTAGATGGTCTTACAGAAGTTTAAAAAAGTCCAGAGTGGGGTCAGGAGGAACAGGACCATGGCTTTTCTATTTCATTCAAATTAAAATAAATTTTTATTTTAAGGAAAATGTGAATAATGGAAGTATAAGATTGTAATGCAATCTTTTTTTGTCCTTGTTTGTCCATTTGAATGTGTTGATGGTTCATTCCCCTTCTCCCCCACAACCCTCTCTAGCATCCAGGAAGCCACAGATGCTGCAGGGCTTGAACTAGGACTGGGTTTAAATCTTGCCTCTGACCCATCATGACCGTGGTTAAGTCACTTACCCTATCCATTCCCCAGGCAACTCTCTAAGACAAATTTCTTAGCTTGGAGGTCTGTGAACTTGTGAACTTGTTTAAATTTATATATATATGTGTGTGTGTGTATGTATGTATATATGTATATATATACATACACATATACATATATAATCTTAATAAATGTATTTCAACACAATTGGTTCCTTCATAATTCTATCATATTATTGTTGTCGTTCAGTCATTTTACAGTCATTTCAGACTCTTTGTGACCCCATTTGGAGTTGTCTTGGCTAAAAGACTGGAGTGACTTGCCATTTCCTTCTCCAGCTCATTTTTTACAGATGAGGAAACTGAGGCAAACAGGTTTAAATGACTTGTTCAAGGTCACACAGCTAGAAAGTGTCTGAGTCCAGATTTGAGCTTAGATCTTCACAACTCCAGACAAGTGCTCTATCCACTGTAGTACCTAGCTGCCCTATCATTATATTACATAATCCTATTGAGGCAGCTAGGTGGTGCAATGGATCGAGTACTGGGCCTGGAGTCAGGGAGACCTGATTTGAAATCCTGCCTCACATAGCTACTAGCTTTGTGATCCTGAGCAAGTCACTTGTTTGCCTCAGTTTCCTTGACTATAAAACGGGGGAAATAACAACATCTATCTCACAGGGTTGTTGTGAGATCAACTCAGGTAATATTTGTAAAGTGTTTTAGCATAGTACCTGGCAAATAGTGTGCACTTAGTAAACGCTTGCTTCCTTCCAATGTATTTTATTTTATACATTTAGAAACATTATTCTGAGAAAGGGCTCAAAGACTTTATCAGCTGGCAGTGGAGTCCATGCCATAGGAAAAGCTAGAAATCTCTGCTGGAAGACTCCAAGTGGTGGACTATTTGTTAATCTTCCATAGCAGAGGGCAGTGCCCTATGCTGATGCAATCCCAGGCCTTCACAGAGCGAAAAAGTAGCTATCAACACAAATTCAAATATGCAAAAAGGAACTAGAATAAAATTATTTGTGAAACCTCAAACTTCCACAATTTACAGTTTGTTTAAAAGCAATATTTATATTAATTTGGAAAAGATGGGAACACAATTGTTCTGTTTGTTTATATGGTCCCTTCTGACCTTTTTTTTTGTTTCTGTATATTTTTCCGGATTTTATTGCTATCATGTCTGCCATATTGTCTCTTGTTGTTGGTTGCTACCTTATGATAAATCTATTTAAAGGAACAGGACACAGAAAGTGTTTTCAAAGACAACTAGTGCTAACTTGATGACACAGTATTATCTGGAACCAAAACTGAGGTGAGGCAAGTGGAATATTGCCTGAGGTGCTCAAATTTAGAGGGGCAAAACTTTCTCCCCCACTTGGCAGTCCAAGACAGTTCAGCAGCTTGCATCAAATGTAAAAAACAGCCCTCTCGCCAAGGGCTTTGTCCTTCTGTTTCTCAGATCGTTTGCCTAATGTAGGCTGTGATTTCTCATGTTTGACCCTAACTCCCTCTGCTCTGAATGCCCTTAAAACTATTTTTCTCTACACTCGTTTTCTAGCAGCACATTTCAAAATATATTCCTGTTTACAAACAATTACTATAGCAAAGATTTTTAGAGGTAAGGCTTCTAAACTTAACTTACAAATTTAGGTTACATGGTCTTATAGGTAGTCCCCCTAAAGATTCTGCTCCAAAGATGAAAGCCCTAGTCACAGTATTAGCTCAGCCTTTGCAATGGAGCTAGAGGGAAACCTTGTAAGGTGAGAAAACTATCACCTTTAAAAGCCTTCATAGCCCTGTGAGCCCCAGTTGAGGTGTGGACTTCTGCACCAAAATCCATTCCTGCTATCCGCCCAACTTCTAGTATCGAAGCATTACATTCCCAGTGCTCTCTCTACTGTGCCACCCAGCTGCCCCCACATGGCCCAGAGTCAAGAAGAACCGAGTTCAGATCTGGCCTCAGACACTTACTAGCTGTGTGACCTTGGGTAAGTCCTTTAATTTGTCTGTTTCAGTTCCCTTGTATGCAAAAAAGGGGACAATAATAGCACCTCCCAAGGGGGCCTGTTGTGAGGATCAAATGGGAGAATATTTGTAAAGAGCTTAGCACGGTGCCTGGCACATAGTGGGTGTTACATAAATGTTAGCTGTTGTTATCATTATCAAACACAGACCCACAGGGAAAGCAGGGGAAGGACCAGATGAGGAGATAGATGACTATGGCAAAGAGACTGGACTAGGTGAGGAAAGGCGGAAGGGGAGAGATAAGAGAAAAGGAGACATTTCAGAAATTCAAAGGATTAATCTCAGACTAATTCATCTCACCCAGAGCCTGTTTTTGATTTGGGGGACAGGTGCTTTGCTCTACAAATCTCCAATTCACCATCAAAGAGCAGTTTCCCTTCAGGCTTCACAGTTGGGCACACTGGTTCTGCATGCATTTAGTGCATGGCAAATAGTGGAGGAAAAGTTACTGGCTCCAAAAATTCTTTTGTGATGGCTACAGTTGCCATTTATTATTACTGGAGCGGTGTGGGTGGGACTCATCAGGCTGGGTCTCTGATTTTTTTTCTCTTCTGGTGCTTAATAAATATTAAAAAATGACACAGAACAGTTGGCAGACACACAGAGTATGTGGGCTTGTTTCCCCTTGAATCTTGCCACAGCCAGGGAGCCTGGTAAGGCTCTGGATTGAAAGCTAACTCGGGAGGGATGAGTCAGCTATGCTGGCCACTGGAACTAGAAACACTTTGAGATGCTCTGAAATGCTCTCTCTAGTATTTCCATCTGGGTGGGATGACCTTCCCTGAGCAGAAAGGCAAATTCCCATGATGCTAGACCATGTGTCAGGGCTTCCAAGGACTTAGGGCACTGGTGCCATTTTTCCTTCCTCTCCTCCTCCCCCCCACCCCTCCTTCCTTCCCTGTTCTCACCCCTCCCCCCAAAAATCAAAGTACAAAATAATTGGTGTGGGGAGAGGTCAAAGCAAGATGAAGAAGTTGTCATGGCAGCCCAAAATTAGAATCATCATTACTCAGGAGACCTGTCTGAAAGTAATATGGCCAATGCTAACCTATCCTATTTCCTTATTTCTGTGATGGAATTGAAGCATATTATCCCACTTCCTTAATCCTTCCCTTTACATAACAAACAACCATTTCACTTATTTCTTCCACTGACTCAGAGCACACAGTCTTACTTTTTCCACTGACAAAAGACACAACCTTCCTATTTCCTTATTTCTTGTATAACCCAGGTTCAAGCCTGAAACATTTGCATAAGATTCTCCTCCTTGGTGGAAAGAATGATGACTTAACCTCTACAAGCCTGAATTTGGGATGGAGTTGGTGTGAGAGCTTGGGAGAGGAGTGACATTTCTTTTTCCTGATCTGAGAAAGGACACATGTGGCTGCAATGCTTTTCAGAGAGAGGGGGAAAGAGACAGAGAGACAGAGACAGAGAGACAGAGGCAGAGACAGAGAGAGATAGAGATGGAGAGAGACAAAGACAGAGAGAGAGAAAAGAAGAAGAAGAAGAAGAAGAAGAAAGAGGAGGAGGAAGAGAAGACAGAAGTATGAGAAGAGGAGAGGAGGGCAGAGGAGGGGAAGGGAGAGGAGAGAGAACAGAACAGATTTTGGAAGGCAGACATGTCAAGGAAATCCAGCTTCTCAACTTATCCCTTATCTGGTTCTATCCCTACATTTTATACACAAAATCCAGAGAAGGAAAATTGATTGTTCAAGGTCACACAGCTAATATATGGCACAATCAAGAATTGAATCCATGTCTTGTGACTCCAAAAGCAGTGCTCTTTCCAATATCATGTCTTTCTTCTCTCAGCATAGGGCACAATCACCATCATTTTCTAACTGCTTCCACTGACAGAAGACACATCCATCTCATTGGCATATTTCTCCCACCAACATAGTGTATAACATCTTATTTCCTCATTTCCCCTACAGTGAGACCTAAGTCATTGTACTTTTATTTCTTTCATTTTAAGCACTACTGCTAGAGAGTGGAATGGGAAAGATTCCTAATTGCATTCTGTAAGCGCTCCACTCAGATGCCCAGGTGTCTCATGAGCTCAGGAGATCCAAAGCTGGTTATCTCCTATCCCCCCACCCCCCTTCCTTGACTTACACAGGCTGCTTCCCGGACTTGCTCAAAAAGCCGTTTGGCAGGTATCAAGAAATCCAGGAGGCAGCAGAGCCCATCTCCCTGGTAGTGAATGTCCAGGAGGCGGAACACTTGGCCAAGGATGGTTGGAGCTGTGGCTTCAAAGGGAGGGTAGAGGGATGCGAGGGTGCTCTGAATTGCTGTGTCCAGTGAGTGGGAATCCTGGGGTGGGGAAGAGGGAAATAAATGAGATATATCATGGGGGGAAGGAAAGGAAAATAACAAACTATGTGCTGCAGCTCCCAATTGGTACAATGGGAGATTCTCAAGCTCTCATGGCCATCCATCACTCACCCTTTCCATGGTCTGCCCCAATGGCAGAGAATCACTCTAGCTGAATGTATAGAGTAATAGACTGAGAGTCAGAACACCCATGTTCAAAATACTTACTGAGTGATGCTGGGCAAATAATACAACTTCTGTGATCCTGTTTGCTCTTTGTAAGATGAGGATAGTAATACCTGTAGTTATTCAAATAAGCAATAAGTATTTATTAAGCACCTCCTTGGTGCTGGGCACTGGGCTAAGTGCTAGGGATACAAAGAAAAAGGAGACACAGTCCCTTGCTCTCAAGGAGTTCTCTCAGTCTAATGGAGGAGTTAACAGGCAATTGTCATTCAGTTATTTCATTCGAATAATAGGCAAATAACTACACAAAAATGGATATTTGTTGTTGTTGTTGTTGTTGTTGTTGAGTCTTTTCAGTCATGTCTGTCTCTCCATGGGGTTTTCTTGGCAAAGGTACTGGAGAATAGTTTGCCATTTCCTTCTCCAGTTCACTTTATAGATGAGGAAACTGAGGCAAACAGAGTTAAGTGACTTGCCCAGTGTCACACAGCTAGTATCCGAGGCTGGATTTGACAGGGCTGGTACTCTATGTACTGTGCCACCTAGCTGCCCAAAAGGATGCATATAGGATAAATTGGAGCTAATCAACAGAGGAAAGGCACTAGAATTAAAAGAGACTGGGAAAGGCTTCCTGTAGAAGGTGGGATTTTAGCTGGAATTTGAAAAAAGTCGGAAAGGCCAGGGCTGTTGGGAGACTCAAATGAGATAACGTGTGAAAGCGCTTTGCAAAGTTGAAAGCACTGTGTGAGTGACGGCTGTAAGTAGCTCATACTTGCTGCACTCTTGTTGTTACCCTGTTTTCAGGCACTGGTCTCAGAACATGAGGTGTGATAAGCTAATGTGAATTCAGCCACCCTGCATGGTATCTAGTATTGGTAAGTCTTTAATAAATACGTGTTAAATTGAATTAAATTTCCTAAGATCATATGATTTAAAGCTTGAAGGGATCATAAAATCACAGACTGATGAACTTGGAAGGAATTTAAAGATCATTGAGTCCAACCCCTTCATTTTACAGATGAGGAAACTGAGACCCAGAAAGGTAAAGTGATTTGCCCAAGGTGACACTAATAGTAAGGAACAAATTTAATTTAGCTTAACATTTGACCCTAGGAACTCTTCCTCCTTCCCTCTCCTCCCTCCCTCTCTCCTTCTTTTCCTTTCCCTTCCCTTCCCTTCCCCTTTCTTCCTTCCTCCCTCCCTCCCTCCCTCCCTCCCTTCTTCCCTTCCTCCTGCCTTCCTTCCTTCTTTATCAACAAAAATAGCACATAACATTTCTTAAATACTTACTATGTGCTAGTCACTGTGCTAAGTGATGGCATGCAAAGAAAAATAAAAATATGATCCCTGCCTTCAAGGAGTTCATATTCTAATAAGAGGAGACAAGATACAAAAAACTGTGTACATATAAGATATATACAACCAATGTAATCTCAGAAGTAAGATGAGGGCTGGGAGAAGTCTCTTGTAGAAGGTGGGATTTGAATTGGGTCTTTTTTTTTTTTTTGCAATTGGGGTTAAGTGACTTACCCAGGGTCATACAGTTAGTAGCTGTCAAGTGTTTGGTCTGAGGCCAGATTTGAACTCAGGTCCTCCTGATTTTATGGTGGTGCTCTATCCACTATGCCACCTAACTGCCCGTTGAACCGGGTCTTAAAGGAAGTCAGGAAAATCAGAAGGTAGAGGTGAGCAGGGAGGGCGTTCTAGGAATGGGGAATACTCAGTGAAAATGCCTGGAGCTGGAGTGTTGCTTGTGAGGAACAGCAAAAAGGCTAGTGTCACTGGATTAGAGTATTTTGAGGGTAGTAAGATGTAAGAAGACTGGAAAAGTAGAAAGGGACCAGATTGTGAAGGGCTTTAAAAGAAATATAGAGGGTTTTATATTTGATCCTGAAGGTGATATGAAGCCACTGGAGTCTGAGTAGGGAAGTAACACAGTCAAAACTGTATTTTTTTTTTTTAAGCAAGATCACTTAGCCAGGGCTTCTTAAACTTTTCCACTTGCAACCCCTTCAGTGCTTCTTAAATTGTGGGTCGTGACCGCACATGGGATTGAATAGTCCAGCTGTGAGGTAAGCAAGGACTGTGCTAAGGTGCCTGCTGTTTGAGTGGAGAGAAAGGTGCATACAGGAGAGATGAGATGGGACAAACAAGATGTGGAGAGAGATTAGATAGGTGGAGTGAGAGAGTGAAGAGCTGAGGATAACGCTGGTATATTGAGCTTAAGTGACTGGAAGAATGGTGGTACTCTTTACTGTAATAGGGAAGTACAAAAGAAGGGAGGGTTTTTGGGGGGAAGTAACGAGTCTATTTTGGTCATGTTGAGTTTGAGATGCTTATGGGAATATTCAGTGTGAAATATCCAAAAAGCAGTTGGTGATATGAAACTGGAGATCAGAAGAGAGGTTAAGGGCTGTATAAATAGATCTGAGAATGATCTGCATAGAGATGATAATTGAATCCACAGGAGCTGATGAAATCACCAAGCGAGATAATATAAAGCAGAGGTTTTTAACCTAGAGCCCTGAGGAGGAGATGTAGCTAGTACTCTGGGAACCTAATGAGAGAGTGTGGTATTTATTGAGGAAGCCAAGATGGCAGAGCACAGGCAGCAACCCAGCTGAACTCTCCCAATATTTCCTTCCAAACAACTTTTAAACTGTGCAAACCAAATTTTGGAGTGGCAGAGACAACAAAAGGTGAGAATGAGAAATTTTTCTAGCCTAATACAACTTAGGAGGTCAAAAGGAGAGGTCTGTAACACTGGGTTTGGGGCTGGCCTAGGTTGCTTGCTATAGGAGCACCAGATGTTGGCTGTAGAAGCAGCTGCAAGCAGCAGAAGTAGCATTAGGAGCTTTCAGCCAAGAGATGGTAAGAAGGTTGGAGAAATGGTCAGGAAGAGATTGAAGGGGACTTTTGCTGGCACTGGGTGCAGTTGGCATGGATTGGAGACTCTATAGCCCACACAAAGTTCTGGGTCATAGTTCCAGGGCAAAGAAGAATACTTGTGGTTAGTAACCACAAGGGACCCTGGTCACAGTTCCAAGACACAGAGGAGAACTAGTGCTTGAGGCTGCAGGAGAGGAGGGGGCCTGGTCACAGTTCTAGGGCCAAAAGAGGTGTTAGCACTTGCAGCTGAAGGGGAGCAGGGGCACTTCCTAAATAAAAACCAGAACATAGACCAGAGAGCAGTGACCACACTTCTCCCCAGATCATACTATCTTGAAATTACCAAAAACTTGCAGAGGCCCCAGACCTAGCTCTGAAAACAGCAGCATGAAAAAGCCTGAAGCTTGGAACAGTGCTTTTTCTCCACTTCTAGGTGAACAAAGCCCAACTTTAACATAAAGTTCAAAGTGAAGACATGAAGAAGTAGTCTAGGAAAATGAACAAAATTTTTTAAAAGAAACTTGATCATAAAAATCTACTACAGTGGCAAGGGACTCAAATTCAGAAGAAGACAGCATGAAAAGAGCTACAAGCAAAGCAACAAAAAAAAAAATGCTAATTCGATCCAAGCATTTCTGGAATAGTTCAAGAAAGAGATAAGAGTGGTAGAAGAAAAACTGGGAAAAGAAATAAAAGTAATGTAAGAAAATTTTGAAAAGAGAATTAACAGCTTGGTAAAAGAAGCACAAAAAACACTGAAGAAAAGAACTCCTTAAAAAGCAGAACTGACCAAATGGAAAAAGAGGTACAAAAACTCACTGAAGAAAATAATTCCTTAAAAATTAGGATTGGGCAAATATAGAAACTAATGACTCCATAAGACATCAAGAAAAAAATAAAACAAAACCAAAAGAATGAAAAAAATAGAAGATATATATCATTAGAAAAACAACTGACCTATAAAATAAAGGAAAGATAATTTAAGAATTATTGGATACCTGAAAGCTATCATCAAAAAAGAGCCTAGACATTATATTTCAAGAAATTATCAAGGAAAGCTGCCCTGGTACCTTAGATTCAGAGGGTTCAATAAAATTGAAAGAATCCTTTGATCATCACCTGAAAGAGATCCAAGGAAAACTCCCAGGATATTATAGCCAAATCCCAGAGCTCTCAAGTCAAGTAGAAAATATTGCAAGCAGTCAAAAAGAAATGATTCAAATATTGTGGAGCTAAAGTCAAGATCATGCAAGATTTTAGTGGCTTACATGTTAAAGGAGTGGAGGGCTTGGAATATGATATTCTGGAAGCAAAAAAATCTAGGATTACAACCAAGAAAAACCTACAGAGCAAAATCAAGTATAATCCTTCTGGGGGGAAAATGGATATTTAATAATATAGAGGACCTTCAAGCATTCCTGATGAAAAGACCAGAGCTGAACAGAAAATTTGTCATTCAAACACAAGACTCAAGAGAAGCATAAAAAGGTCAACATGAAAGAGTAATCATAAAAGACTCAATAAAGTTATACTATTTACATTCTAATATGGGAATATAACACATATAACTCTTAAGAACTTTATCATTATTAAAGCAATTAGAAAGAGTCTCCATAAACAGAAGACAGGGGTGTGAGTTGATTATATTGGGATAATCTAAAAACAAATGAAGGGATGAGAAAGAGGGATGCACTGGGAGAAGGGGGAAGGGGAAGATAGAATAGGAAAAATTTTCTCACATAAAAGAGACACCCAAGGAAGAGCTTTTATAGTAAAGGTTAAAATTGGTCAAGGCAGGAGAAGCAAGCAATGCTTGAACCTCACTGTCATTGAAATTGGTTCAAAGAGGGAAGAATATACATACACACATACATACATACATATATATGTGTGTGTATATATATATATGCTTAAAAAGCAGAACTGACCAAATGGAAAAAGAGGTACAAAAACTCATTGAAGAAAATAATTCCTTAAAAATTAGAATTGGGCAAATATAGAAGCTAATGACTCCATAAAACATCAAGAAAGGTGTGTGTGTGTATGTGTGTGAGTGTAGGGTATGTGAGTTTTGAAGAGGTGTCAGGGAAGAGGGAATGTATTCCAGACACAAAAGACCTACTGTGTGGTGGCCTGGAGTCAGGAGATTGACAAAACAGAAAGTAGGACAGTTTAGCTAGTATGTAGAGTTAATGAAAGAGTAACAGGTAATAAGGCTGCAAAGATGGTCTGGAGTCAGATTGTTAAAGGCTTTAAATACCAAACACAGTAGTCTCTGTTTGATTCCAAAGGCAAAAGGGTGTCACTGAAGTAAGGCAGTGATACAGCTGAGGAAATATTTCTGTGCTTAAGGCAGCCATGTGGAGGATGCACTGAGACAGCTCAAATGAGAGAATTGGGCTAGAATTTCAAGGTCCTTCCCAGATCCAACAAAATCTATGGATTCTCCATTCCTGTTCCCTCTCTCCATTCAATGTGGCCCTCCTAGCCCTCATTTTACACCCGCAAGGTCCCAAGTTCGGGAGCTGTACCCTGACTCTTCTGGCCCACGCTGTCTTCTCTTTCCCTGGGCTCCTCCTGCTGCGATGGTTTTGAAGGCAAACACTACCCCCTTCCCCGGGCTAACACAGCTCATTATGGGTGGTCCTGTTCTAGAGCACAAGCTTCCGGGAACATAGGATCCAGGATCTAGAACTGAACATAACCTCAGAGGCCATCCAGCCCAACCCCCTCATTTTATCAATGAGGAACTTGAAGTCCAGAGAGATTAGTGTGACTGGTTCAAAGTCACACAGGTAAGCATGGGAAGTAGGATTTGAACCCAAGTCTTCTGCCTCCAGAGTTAGTACTAGTTCCCCTGTACCATGTTGCCTCCTAAACCACAAATAGCTTTTCTTGTCTGTCTTTTCTTAGTTATTTGAAATGTGAAGGGACATTTGGGGATTCCAGTCCAAACCCACTGAACTCACACGTCTGATGCCACTGAGACAGACTATATGGGTTCTGAGAATCAACCTTTGACTTAAGAAACAATCAGTAGAGTTTCCAAATTAAAATCGCTCTAAATTTCATGCTCAGTTAATGACCAGTAGTTCCAGTCATTCAAGCAAAACATAAATGATGATAAACCAGACCAACACATCAGAAGTGTCTGAGGTCAGATTTGAACTCATGATGATGAGATGTCTTGATTCTAAGCCCAGTGCTCTATTCATTGTGCCACCTAGCTGCCCACACTTTGGAAGTAAATGTCAGAGAAAAGAGAACTACGCTTGAAGTTAGGAGACCTGGTCCCAGCTCTGTGACCCTGGGGAAATCACTTTTCTCTGAGCCTCTGTTTCCTCATGTATAAAATAGGTCTCATTATTTTTATACCATCTATCTCACAGATTTGTTGGGAAGAAAGTGCTTTATAAACCTTAAAGTGCTATAGAAATGTGAGTTATTTGATAATGAAAACAAAATTAATAGGAAAATGGACATATTAAAGGAACCCTGGGGAGTATATGCCCATGATTAATTAGCTGAATAGCAAGGCCCTGGGAGCCTGGTAACTGATACAACATTAACCAGGCACGGACCCCTGCAAATGGTTTCAATGAAATTTAATAGATGTGTTTCCATTCCTTTATGGGGTCAGGAGGTTGGCTGTATATTTAACTATTCTTCTGCACAGCCTTGTCAAATCATAGGACTCAGAGCCAGAAGGAACCTTAGAGATCTAGTCCAACATTTTCATCTTACAAGGAGAAAGCTGAGACACAGAGACTTGCCCACTGTCACACAGGCGAAACAGTCCAGCATGGAATTGGGGTGGGGAAGGTTGAAACTGACAGGATGCAAAGAGATTCGAATCATGATTCCAGTTGAGGAAAAAAATGCAAAAAGCATTAGTCAATTCTACAAAGATTCATATTGCAAAAGGCTTTAAAAAGATATCCATGTTTATGTTTTCTTCCCCATTAGAAAGTGAGTTCTTATGAGATTAGGTACCATATCATAACTCCTCTAACCCAGCGCAGTGCTCTCTGTATACAGCACATGCTTATTCCATACAAATTTGTTGAGATGTTGTTGACAAGATCATTCATCTTGTTTGTTTTTCCCTCCCTTACCAGGTGTTAATGAAATCAGGGCTTTTTTGGGTTTCAAAACAAATCCTGAGTTTTATGTTGAGACTTCCCAGAGAGGGTAGATTTGGCATACTTGCAATTCCTCCTCCACGATGCTTGATCTCCCATCTCTGACTCTGCAGTGGTTGCCTCCCTTGTCTGGAACATCTCCTCACCCCTGCCTGTTGGCATCCCTGGCTTCCTTCAAGATTTTCCTCAAATGTCACTTTCTGCAGGCCTGTCCCTGACTCCCCAGCTGCTAGTGCCTTCTGCTCTAAGGTTGTCTTTTACTTATTCTGTATGTATGTATCTCTTATGTATTTAGTTATACACATATTGTCTCCTCCAATTAGAATGTAAGTTCCTTGAGGGCAGAGGATGTTTTGCATTTTTATTTGTATCCCCAGTGCTAAACTGGGATGTAGCAGGTGTTGAATAAATGTTCATTTACTGTTTGACTGACTCTTGATATAGTAGGAGATTAAGCAAACGAAGCTGAATTAAGTGTCAGACAGTTGGAGATGGGTAGTGATTAATAGCAGTAAATCATACAGTCTTAGTTTTAGGAGGAAGCTACCTTTGCCGCAAACTACCTGTGTAACCTTGAGCAAGTCACATACCCATGAGGCCATGGGTCTCAGTTTTCTCATTTGTAAAATGAGAGGGTAAGACTAGATGACTTCTGAGGTGCCTTCTGGTTCTATACCTAAGATGGGTCCATCCTTTGGCTTTCAGGTCATAGAAGACCTAAGGCACTCAGGAGAAAGGACCACCTTTTTATTCTCAAAAATCTTTATAATGAAGCCTCCAAAATGACCTCAAGGACTCATGATCTCTTGGGTGCTAAAATGCATATCCCAATTCCTCTATGCCCCAGTAGTCAGTTTTGTGAGTTGCTGGGGCTGGAGATCCCTCAGGGCTTGATCTTCAGCTGATGAGCCTCTCCAGACTTGGCTAGGCCAGCACTCAGATGGCAAACACATTATCTGTCTCTGAGCCCATTTTTGAAGGCCTTCCAGCTTGGTAGGACCAGCCATAGCTTGCATACCACTAGTATAGCCTTATTCAGGGTTGATGAACCTGTGGCCTTGAGGTTACATGTGGCACTGTACATTCTTGGGTGTGACCTTTAGACTGAGTCCAAGTTTTACAGAACAAATCCTTTTATTAAGGGGATTTGTTCTATAAAGTTTGGATTCAGTCAAAGGGCTGCACTTGAGGGCCTAGAGAGCCACATGTGGCCTCAAAGCCATAGATTCTCCATCCCTGGTTGAATACAGAGCCATCTCCGTAGCATGGGGAAAGATGGAAGAGAACTTTAGGTCAGGGGACCCTCTAAAACTAAGCTTCACTTCCCTGATAGTCAGGAAATTCTCCCTTTTATTCAGTCATAGAATGGAAGCTCCTGGAAGGCAGGAGAGATTATGTTTTTGCCTTTGTATTCTCAGCTCTCACTATAGTACTTGGCATATCTTAGGCCCTTAATTAAATATTGAATTGAACTTAACTGAAATGTTTCATTTAATTTGTTTTCCTTTTCTTTGTTCTTTAGCAAACATCATGAACATTCCCCAAATGTAAAAAAAAAAAAACCAACCCAAACTATTTGCCATATACTTTCATTTAATCAGCACCAATGACTGACATTTATGTCTCCCCCTCCTCCTTTCCCCTTCCACCGGGCACTGAGAGAAGTACAAAGATGGAAAACACCACACAGTCCCTGTTGTCAAGGATTTAACAATCTAAGTGATACTTGAAGACAGCATAGGTTACATCTTTTTCCAACAAATACTACTGTATTATAGGAAAATCTTCAGGCCTTTGCCAAGGATCCCCTTGTTCTCAGCTGTATTTGATGTCACAAAATTCCAGAACAACCAGAGAATTTGGCCCATTTCTTGGTATTTCCCACCTGTAGCTCAGGCACCCCTTGGCCTACTCTCTACCAAGCCCCACAATTAAGAATATTTTAACTCTGTCCCTACTCTCATATCTCTTTAGACTTGTTTCCTTTTAACATGATTTTTAGGTTTTTAAAGAGAGGTGGGAGAAACCTTTTTTAAAAAATTTTTTTTAGGCAATCTGGGTTAAGTGACTTGCCCAGGGTCACACAGCTAGTAAGTATCAAGTGTTTGATCTGAGGCTGAATTTGAACTCAGGTCCTCCTGACTTCAGGGCTGGTGCTCTATCCACCTAGCTGCCCCTTAGGAGAAACTTTTGTCCCTAAATCAAAGTCTTCCCTGGGAAAATCACAGGATTTTGAACTGGAAGGGGCCTTAGAAGTTGCCTAGTCCAAACCCCGCCTTTTACAGATGAGGAAGCTGAGACCCAGAGAAAGGATAATACTTGCCTCAAATCACCCAGGTAGTAAGTGGAAATGTTGGAATTTCAACCTAGGGATTCTAACTGCAATTCTATTGCTCAGAATTTATCCTTTGATAGGTATGGAAGGTCTGACTCTTAGTTTCAGGTTTGGTCTGGGGCTCTGTGAATATTTCTGGATTTCAGAACTGACTGATGTTTGAAAGAAGTTTAATAGTTCTAAAATAATAATAGCTACCATTCATGTGAAATAGCTAGCATATAATAGCTAGCATTTATATTATATCCATAGAATTCTTGAGGTTTGCAAAATGTTTTACATGTGTTATCTCTTTTCTTACAAGGGTTCTTTGAGGTAGGAGCTATCATTATCCCCATTTTACAGACAAGGAAACTGAGGCGAAAGCCATTAATTGACTTGCCCAGAGTCACACAGCTAGTGTCTGAGGCCATATTTAAACTCAAGTCTTCTTGATTCCAAGTCCAGCACTCTGTCCATTGTGCTACCCAGCTGCCCTAGGCTTGGCAAATTCCTCCAGGTTCTAGTTGGAGCCTGGAGAAGTTGTCCAAATGCCTGTTGGAGAGGATCACCAGATTGTTACATTCAAAGCTGGAAAGGCTCTTAAGAGCATGTAGTTAGGAACTAAGGTACAGAGAAAGGGTGAGTGACTTCCCAAGGTCACCAAAGCAGTGAATGGCAAGGTCAATATTCAAACCTAGGTGTTTCAACTCCAAATCAAGGGCTCTTCCAGCCCCTCATGGGTGTGCTTGCATGCAAGTGAGTCCATGTAAGCTCATGTTTTGCATGTTCATCATAACAGTCATCGATTTAGAGCTGGAAGGACCAGAGATCATCCAGTCCAACTCACTCATTTTACAAATGAGGAAACAGAGGCCCAGTGAGATCAAATGTGCAAAGTCTCACAGGTGCCTTTAAATCTCCACCAAGACTTAAACCCAACTCTTCAGATTCCCAGCCTAACTCTATCTACACAGAACTATGGTGTTGTGTGTGTGTATGTTCTGTGAATACATGTTTAATATACGTGCTAATATGAATGTATGCCTATCATAGATGGCATTTATGTGCTGATAGAATGAATGTTTGTGCATTTGTATGTCCTGGTATGAATGGTTCTCTATGTGTATAACAATCTTGTGTATAGGTGCATTTTCTTGGTGGGGAGGGGAAGACAGCCATATCTGCAATTTAATGAGCTTAAGAAACTCCCAGTGTGGAAATTCCTTCCACCAATGCAGCTGAGCAACTTGTGTATAATTTATAGTTTTAAAGAGTTGCCTGAGAAGTGAAGTGATTTACTCATGTTCACAGGGCTAGTATGTGTCAGAAGCAGGATTTCAATCCAGGTCTATTGAGTGAGGCTGATGGCCTTGTAGACACTATGTCATGCTATCTCTCATGTTTGTGTACAGAATTCCCAAATGGAAGTCAAAGAGCCAGGAATTAAAAAAAACCACCGAAGTTCTTATTCAAACACTAGTTGTTTACCCCAGGCCATCCAAACTTCTTGAATCTGTAGATTTGGGCTAGAGTCCTGTGGGAAATAGAATCTCTTTCATTCCCTGTTCCACATCCTGGTCCCAAACTGAAAGCACAAAATACTAACCCCAAATACTATAGCCTCGTACTTTCCAGAGCTTTTGGAAAATACTGATCCATTGGACTTAGGATCCGGCGAACCTCTACTATGACATAGGCAACTGGACACAAAATCAACACTTATTCATTTCAGAGCATGGTCCCATATTAAAAAGTCATATTAAAAAGCAGCATCCCCCCTCCCCCCAACCTGTGCTTTGGGCCCTAGTCTATTCCCTCTCTTTCTTTCCTGCTCCTAAGGACTCTGAGCCCCATGTCTATGGTCTCCGGAGTCACTCAGACAACACTCAAGAAATGTAGGAGAAAGAGGCCTAAGAACAAAAAGGAAAAGTATTACCATGTTGTTTATGGGCACTGGAAGCAGGTGGGGGAGCGACTGGCTAAGGAGAGAGAATCCAAGAGCCAGCCAGCTTCCTTTCCATCAATTCTGCTGAGGGGTCAGTGCACATTCCTGTTTCCATTCTCTCCCGAGGGGGCGCTTCCTTGAATTTCTGTCCAATCCCTGTGAGCAGCTGGTGGCTGGTGGGCAGGTCTTCCCCAAATCCAGGTGCAGGAGGTGCCCACATTGGCAGTCCCGTGAGGACCTCACCTCTGTCCCCTCCCTCCCCATCCGTCAGTTCCACGTCCTTTCCAAGGCAGCCAGAGTTGAAGAGGAAACCTGTGAGCCAGGAGCTACTTCTCCCTCCTCCTTCATCTCTGAGAAACAGGGCAAAGGGTGAGAGGGAGAGGGTGAGAGGGAAGAAAAGAGAGAGAGAAAGAGGGAGGGAGGGAGAGAGAGACAGACAGAGAGAAGAAAAAGAAGGAGGAGGAGGAGGAGGAGAAGGAGGAGGAGGAGGAGGAGGAGGAGGAGGAGGAGGAGGAGGAGGAGAAGAAGAAGAAGAAGAAGAAGAAGAAGAAGAAGAAGAAGAAGAAGAAGAAGAAGAAGAAGA
>NW_020954563.1:352629-422818 GCF_900497805.2 Vombatus ursinus | reverse complement strand
GAAGAAGAAGAAGAAGAAGAAGAAGAAGAAGAAGAAGAAGAAGAAGAGAAGATAAAGGGAGAAGTAGAAAAGAAAGAAATCGGAAAGAAGAGAGGAGAGGAAAAAGGACAGAAAGACAAAAACAGGAGAGAAGGAGAGAGAGTCCAAAGACGCAGAGAGACGGAGGACTGAGGTGCACTCTCACAGGCAGAGAGAGAAGAAAGTTGCCTTGTTAAGGAGAGACTGAGGAGAGTGGAAAAGCAGAAGGGAGGAGGGTGTCTGGGAACGAAGTCTTAAAACTCAGTCTTGCTCCAGCCTAAGCCTGAATCTCTTTCATTGCAAAACCCCCTTCCTGTCCCAAGTCTATCCAGGTCCAGGAACAGCAGCCCCTGTTGTAGCAGCCTAGCGAGACCCCTCCCTGCCCCCAGTTTTCCCCCTTCCCACCTCCCCCCTTCACCGCCTCCCACCGACCTCCGCTCCTGAGGACCGGGGCTGGGCTTAGTTCGGAGAAGGGAAGCAGGCTGGGGGAGGGGGGCAGCCCCGCCGGCCCGCCGAACCCAGCCGTTCCCCCTCCCCTACTGTGCGTCTGCGAGTCCTCGGCCCGCCCGCCGCCGGCAGCGCTTGCCAAGAAGAATACAAGACACCCACACAGTTTTGTTTTTCCAACCATTCTTTTTCCAAGAGCAGTTTCTTTCTTTCGTACCTCACGGATCCGAGCCCCTGGATGGCTGTCTCTCGGTTGCCAGCCCTGAAAAGGCCTGGAGCTTGTTGGCCAGAACGCTCCCTTTCCGAAACTCTTGCAAACTCAAGGGTTATGGAGTCCCCATCCCAAAGCCCAGGAAGCTCAGCTAGGAGAAGGCGAGACATTCTCAGGGACCAAGTTGGATGAAAGGAGAAAAGGTGCAGGGTCTAATCTTCTGTTAGGGTTTTCCAACCCCACTCTCGTCTCTTCCAATCTCCCTTACACTCTACCCCAATCTTCCTTATGTAGAGATCTGGACACCTCACTCTGCTCGTCTCCCTTTCCTCTGCCCAGAAATCTTGCTCTCCATTGCCTAGGGTAGAAAAGTTTGAGCTCCCCAGCCTGGGATTCAAAGTCCTTCACAATCTGGAAGCACCCTTGTTTTTTAGCCTTGTCTCATGTCATTCCCCTCTTGAACTGTATGCTCTGAGTAAACTGAACAAAACCCCAGAGTCCCAAACATCCTGTAGCCTTCTGTCTCTATCTCTTTGCTCCAGATATTCCCTATGCTTGGGATGCCTTCCCTCTGCCCCTTCATCCATTAAATTCCTACCTATTTTTGAAAGCCCAACTCAGATAATTACTTCCACCTTGATGCCTTATCTGATACCCTTTTAGGAATAACTTTACTGTTAATGAACTTTGTATTATACTCATTTGTGAATCTTTATACTGGAAGCTCTTTGAGGACAGGTAATGGATCTTATCCAAACTTCCTATCTCTCTCCCAGTGCCTAATACTGTGTGTGTATTCTAGTTATTTGTGTGTTCTGGACTGGAAACTCCTTGAAGACAGGTAATTGGCCTCCCAAAGCTTTCTATTTCTTCTGGAGCCTAATAGATGGCTTCTCACATACTAGGCATTTTAAAATGAGTGTTGAATTGCTGAATCTTTAACAAACACATCAAATGCCCTCTACAATCCAACTACCTTGCCCACCCCATCTTCCAATACTCTTCCTTCAGTCAAACTGGATGATTCAGCATTTACCTCCCAGGCTTCCTTAAAGTCCCAACCAAAATCCCACCTTCTACAGGATGCCTTTTTAATTACTGTGCTTTCCCTTTTTTCCATTATATCCTATTTATACTACATATAGCTTGTTTTGTATATATTTGTTTGCATGTTGTCTCCCCCATCAGATTATAAGCACCTTGAGGGCAGGGACTGTTTTTTGCCCCTTTTTGTATCTCTAGTGCTCAGCACAGTGCCTGGCACATAGTAGGTGCTTAATGAATGTTCATTAAATTGGATTGAATTTAATTCCCTAAATACATCTTATCTGCCTTTGCTCTTTTTTTCCTCTGCCTAGAATGTCTGTCCTCTACCTTTCTCCCAATAAAAATCCTATCCATTCTTCAAGATTCAGATAATGATATCATGAAATTACTACTTCATGTAGATTGAGTAAAGAACTTGAAGTCAGGAAGACCTAGGTTCAAATTCTACTTCAGATATAAGCTGTGTGATCCCCAGGCAAGTTATTGAGCCTCAGTTTCCTCATCCATAGAATGAGGAGGTTAGATTCAATGCCCTCTAAGGTCCTTTCTAAACATAATCTATGATCCTATGAAATGTCACCTTCTCCTTGAAGCTTTCCCTGATCTCTTCAACCAAATGCAATGTCTTCCTGTTTTGAATGTTCGTGGTACTTTGCTTATCTTTATGTATTTTTGTACTCTATTTTATATTATTATGTGTGCAGCAGGTAACCCCAGCCTGAGCTCTTAATAGAGAAGCAGTAATTTTTGGAAAAGACACTGGAAGAAGATGGAAGAAAGAGAAAGGCAAAGAAGATGAAGAAGGTTGAAGGGAATAATATGGTTGTTCCAAATGGGTGAAACACCCACATGGATAATAACATGGGTACAAATTGCCATTCCATCCCTGGGGCTGAGATGGAATAGGCAATAATCTCTCCCTTGTACTTGGGTTAAGTCAGAGGGAACTTTGTTATCATCTTATTGGTGCAGATCAATCAGCACAATATGAGGAGTAAGCACATGGAGTGGCCAAGAATCCCTTAACATTCTGAGAATGTAGCATAATCAGCACACTCCAAGAGACGCTTCCATCTCCCTGATGAGTGACAGATGCATTGGAAGACCGAGGAGTACATGAGGAGCCAAAAGAACTAGCTGCTGCCCACTCCCAAGAGCCCAAAGGCAAGATGGGGAATGTGGGAAGAGATCAAATTTGACTCAGGTGGAGGAGAACCTTGACCTTGGGAGGTGACTGGATCTCCTTAATCTTAGTGTTCTTATTTTGCTTCCTAACCAAGAAGTTTGCTTCGTGCTCTGTGAGTTTTTCAAGGGCTTTCTTTAAATAGGACGAATTTCTAGGGGGTAGAGGCCTAGCCAAGTACAGCTTCTTGAACCTAAGTCTCATATAGATTCTCAGAATGATAAGGAGAGTGATTCTAGAGGCACTGGTACACAACCCTTTCACATGTGAGTGTCATTATCCCAACCCATCTGTAAGCTCTGTGAAGACAGAGACAATAGATGATTCATCTTTGGTTTTCCCACCAAATGCTAAACACAGGATTTGGTGCGTAGCAGGTGCTCAATAAATGTTTGTTGAATTCTTGAGGAAAAGGAGCTAACTTCTCTCCTGGAGGCTGAACCTACCAGCTTTTCCCTGAAGGTAGGACTGTATTCAAAATTTTTTCCCATTCTGTCTATAATGGTAAACAGAGTATAGATGAATCATCTCTCTAATCATACTATTCAGTAGCTAGGAAGAACCTTTCTATCCAGGTTCTAGTTTGCCTTGTTACCAACTTCTAGTACCCCACAGTCTAACATTCATTCCTTTCAATTCAGTTCAGTTCAACAAACTTTATTGATTGCTTACTATGTGTAAGGCACTGGGCTAGATGTTGGTAATACAGTAACAAAAATGAAGCCATTTGCTGTGTGGCTTATATCCTACCGGGGGATAGACTATGTATCACATACCCAGATTAGTATATACAAAGTAATTGCATGAGGAAGAGAGAACCAAAGATGGGGGTGGGGTTGGTGGAAGATGGAACAGGAAAGGTTTTGCAAAGGAGGTGGCATCAGAGATGTAAACTGAAGGAAGCTAAGGATTCCAAGAAGCAAAGGAAAGGCATGAGAAGTATGAGAGGAAAATAGCCTGAGAAAGGGCACCAGAGATGACAGAGATGGTTAAGATCATTGAATAGCTAGTAGGCTGTTTTAGCTGGAATGTAGGGTAAGGGAAATAATATGAATGTTTGGAAGGATAGATGGAAACCAGACTGTGCATAACTTTAAATGCCAGGCTGAAGAGTTTTTCTATTACTTTAGAGGCAATGTGGATCCATGGAAAACTCTTGACTAAGATGGTGATATAGTCAGCAATGTGTTTTAGGATTGTCAATTTGGCTGCTAGGTTGAAGGATGGATTGGAGACTGGAAAGAACCTAAAATCAGGAAGACAAATCAGGGGTGATGGCAATAATCCAGAGGAGAAGTGGTGAGGGCCTGAACTAAGGTAATGATCATGTGAATGGGGGGGAAGGAGTAGATGTGAGAGATTTTCTAGAAACAGAATTGACAAGACTTGACAGATGACCAAATGTGAGGCATAAGAAGAGGAGGCAGAGATAAGAGAAAGAGGACAAATAAAGAAGAGAGGAGAGACAAAAAAGAGAGACAGAAAGGAGAGAATAGAAGAGATGAGATGGGATGAGACAAGAAGAGGGCCTGCTACAAAGCTCTGGGCAACACCTTAGGATAGGAGAGCAGGAGATGGGTTATGACTCATCAAGAAAGTTGAGGAACAACAGTCAGACGATCTGGGAGAGAACCAGAAAATATCAGTATCCTGGTAGCCAATGACTGAGAAAGTGTCCAGGAGAGGGACCTAGTAACCAAAGCTGTTGGTTAGTTGTTGTCCTTCACTGTCAAAGAGGATCAAAATGACATCACTATGTTGGGGTCAAGTTACAGTGTATCCAACTGTGACTGATCAGACCAATATGAATTCAGAAGCCTGTACCACAGGTCGGGTACAAATAGTCCATATAAACATTTGGAGTGGATAGTTTGATTGTCCTACAAGTGTCAGGTTGATTTAGACTTAGAAGGGCAAGCAGAGGTAATGATCATGGGGGCAAGCTCTAGAAGAAGTTGGATATCCTAACATGAATGAACCACTGGCATCTCACACTCAACAAGTCCAAAACTTAATTCCTTATTATTTGCCCCCAAACCTACCCCTGTTCTAAACTTTCACATTTCTGTTGAGGGTACCACCAGTCTTCCAGTTACCTAGGTTTAACACTGGTTTGTCCCTGAATCTTTCTCTATTATCTCTTTCCCTGGTGCTGACATTCTCAAGTCCACCTACCTCATCCTTAAAAACCTTCATTTGATCTTGCTATCCCCTCAAGTGATCACCTTCTACCTCTCTTTTCTCTTAATAGAACCCTAGGATCACAGATCTTGAACTGGAAGGAATCTTAGAGGTCACCTAGTCTAATCCTGTATTTTGCAGATGAAGCAATGGGTTCCCAAAGGGGTTATCACTTGGCCAAGCTCACAAAGTAGTAAATAGTAAATCGGAATTCAAAGTCCTGTGACTCCAAGTTTGGTGCTCTTGCCACTATACCACATCTTTCTCTCTCCTCTCTCTCTTTTTTCTCTCTCTGATCTCATTGAACCCCAATGGTTCAATTATTATCTTTATACATATGAATACCATTTCTACATATCTAGTGCCAATCCTCCTTAATGACTGTCATACATCATCAACTGCCTGTTGGATAACTTCCTCTGGATGTTCTGTAGGCATCTCAAACAAAACATATCTACAACAGAACTCATTACCTTCCTTGCTAAACATCCTCCCCCTCTAAGCTTTCCTTTCATCGCTTGGGTCACCCCCATTTTTCTAGTTATTCAAATTCATAACCTTAGAGACATAGAATCATAAAATCAGGATCACAGAAAAAAGAATGGAAAGGGATATGAGTCCAACTCATATGCCAAAAGAATCCCTACTATAACATACCTGATAAGTGGTTATCCAGCTTCTGCTTAAAGATCTCCAGGAGGGAAGTCTTCAATGAGCTACCTTCCTAGGTAGCCCATTAGACTTTTGGACAACTCTAATTATTAAGATGTTTTTTCCGACATCAAGCCTAAATTTGCTTTTTTACATCTTCTACCCATTACTCTTGGTTCTCCCCTCTCCACTCTGGGACCAATTGGAGCAAATCTAGTTGTACATGAGAGCCCTTCAAATATTTGAAAACAGTTATCATGTTCCCAGTAGGCCTTCTCCTCAGCTCAGTTAAGTCAAATGTGAGATAGAGTAACCAAAGAAGACAACAACAACAATAACAACAACAACAACAACAACTGCTAGCCTTTCTATAGCACTTTAGGATGTATAAAGTGATTTACATATATTAACATATTTGAGCCTCACAACAATCCTCTGAGCCCATGGGGGAAGATAGTGGGAATGAGCATTATGGCTGCTGACCAGTCAGCTTGGCTTAGCAACAGTGTCAAAGCAATCACCACAGACTCTGGTTGGAGGCACTGCTCTAACTGATTGAGGAGAGGACTTTAGGGAGAACAATGAGGAGGCATAAGGGGCTGTGTTCAACATGTGCACCAAGAGAGACAAGATTCCTTCTGGACCTGCAAGGTTGAGAACTAACCAGCCGCCGTCTTCGTTGGGTAAGAGAAACTGCGGTTGCAAATAATAAGAGCTTGCTAAGGTAAGATCATAGTTTTGGGAGGTGGAGAAAGGAGAAGAAAATGCTGGGGCTGGAGGGAGGAAGATATTGGGAATGTATGAGTGGGATACCTAGTGTCTCCTAAACGTCTCTAGGAGAGGTTGGGGTTCTCACCAAGGTTGTTACTGGATACCAGGTCTGTGCAGATATTGCTACCAGGAGTGACTACCACTAAGAACAAATTTGTCATGTGAAGCCCTAGCACATATACCCAGGACTACAACAGTGACACCCAAACCCTTTGTGGATAAAAGGTGATCTCAGAGGAGAAGGTTCTGGCAGCTGGAGGAGCTGAAGAAGATGAGACTTGCAGTCTTGGAGAAGATGAGTGGAGTCTCAAAGGAAACCAGCAAACTAAGATGTAGAGGTGAAGGGACAAAGAATTTCAGGTGGACAACTAATGCAAAGACATGGGGACAATAGATGGAGTGTTTGAGGAACTGCTTTAGGCCAGTGTAGCTGAGTCATAGTAGGAGAGTAAAGTATAAGAAGACTGGATAAGGAGGAAGAAGGGATAAGTTATGAAGAATTTAAAATACCAAACAAAGGCTTTTATATTTGCTCCTGGAGGTAAGAGGGAGACATTGGAGCTCATTGACTGGGGTTGCTCAGGGGGAGGCTGACATTATCAGACCCAGGTTTTAGAAAAATCACCTTGACAGTTGAGTGGAGAATGGATTGGAGCAGGGAAAGACTTGGAAAAGGAAGACTAGAAAGAAGATTATTGCAAGCAAGAGGTGATGAAGGCCTGAACTAGGGTAAACTAGGGTGGTGGCTGTGTGAATGGAGAAAAGGGGATTTATGTGAGAAGGTAAAGATGATAAGATTTGGTAACAGGTTATATGAGGTGAATAAGAGTTGAGGATGACACCAAGGTTGTGTGACAGGATGACTGGGAGAATGGTTGTGCCCACAACAGTAACAGAGGAATTCAGAAGAGAGAAAGATTTGGTGAAAAGATAATAAATTTTGTTTTGGGCATATTGAGCTTGAGAGGACTATTGAACATCTAATCTGAGAAGTCTAAAAAACAGTTGGTAATATAACTGTAGCTCAAAAGAAACTGGCTGAATACATAGATCTAGGAATCATCAGTGTAGAGAGAATAATTAAACCAGTGAGAGCTGTTGAGATCCCCAAGTGAAAGAGTATGGAGAAAAAAGAAAAGAGGGCTGGGACAGAGCTCTGGAGAGCACATATGGTTAGCAGGCATGTCATAGATGAAGAACCAGCGAGAGAGGCTGTGAAGGAGCAGTCAGACAGATAGGAGAGGAATCAGGAAAGAACAGTCACCAAAACCTAGAGAACGTGTCCAGGAGAAGAAGATGATCAATAGTTTCAAAAGCTACAAAGAGGTCAAGAAAGAGGAGGATTGAGAATAGGCCATGCATTTTGGCAATTGAGTAATTACTGGAAATTAGGGTAGTTTCCATTGAATGATGAGGTTAGAATTCAGATTGCAAAGTTTAGAATCAAGAATCAAAGTTTAGAATCAAGAGTAGAAGAAGTGGAGGCATCTTATGTAGATGACTTTTTAAAAGCAGATTAGACATGAAGGGGAGGAGAGATGTAGAACAGTATCCAGAGAGATTGGTAAGATCAAGTGAAGGGCTTTTTTTTAAGGGTGGAGAAAATATGAGTGTATTTTTAGGTAGTGGTGAAGGAGCGAGGAGAGAGGTAGAGACTAAAGATGAGAGTCAGTGAGATGACAGTCAAAACAATCTGCTGGAGAAGAAGGTCGGGGATAGGGTTAAGGGTGCATATGCAGATGTTGACCTTGGCAAGGAGAAGGGATGCCTATTTATTTAAGATGGGAATTAAGAAAGAGATAGTTGGGGGGGGGAAATGTCTGGATGATGAAAAATGAGGAGGGGAGAATTGGTAATGTTTATTGAATGACCTAAATTTTGTAGGGGAAGTCAAGTCCCCATTAATATTATAGACAAAATAGAGACTTCTAAAAATACTGCAAGCAGGCATAAAGAAGTTCAAGCACCAAGGAATGAGTTAGGATCACAAAAAACAACCCCCCCAAAACCCCCCACAAAACAACAACCTGGAAGCTTCTACTAAACATGAGAGGAGATTTTAGTCTATGGCATTCCCAAAAGGAAACTCTAAGTCTTACAATTAAGAATAATTTAACTTGCAAAGCTGAATATTATCCTACAGGGGAAAATGAATCTTTAATGGAATAGAGGATTTTTAGCACTCCTGATCAAAAAACTAGAGCTAAGTAGAAATTTTGAAATGTAAACACGAGTCCAGAGAAACTTAGGGGTAGTGAAGAGGGAAGATACTACAGAGGAGGGAAAAGCCAGGAGCAAAACAAATTTAATTGGGTAGTAGACAGTAATTTTGGAAGGAGAAGGGGCTAGAAAGAGTAGTGCAAAAAAAAGGAAAGAAAAGAAAAGAAAGAAAAAAGGGGGCCAATGAAACTTTTAATGCACAGAAGAGGCTAGAAGACATCTCAAAAAGGAGTGCAGACAAGCAGGACAGTTTTGAAAGTAACATGGTAAACCTACATATGTTTAAAAAGCAAGCTATATGAAATAGAGGTTCACTGCCTCATATACAATGCTTTTTCATGTTCTATTTTGTATATGGAAATGTTCAGGTTTTTCTTGAATTCAGAATTAAATATATTTTTAAAAGGCTTACAAAGCACTTTCCTCACAATGACCCTGTCAGGTAGAAAGGGCAAATATTTTTAATTCTCATTTTACATGAAGAAATTCAGGCTTAGCAAGGGTGCCATGGTCACCCAACTAGTAAGTAGCAGAGCCAGGATGCATAACATCATAAGTTATGTGAGAAGAGACCTTAGAGTGAGAAGGGACCTTAGAGAAAGCTGGCAGGTCAACTTGTTTATTTTTATAAATGAGGAAACTGAGACTGAGGAGTTTTAGGAACTTGCCCTTTTTGGGGGAGCAGGAAACAGTCTAGAGAGTAAATGTCAAAGACAGAATTTGAACTTAGGTCCCCTAACTAGAGAGCCAGTATGAAGTCTTTCCATTGTATCATGTAGTTGCCTAACTGGGGTCTCCTGACTCTCGGTCCAGTGCACTGTCTCTGTTTTATTAATGTAATTTTTAATCTTAACACTTGCTACAGAACCTTTCTTTTCTTTTTTTTTTTTTTTTTTGGTGAGGCAGTCGGGGTTAAGTGACTTGCCCAAGGTCACACAGCTAGTACTGTCAAGTGTTTGGTCTGAGGCCAGATGTGAACTCAGGTCCTCCTCACTTCAGGGCCGGTGTTCTATTCACTATGCCACCTAGCTGCCCCGCTATAGAGCATTTCAAACCTAGCCAAAGTTGAAGGGAAGTTAGCATAAGTGGGATTGGTTTGGTTGGGTGGGAAGGGGTTGGTGTGGAATCAATCCTGTGATTTCATTGGTGAAGGAAATCTTGGTGAGGAAACTCCCTCTAGCCTTGCATCTATTCTACAAATTACACTCTTACACAGTTGCCTGGGATACTGAGAGGTTAAGATATTTGCTTAGGGTTGGTTGCTCAACCTTTCACATTTAAAGACAGCACAGGGACCTATATCTTTCTAACTCCAAGGCCGACTCTCTCTCTCTACCCAGGTGAGATCTACTGTATCAGAAGGGTGTGAGATCACTACAGTATAAACTCCTTGAAGGAAAGGTCCAGTTTGGCATCTTCTCCCTACTCTCCCACTGCACACACTTGAAGTTTAATAAGTATCTGTTGAATGAATGAATGAACTAGAACACTAGAAAACCTTTGGGAGGGGTGCTCTCTCAGACTGCAAAGGGGGAGTTTCCAGGAGGCATTGTCATAGAATAATAGATTTAGAGCTGCAAAGGATGTTCTAACCCCTCCTTTATAGACAGGGAAACTGAGGCCTGGCAGGGGGCCTCAAGGTCTTGCCCAAGGTCTCACAAGTAATTCTTTCAGCTCTTTGGGGAGAAGTGAGAAAATCCACTGTCATGTGTTGTGGAATGGACAATCCTGAGGGGGGACAAGGACTTTTTTCTTTGCATCTTTAGTGCCAGGCACACAACAGGTGCTTAATAAATGCTTGTCTGCTTGAATTGAGTCTCATCTCCAGAAGGGCACCTCATGCTGTGGAAGCAGGCAGCTTGCTTATGGAAGCTGGTGCTCAGCACTGGCGAATTCTCAGAAAGGAGGGCTATACCCCTCCTGTTAACCAGGTTGCCAAAACAGCCAGCCCATTATTCCTCCTCTGAATGCTTCCTTCTCTTGGCAGGCTCTCCGGCCTCCTTCCCAGTCCAGCCACAGGGTGCTCACTACTCCACCCAGCCCCGGCTTGTTTATGGAGCACTGAGTCCATCCGCTGACTAATCCCAAGGCTTTGTGCTTGTTATTCCAACTGCCTCCCCCTCACCCAGCTGCTCCCACCCCCTGAGAATGTGAACCAGACAGACAAAGCACTCAGTCTCTCTTCTGACCACCTGGGGGAGCTGCCCCAACTCCAGTGGCTGGGGCCTGGCCTCCGGGGCCATTGGGACAGAGCCAGGATTATTTCAGTGTACTCCCAGAGAGGTGATGTATTGGAGATCTCAGCAAACACTGAAAGAATACCTTCTAAATGCAAGATCTTGAGTTTGAAGCTAGGATACAAAGATGACAATCCATGACAATCCTTGTTCTCAAGGAGCTTGTGATATATTGGGTACTCCAAGAGAAATTCTCAAATAACATTGGTATAAGGGAGAAACTCAAAAGAAGCCCAGACAAAGTCGTATAAAAAACATCTGGGGAGGGAGAGATCATTTCCAGCTGTGGTTTCGGGTGGGGCAGGAAAGTCTTTGTAGGGGAGGTAGCATCTGAAGGCTTTGAAGAAAGGGAAGGACTACAAAACACATGGGTGGGGGGATGGGGAGCCCATTTTAGCTTTGGGAATGGCATGAGCAAGGGCACTGAGGTGGGAGAGGATGGAACAAAAACGGGGGATGGAAAGAGGTCCAGTTTGGTTGAAACATGCACTACGTGGAGGGAAGTAGCATGAGAGAAAGGAAGCTGGACTGTGGAGGGCCTTGCCCTGAAGTCAGGGGATCTGGGTTCTAATCCCAGTTCTGCCACTGTGTGTCCTTGGATAAATTACTTAACTTTTCTGGGCTTCAGTTTCCTTATCGAGAGAGAGAAAGAGAGAGAGAGAGAGAGAGAGAGAGAGAGAGAGAGAGAGAGAGAGTTGGATTTGATGACTTTTCAGGTCTCTTCCAGCTCCAGATCTACAATCCCATTTAACCTAGTCCAGGAGAAAGGTAACGAGGGCCAGAACAAGAATCTTGGAAGAGGAGAGGCCAGCTGAAAGAAGATATAAATATATTCCACAGCCCTCTAAGTGTCTTGCGTAAAGCAGGCTCTTAATAAATGCTTGTTGATTTGGACAGCTCTCATAGCCTTCCCAGACTTCTTCCATGATTTCTTCTTCCAGGAAGCATTCATTGCCTAAATCCCTTGACTCTCCAGACTCTGTCCAGCTGCCTCAGTTCCATCATGATTCTTTCTCTGTGGTCCTCTACAATCAGATGTAGCAGTACCTGCCAGCCTTATCTCGTATTACCTCCTGGGTAATTGGGGCTCCCAATCAAACTGAATTACTTTCTGTTCCCAGAAAAACAAACAAACAGACCACCCTTCATTTCTTAGCTTCAAAGACTTTGTTCGCAGTGTTCTGAGGTTTGGAAGCACCACCACTCCAACTTTGCCTGTTAAAATGTTTTGGGAATTGAGTTGAATTCCTAGGCAGTCTTTAGAGACTTATTCAAATGCTGAGTTCTCCATGAAGGAGAGCCTGCCTGAATGACAGTAATGATCTTTCTTCTTGAGACTCACACAACATTTTGTTCTGCACTTAAAAGATCATAGATTTAGAGCTACAAGGGGTCTTAGGGGCCATCAAGTCCAACTCTAGCATCTTTACAGATGAGGAAACTGAGGCATTGAGAGGTTCAGTAACCTCAAGGTCACACGACTAGTAAGTGTCTGAAGTGGGATTTGAACTCCAATCTTCTTGATTCCTAGTCCAATGTCCCCTTCACTACGGCATACAGCTTTATTTTATATCACTCTCTCATACACTCCATATTCTAGCAAAAAAAACCCTGAACTGTTAGATGATCCTCAAACTAGAAATGCATCCCTTCTATATGTGCTCACACATGTGTGAGCACATATGTGCTCTTCCTCATTCTGCCTCTCAGAATCCTTATTCCCTTTCAAGAGTCAGCTCAGGGTTCCCTCCTCCATGAAGCCTTCTTTCATCTCCCTACTTGTTATCATTCTCTCTGTCCTCAAATTATCTTGTGTATGTGTGATATCCCTGTTGTTGAATATAAACTCCTCAAAGGCAAGGGCTGTTTCTTTTTCAGATTCATTTCCCCCCTGCCTAGCACAGAGCCTGACATAGCAGGTACTTAATAGACAGTTGTCAATAGCAGCTCAAATTTCTATAGTGCTTTATATTCATTATCCCATTTAAGCCTCACAACAACCCTGTGAAAATAGGTAGGCCTTCTATCCAGTGACACTGGCCTCCTGGCTGTTCAGGAACAAGTCACTCCATCTCTCAGTTCCATTTTCTCTGGCTAGCCCCCATGCTTGGAATGTTCTCCCCCCTGGAATGTTCTCTGACCACTGACCTCCCTGGCTTCCTTAGGTTCCAACTAAAATCTCACCTCCTACAAGAAGTCTTCCCTAACCTGTCTTAATTCCAGTACTTTCCTTTTAAAAATTATTTCCTATTTATCTTGTATATCACTTGCTTGATATCTATTTGTTTGCATATTTTCTCCCCTATTAGATTGTAAATTCTAAATTTGCACATCTCACATTTCTTTTGAGCAACCTCAATAGAGCACAGCACCTTCTTTGATGTAGATACACCATGCTGGGCACAGTGCTTGGTACATAGTAGGTGCGTAATAAATGTTTATTGAATTCAATAGAACTGACATTGTATCTTCTAAGCCCTGTCATCCTGTGTATAAAAGCTCCTTTTAAACTGTTGCCCTTTCTGTTACAATATTCTTTCTTTCCTTCTGCTCCACCTTCTTTCCCTCAAACATCTGTCCAGCTTCCACAGCCTCTAATTCCTTCTCACCCTCCCTGTCTTATCTCAGTCATCCCATGGCACACAGTCACTATTCAGGGCCCAAAGTCTCAGTTACATTCTTTCCCCTAAGGGTGTGCAGAGGAGGTCAGGACTTCTGCATTTTTCGGGAGCTAAGTAGGCTTTCAGAATCTGGGTCATTATTGTGTCTTCAGAGATGTCTGTATGGATATGGGCAGAAGGCAGTGGGGAAAAGAGGGTCAAAGGGACATGAGACACAGCATCCTCTATAGTGAGGTCGTATGGGCCATCCAGTCACCCCAACTGGAGCATGTCTCCGAGCTGGCCAAAATAGATTCATTGTGGTTATTTCAATCCTGAAACTAAGCATTGAGTCGTTGATGATCAGAGCTGGAAAGGACTTTAGAGATGATCTTGGCCAACTGCTTCATTTTATAGCGGAGGAAGCTGGGGCCCAGTGAGGGAAAATTATTTGCTCAAGGTCGTATATCTAGTTATTGGCAGAGGATCCCCAGACATCTAGTCCAGAACTCTTTCCACTATATCAAATTCCTCTTGAGACCGACTGAACTGAGATCATGGGATCATAGATTTAGAACTGAAAGGCAACATTAAGGGCCATCTAGTCCAATGCCATTATTTTACAGATAAGAAAGATGAAACCAGATAAGAAAGGCTTAATGACTTGCCCATGGTCACTGAGGTAGTGAGTGGAAGGGGCAGGATTTGAATCCACATCCTTGGACTCCCAAGCCTGTCCTTTATCTACTCTACTGTGGTGAATGAAAAGTATGTAGGCCAGGGACTCTTGATGTCCACCTAGGTGATGCAGTGCATCTGCTGGGCCTGGAGTCAGGTAAAGCTGATTTTAAACCTATCCTCAGATACTAATTGTATGAACCTGAGGAATTTACTTAACCTCTGCCAGCCTCAGTTTCTTCAACTGTAAAATGGGGATCATAATAGCACCCACTTCCCAGGGTTGTTTGTGAGGATCAGATGTGATATTTGTAAAGCATTTAGCACAGTGTTTGACACATAGTTGGTGATCAATAAATGCTTGTTCCTTTCTCCCTTCATTTTCTTCTAGTTTTCCTGTCTTACTCTGGAGGGAGAGATAAAGGTATATAACCTTTTCCCTCACACTTCACATACCTCTGTTTCCCAGGTCTAATTCACTTATGATGCATTATATTATAGTTATGTAACCCTAGTCCCAAAGCCCATTGGTATGGGATTCTTTCCTCACTGGGGGAGATGAATGCCCTACCCTGCGTGAGGGAAAGGCTGGAGTTGGCAAGAATGGGAGAATTCCAGCCTCCTTCAATTTTTTTTCAGACATTGTTCAAGTCACCTCAGGCACTTCTGGCTCCCAATTTTGAGGGGGAAAATGGAAGAGGCCAGTCACTCCAGGCTGCTGAAGGAAAAGACTCTGGGAAGATATTAGAGAATCGACAAGTTCTCCCAAGTGTTCATCTCCACTAATAGGAGAGAATCCCATACCAATGAGCTTTGGGACTAGGATTACAGCTATATGTTTTATTTCATCGTCTAGAATGTAAGATGTCTGAGGACAGAGACTCTTTTGTTTATTTCTTTTTATTACTAGCACACAGTAAGCACTTAATTTTTTCTTAAGGACCATGCCTTAAACCCAAATCACTCTGGCTCTCACTGATTGGCCAACAACATTGTTTGGGCCCCCCCAATTGGTTCAGAGTGAATGTAAAGAGCAATTGTTTTGGTTTTGACCAGAAACCCTGAGGGTCTTCCCCTCCCAGAGTGATTTTTTTTTTGACTGGGTAAAAGAGACCATTCTCTGCCTCATTTCTTACCTAGCCTTAATCACTGAATAGGTGTTGCCGAAGTCAATTTGATACTTGTTAAAGACCTTAGCTTAAAAAGGCCAAGGTCTCCCACTGCATTCAGAACCAGTCATCCTGATCTATATCTGGTTACTGGACCCAGGTCCCTCTGGAGGAGAAAGTGAGGCTGGTGACTGCACATCCCACCCTCGCTTAAATCCAATTCACTTGCATGTCATGGCATCATGTCCCTGATGTCATGGCCCTCTTCGAGAACAAAGGACAAACAACAACAACCACTTAATAAATGTTTGTTGATTGATTAATAGGCACTAGACTATGAGCCCCATGAGGTAAAGGACCATGCCTTTTCTAAACTTTGTATCTTCCCTAGGGCCCTGCACAGTGCTCTGTACTCAATAGGCACTTAATAAATGTTTATTGAATGAAGCATTTTGGAAAAGACACAAACAAAGGAGAGAGGTTGGGCCTGAAGACCAGAACTTCATAGAGTAGTAGATTGTGAAAACCAAAGCAGACTTTAGAGACCATTTAGTCCAGGCTCTAAATTGTTGTGTGACAAGCCATGGAATCATGGGATGTTAGAGCTGAAAAAGACATTAAAGTTAATGTCTAGCATAAGGGAGTTATGCTAGACAAGAGGAAATTAAGGGCCAGAGGTCCCTGGGTCTAGAATTGACTTGGCCAAGGTCACAGAGCTAGGGTAGAATTAGAATAGGCCTGGCATTCAAACAATTTATAATCTAGTTGGCGAGGCAAGACCAAGACCAGGCCTGGGTAGCCATGTAAGAAGGAAAATATAGTTCTTCATGTTCATCCTAAGGCCTTTTAAAGTACATCTGAGTGTTACACAATGAGCGTTTGTTGTGTGTTGTATGATGTTGAGGAGGAAGGTTGTTTCTAACCAGGGTGATCATGGAAGGCTTTTTGGAGGGGGTAGCATTTGAAATGAGTTTAGAAAAATGGCCAGGTATTTAAGAGGTGAATCAATTCATTAATGTTTATAATAACAATAGCTCTCATTTATAAAGAGCTTACTATGTGTCAGACACTGTGCTAAACACTTTACACTTATTATCTCATTTGATCCTCACAACAACGCTTGAAGGTAGGTGCTGTTATTATCCTCATTTTACAGATGAGGAAACTGAGGTAGACAGAGGTTAAATGACTTGTTCAAAGTAACATAGCTAATAAGTGTCTGAGACCAGATTTGAGCTCAGGTTTTCTTGACTCCAGGCTCAGAACTCTATCCACCTACTTGAAACAGATTGTCTTGTGTGAGAAATAACGACAAGATCAATTTGGGTGAACTTTGAAGTTCATGAAGTAGAACAATATATAATAAAATTGGAAAAGTAGATTGAAGCCAGGTTTTGAAAATTTTAAAAGCTTAACAGAAGAGTTTCCTAGAGGCAATAGGGAGCCAATGTAGTTCATTGAGAAGGGGAGTAACATGATCAGATCTTGCTTAAGGAAAATCACCTTGGCAACAGAGTGTAGGATGGACTGGGGTGGGGGAAATGAGGCAGGGAGGCCAAATTAGAAAGTTGTTGCAATTATCTAGGGGGAAGTGATGAGGGCCCAAACTGAGATGGTAGCTATGTGAATAGAGAGATGTTATGGAAGTAGAAAAGGCAAGATTTGGCAGCTGACTGAATATATGGGGTGAGAGAGAGAGAAATAGAGGCTAATACTGAGGTTAGGAACCTCAGAGATCGGAAGGACTGAGGCCTTTGCCAGAGAGGGGAAAGTTTAGAAGAGGGAAGGGTTGGGGCCAGGGAAAGACAATGAGTTCATTGTTGAGTTTGAGGCATCTCCAGGACATTTAGTTTGGAATGTCCAATAGGCAATTGGTGACATGAGACTGACTGACCCTCGAGAGAGAGGCTGGGGCTAAATCTATATAGATCTGGGAGTCTTATGAATAGAGATGATGGAAACTTGAAGAGGTTACTGAGGGTATAGAAGGAGATGAGGGCCTAGGCCAGAGCCTTAGGGGACACCCACACTTAGGGGGCATGATATGGATGATAAGCCAGCACTTGGCCTTAACCGATAGCTAATTACAGGGCTAGATGTGAATCCATATCTTCCTGAAACCAACTTCAACACATCAGGTTTCTTCTCATATTAAGATGCTCTATTTTTAAAAGATTTTTAACATCAAAGGTAGGATATGGGGGAGACAGGTTCTGAGCTAACCCTAAATACCCAGGTTGGTAGGGGTTGATTGGCTAAACCTTGAACGTCCTTCCTGATTGGTTACTGGTGAATGGGGTTGCTTCCACAGAAGTGCTCCTCAGACCCCAGGTCTACCAGGGCACCTTGTGATTTCATCAAGCTGACTCAGAGGAAGGAAACTCGTGAAAAAAGATCAGAGAAATCCCTGGTTACTCCTGATTCTCTGTGCAGTAGCCCATTCTCTGGGCCTTCTTTTTAACTGAAACCTGACTGCCATGAGACGTCAGATGAAATCTGGACGCCTTTTCACCTTTATTGAGATGTTTGTCATTGTGGTTAAATCAATTTCTTGCATACTTTTCAGAGCACATTTATCCTCTTGCTGGCTTCTGCCAACACCTCTGTGAGCAAATTTAGGACTGGCATCTTTCTCCTTGTTTGATAGGGAAAGAAGCTAGGGCCTAAAAAGGTTATTCTGAGATTTGCCTGAGCTTAATCACATAGCAAATGAGAGGCAGAAGGAGGTCTGGAATCTCACTTTCCTGACTTCCAACCTGGAACTTTAGCTCCTAGATCCCACCACTATAATGGAATCTGATCCACAGAACATCCCATTAATAATAGCCCTCAATCTTGCATCCTTAAGAGGGGCAGCCCTCTCTCATAGTCCTTTGCCACAAGGTTTCCCCTAGAGAATCCACTAGGTATGAGTGGGGGGCTACAGAAGTTCAATGAAAGGTATACGTAATGGAGGGGGGTTAGCCACTCTGCTGCTTTCTCCCCTTAATGGGGTGGAACAAGAAACCTCCAGAACACCCCGCCCCAGTTTCCTGTGGAGAGAAGGAGATGGATGGTGGCTGACTGCAAGCATTCTCTGAAGGCCTCGTTAACGTGCTGAGCGAAAAGAAGCTATTAGCGTTGAGACTAGGAACACAAAAATGGGTGAGAAAGGGGAGGAAACTTACACTGGATTGGGGAGGGGACTCTTGCTCTGCTCTCCATCAACTCCTGTTTCTAAGGGAGGGCTAGAGATGCTTTGTGCCTGGAGCAAGGCTTGAAATGATTGGTTCCATTTTTCACCAGGAAGCTCTCCCCTCCCCCTGTCTCCCAGGGCTTTCCAGGGCCCCAGTCTTTGCCTGCAGGATCAATTCATTTCTAACCACAAGTAGCTGCTTGGTGGGTGCAATTAGCCATTTGTGCACTCCTTAGACTATAGGGGCTTAATTGCACATGCAATTAGCCCCTTGTGGGCCATCCTAGGAGCACAGGCCTTGGAACAGGGACCAAAGTTAAGCTTTCCTCTGAAAGGGGAGATACAGTCAGAGGATTATATCCTGAGAGTTGATTTTCTTCTAACCTGTTGCCTATGCTCCCAAGCCTCTGAAGCTCGGCCCTCTAAATGTGCTAGGATTAGTCTGAGGTAGTCCTCAGCAAAGCATCTGGGAAAAGCCTCATGGACCCGTATACCCATAAACAAGGCTGGGCCTAGAGCAGGTACAAATTGAGTCCTCTGTCTTTCCTTGGATAGTACCAGTTCGCTAGATTTTCAGCTAGTCTAAGTCTGGGGAGAGGATTCTGCTGAGAAAATCTGCCAGGGAAATGTTTGTATCTCACAAAAAATGGGACAGATGCTGGCAATTGAATCCCCATAACATAAACATTGACCTCACTAAAATCGGATAATGGATGGCCAAGGGAGGTTGTAACAAAGTGGAAGGCAATTTGGGACTCACTTAGAACTAGATGTACGCTATCTCTTCTAGTAGGAGAATGTACTTTTTTTTTTTTGAAAAATTAGTGTTTTAATTTTAAATTTTTGTTTCTATTTTTTATATTGTCCATTTTTTAATATATTCCTCCTGCCTCCCTACTGGGGAGCTGCCTCTTATAACAAAGTGTTAAAAAAAAAAGAAAGGGTGAAAAAGCAGTTCAGCAAAACTAATCAACACATCGGCTGAGTCTGACAATATATGCAATGTTCCACACCTAGAGTTCCTCCCCTCTGCAAAGAAGGGAGGGAAGTACATTTTCTTATCTCTTCTTTAGGGGACAAGGATGATCATCATAATTGCACAGTGCTCAGTTTTGTTGTTGTTTTTTGTATTTACATTTCTGTAGTCATTATGTATATTGTCTTCCTAGTTCTGCTTACTTCACTCTGTATTCATTCATATAAGTCTTCTCATGCTTCTTAGAAATCTTCACATTCATTGTTTTTTAAAAATCTATTTCATTTTTAATTTGTGGAATAGACAAGCATTTCTGTAACATTGTGTAATAAAAACATGATTATACATGAAACTGTAAATTTATTACATAATAACTTGCTATTCCTTTTAAATATATAATAAACTTATGATGTAAATTTCTTTTTTCTTCTTTTTTTCTCTTCCCCCTCCCCATTCATTGTTTCTTAAAGCACAGTAACATTACACTCCATTCAATTCCATGATTTGTTTAGGCTAATGTGTCACTGTGAATCTTAGAAAAAAACCGTCTTCCTGTAGAAGACAGTTCTGTCCTGGCTATAGCACATGGGTGGTGGTGGTGGGGTTTATTCAGTTCTGAGTGTCACATTTTAGGAAAGATCTTGATAAATTGGAGTGTGTCCAAAGGAGAGAGAAACCAGGTTGGAGAAGGAGCTGCATGCCATGTAAAGGGGGGATCAGCAGAAGGAACAAAGGAAGTTTAAACTGGAAAGGAAAAGACTTAGGGGAGACTATTTTGACAAATATTTGAAGGGTTGGCCTGTAGAAGAGGAATTACACTTATTCTGCTTGGCCATAGACGCCAAAAGCAGGACCAATGGGTGGACCTTAAGGGAAGCAGGCTAAGCTTGGTAGACTCAATATAAGGGGACAGTTAAAGAAGAAGCATTTGTTAAGTGTCTACTAACTACTATATTAAGCACTTTACAAATAGCACCTCATTCGATTCTCACAACAAACCTGGGAGGAAGGGAAACCCTTCCTAACAATTAAAGTTGCCCCAGAAATTTGAATGGATTACTTCAGGAAAAAGTAGGGTCCCAATCACTGGAAGTCTTCAAGCAGAGGCTGGAGGGCCATGGGTCAAGAATGTCATAGAAGGTAGTTCTATTCAGCTAGGAGTTTGCGTAGATACCCTGAGGTCCCTTCCAAGCTTCTGTAACTCTATGAAAAGGAGTATATACAGATTCAGAATGAAGGAGCTAAGAGAAAGTCAGAAAGAGCCAGCCAGAAAAATCCTTTGCTCAAGGATAGCAAGAGAGAAAAAAGAAAGATCAGAAGAACTCATGGGAAATGGACAGAGGATGAACCAATCAGCTCAGATAAAGTGAGGAAGGAGTTCATTGCAGAACAGGGAGATGGACAAAGCAGATTGTTCCTGTGGGCAGAGAGGAGGATGATTTCCAGATCAGAATTATGATACTAGGCAGGTCATTTACCCTCCCAGTGTCTCAGTTTCCTCATTTGTAAAATCAAGGAAGAGGCACTAGATCTCTATAGTTCCTTCAGGCTCTAAATCCTGTTATTATGGCTCTGTTGGGAGGCCTCTCTGGTGTTTTTTTTTTGTTTTTGTTTTTGTTTTTTTGTCACAACCACCCTGAGTGGAGGAAAACAGAGAAGACGGCATTTGATCATAGAATCAAGAAATGTTAGTGTTGGAAGGGACCACAGAGATCATCTAGTTTCATTTTATAGATGAGGAAACAGAATCTGAGAGAGGGGAAGTGACTTCCCCAGGATTATCCAGGGAATCGTTGGCAGAACTGGGACTAGAGCCCAGATCTTCTGACTTCCAGCTTATGTCTTCTTCAGTCTACCACAGGGTCATAGAATTGAAGACCCTTTCTTTTAAAAGTGAGAAAACTAAGACCCAAAGAAAGACAGTTAATTTCCAAAGGGCACACCAGCAGTAAGTGACCGAACATGGATGAAATTTATCCTCTAACTCCAGATTCATTCTTTCTATCTCATTTAACAGCTGTTTCTTTGTTTCTTCACTTGTTAGGTAGAAATAATGCCTGTTCTACTTATTTCAGAGGGGTATTCTAAGTAAATAAGATCAAGCATCTGAAAATGGTTTGAAAACAGTGACAAAGTTAAGGACACTCTCTGAAGCAAATGGAATGAGGGTTCTTTGAGTTTGAGGATTTAAGAAGGAGAGTTGATCAGTTTTTTCTAGTCATTTTCATTCCTTAATTTTGCAGCAAATAACTCTCAAAATGAATGATTGGGTGGTAACCTAGTATCTGTTCCATGGAAGAGAAAAAGTAGGAAATCCACGGCCAAGATTTATGTGTCCAAAAGAGATTTATTAGAGAATATTCTTTAAAGCCAGCTAGAAACAGGAGCATCCAAAACTATGTCCAGAGCACAGCTGTGGTGGAGTCAGCTCTAACTGGATAGTGAGAGTCAATTGTCAAATTTTCAGTGTGAGCATTATATATCTCAGAAATTGGCAAGCAGTACAAATCAGGGTTTGATTTATTATTTTGTCGATTGTCTAGACTAAAGAAAGTGACAGAGAAAATGTTAATATAGATTAAACTTAAACGTGTGTGATGCTTACACAGTTTTTTTGGGGGGGAGGGTATTGTTTTGTTTTTAAGAGCTGTTTTTAAAATATTTATGAGCACACCAATGGTTCAGAGGATGATGATGTGACAATTCCCCTGATTTTGGGGTGGTGGTATGGCAGCTCAAAAAATGTCTTTGTAGCTTTTCCTTTTGGTACAGGAAAAGTTTCTTCTATGCCATGTATTAGAGAGATGCTTTCTTCTTTTGGGAGAGGTTCCACAATGGTTATTGATGAGGAATAAGGTGTTATTTGCTTCCTCTGTTTCTAGAGCCATACTTTGGGATCTTTGAGCGCAGCAATTCTTTGAAGGGAAAGAGTATGTGAAATTAGAACGTTTTCAAATTTACTCAAGGTTAACCAGCAAGGGGGTATATGAAGGAACTTACTCATGATGCCAAATGATACAGGACAGTTTGAGTCCAGATGGACAATTACTTACAGAATTATTTTGGGGAGAAGAAAGGGAACCCTCTTTAGCTACTTTTAGGGGTAAAAGGAAAAGAAAGTAAGGAATAATTAATACTTAACATAATACTAGTCAATTGCTATAGGTATGCATCTCTGCAGTTATACCTTATAAAATCTATCTCTAGTGATAGGAGAATGATGTTGGGTTGTCCTTCCAAATAAGGATCTAAGGCCTTATGGAGCTTTTTTAATCAGGATTCTATACAGGAAGGCTAACTCAGTTTCCACACGGGAGGGGAAATAACATTCCAGAATTCAAAAACGCTAACAATGGGAGAAAAGGCCTTGATTATTAATATAGCTACACATAAATGTGTGCATGCATGTATTTATTACCTAGCAATCAATATCAATTCCTTTTCATTTTTCAGCGAGCAGGAGGATAGCGCTGGCTCTAAAAAACATCCTAAGACTCAAATATACCTTTAGATATATCATAAAAAAGGGTCCTAGAAGCTGCAAACCAGACACTATGAAATAGATTGCATCAGTTAGGATTGAAAAAGCCCTGGGGGAACATACAAGTGTATGGTATTATAGTCATGTATAGGGACCTAAATCTCATTTTCATCCCACGGAGGGAGCTTGTCATATGCTTCTTGTTATACTGTCCCCTGATTCTGGTCATTCTGTATCATCTCCTAGGGTCCAAGGATCATGCCCAAACTACCTCTTCCTAAGTCTTGATATTACCCCTGTTCCTCCTCTGTTCCACTTTAATCCAGTTCATCTGTCATTTCATGCATTCCACTGAGCCACCCCATCCCCACAGTTATTGTTCAAAATTTTATTACTTTTGGAAATTTTCCACCAATGTGCTGAGTCAAGAGGAAGGGTGAGAATACTGTTTCCCTCCAGGTCATTCTCCCTTGTCCTTTGATTTCTATTCTTTCCTGGGTCTTTCTATCCACTTGTATCTCTCATCACTCTTGTTGCTGTTATCAACCAACCTCCAAATCATTTCCTCAATTTTTTTTATTGAGTTTGGTAGCTGACTTACTGCCTCTCCTTTCCTGCCATCATTCCTAAGGACTTCAGTATTTAAATAACCTTGGAATTCCTCAATTTCTCAACTCCAAAACCTACCTTCTTTACCCTACTTCAGGAACGCACCAATATGATCATACATACACCTCAATATCTCTTACTCTGCCTCCAAGATCCATAATCTTCATTGGAGGTCTTCAAGCAAAGACTGAGTGACCATGCATCTTATCAATTATAAAGTGGGTTCTTTTTCAGGCCTGGGTTATCCCCTCTGAGGTCTCTTCCAACTCTTGAAATTCTGTGATTCTGTGAATGAAATTCCATTTTGCAATTATTGTCTACTATATTTCCATCTCTTCTACTCTTCCTCACTAAATCACCCCTTCTCCCTCACAGTAACCATCAGTCCTTTGCACCATCCCTATTCTCCTATTTTATCTACTTCATTTTGGTGCTACTCACTTCTAAACTCTACCTTGGGACTGACACTACAGTGTCTCGTAGCTACTGCTCTGGAATCTCTTGCCCCATGACCTTCCACCACTCCTAATAAGTGAATGATCATAATAATAGCTAATATTTATATATGTTTCAAAGTTTATAACATGGAGTGTACTTTCTCCTCACTTCTGCCTCTTGGAACCCTTCTCTTCTCTCAAGTACCACCTTCTACATGAAACCTGTCCTGATCCCCTCAACTGTTAGTACCATTCCTCCCAAACTACCATGTATTTACCATTTATGTTTGTTTGTATTTATTTTTTTACATTTGTACTTCATGGCTTCCCTCTTAGAATGAAGTATCTTGTGAGTAGAGATTATTTCATTCTTTGTACTTGTATCTAGAGTGCCTAGCATAGTGCCTGGCAGACAGTAGGAACTCAATAAATGCTTGTTGATTGATAGGTTGATTCAATGTAAGATAAGTCACTACCCTCCCTGGGCCTCAGTTCCACATCTGAAAAATGAAGGAGTTCAACTACATGCTCTCCAAAATCCCATCCTATAGATCGATGTTCCTGTGATTCTAAGAAAGATAGCCTAGGATTGAATTATCCCTGGGACCAGACTTGGAAGTTATTTCGTAATTCAAAGCTCAGTTCCTTTGGGAGGAAGGGGAGGTATTGTTCCTTTTTGTCTCTATCCCCGGCACCAAGCACTGGGACTTGCACTTAATGTGTGCTGCATCAATGTTGCTTCAAGTTGTTCGAGGTACTGTTTTTCTTAAATTCCATTCATTTGGGGGAGGCACTGTACGCTCATTTTTGGGACATGGGGCCCATCTGGAGACTGTCTAAGGTGAAAGGATGTATGGAAGCCTCTGAACTGTAGAGGGATGGCCAGAGTCTTGGCCTTTGGGGGAGACTGAAGTGGGGAAGGAGAGAACAATTAAGGTTTGAGTCACAGCCTTATATCTTTTGCAGATCTTAGAATCATCTAGTTATAGAGGCTGAGAAATGGAAGGAACCTTTGGTTGAACTATCTAAGGAGACCAAATGACTAGGGGAGTCAGAAAAAATACTCTTTCTCCTCAACTATTCTTCAGGGAGGTCTGTTGCTTCTCTGGAGCCTGGGCAGGGCTCAGAGTATCGCCTGCCACCTTCCCAAAGGAGGCGATAGTGTTAGTATAGTGATATGAACACTGGATTTAGAGCCTTGGGTTTGAATCCTGGATCCATTCATTGCTGCCTATGTGACCTTGTCAAAATTACTTTTCCACTGCAAGGGCCTCAGTTTTCTTGTTTGTATAATAACATTCTCGTTGTTGTATAGTCATTTCAGTTGTGCCCAATGTTTTGTGACCCCATTTGGGGTTTTCTTGTCAAAGATACTAGAATGTTTTCTATTTCCTTCTCTAGCTCATTTACAGATGAGGAACTGAGGCAAACGGGTTAAGTGACTTGCCCAGGGTCTCACAGCTACTAAGTGTCTGAGGCCAGATTTGAACTCTTGAAGATGAGTCTTCTTGACTCCAGGCCCTGACATGTACTGGGACTGATACCAAGTGGTGCTTTTCCACAACTCTGAAACAAAATAGAGTGGGTCATTCTACTCAGAAATTTTTTATTAAAGAATAGGAAAAAATGGAAAATAGTCACCAATAAAATAATTATATAAGGAAGTTGCCAAGTGAACTTGTCTTGTACAGTCATTTTCAGTCAAGTCTGATTCTTCATGACCTCATTTGGGGTTTTATTGGCAAAGAGACTAGAGTGGTTTGCTATTTTTTTTTCTCTAGCTCATTTTGCAGATGAGGAAACTGAGGCAAACAGGGTTAAGTGACTTGCCCAGGGTCACACAATTGAGTATCTAAGGCCAGATGTGAACTCAGGAAGATGAGTTTTCCTGACTCCAGGTCTGGGGCTCTTTCCATTGCACCATCTAACTGCCCCTCTGTACATGGCATTTGCATATGTCTCATAAAAGCCATAATGTCCCCGTAATATAGGAAACATTATCTCCATAGGCTCAAAGAGGTTAAGATATTTGGCCATAGTCACATAGCTAGCAAATGCCATAGGTATGATTTTTAAACACTGGTCTTTATGACTCCAAGTCCAGCGCTGAATCACTACATACCTTTTGGTGGTTAGCCTAGATCATCCTAAGGATTTAAGCTTACAGTTCTGAGACTCTGTGACCTATAATTCGAGGATCTAGGATGTCACTCCCTGGCCTTCACTCTCACTTCCTACCTAGGCTGAAGTCCCTACCAACGGAAACAATAATAATAACTAGCATTTTTATAGTGTTTTAAGGTTTGTGAAGTGCTTTCCAAATGCTTTTCACAACAACCCTAGGAGTTATGTGCTATTATTATCCTGATTTTACAGATGAGGAAACAAAGGTGGAGGTTAAGTGGCTTGTACAGGGTCTGAAACCCAATTTGAACTCAGTTCTTCCTGACTTCAGGTCCATCACTTTATCTATTGTTCCATCTAGTTGCCTCTAATAAGTTAGGTGACAAAAGACATCTCCAGAGCTAAAAGGGCTAAAATGCCCATAAAATCATAGAAACTCAGAGAGGAAGAGAACTCTGGAGTCTTGTGACCTCCCCCTCCTACCCCCATCCTCCCCATCTGAGCAGGAATCCTGTTTGTAGTGTTCTTCCCAATTGGGCATTCAGTCTCTGCTTGAAGACCTTCAGGAAAAGGGGTCATTTGCCTATTTGACTTGTGAATAGCTTTAATCCTTAGAAAGATTTTTCTTCTATGAATTGAGGTCTGCCCCCAGTCCTCTAACAACAGCCTATCCCCACAGGTTATCAGAGAGGCTGGCTGACATCCTGGGCCCTAGGAGAATGGGAGGCAGGAAAATGATTGTTTCTCAGTGGGGCCCGACATACCATCTCTCTCAGCAGGAAGCTCAGCTGTGGATTCCCTTCCCTCAGTAATTCATTCTGCTGTCTCTCAAGGACATTCCCTTGGCTCCTGGGAGTCATTGAATTCTAGCTCTTGGTCTGTAAAACTTTAGACTGATCCCACAGCTGGAAAAATAGCAGCCCTCAAACGAGCTCCTGGCCCCAACCTCAAGGCTGCCTTTTTTTTTTCTAGTCCCAGTGGGAAATTAAGTTGGTAAACATGTGGGCGGCAGCAGCTGGTACAGAAAGAGGGAGATGGGAGGGGCATCGTAGGAGAGGGGTTGAATTCTGCTCTGGGATGGAACTAAGAGTGATTCAGACTCAGAAATGACCATCAGAAACCATAGGAAATGACAGTGTAGCTATAATGCACATCCCAAGTCATCCAAGATTCCTCCCACTTTTCCCAGACAGTCCTCAAACTCTGTCTTCTTTATTTAAAATAGGTCTCAAGCTGGTTACCTCCCATGGCGCTGCCAAGCTACTGCAGGCTTCTATCATTGAGTCATATTCTTCCTAATCATGAGACTGTCTTCCTGACTCTGGGCTGTTTCTTTCCCAATCAATCCTGAGTATGCTACCAAATAACCTATGAGAAGCTAAATGAGGGAAAAACGCTAGATTTGGCATCAGGAGACTGAAATTCTCATCCTGGGTGTTTCACTTATTAGCCATGGGACATCACTTTAATCTCTTGGGGCCTCAGTTTCCTCATCTGTAAAATGAGAGGATTGGGCCACATGATCTCAAAGGATCCCTTCCAATGCTAAAATTTTCTGATTTTGTCGTTAATTTTCCTAATGCGTAATGCCTGACTATGTCACTCCCTTACTCAAATACCTTTAGTGCTTTCCCATTGTCTGAAATATAAAGCTCCTTGGCTTGACGTCAGAGGCCCTCCACCATCTGGCTCCAGCCATCTCTTCCTCTGTTTCTGACTTGAACCAGACACTCCAGCCAAACTGCATTGTTCTCTAAATAGGCATTCTCATCTATGCTCTGGAATGCCCTCTCCTCACCTTTCCATTTCCTTAACTCCTAGCCTCCTTTCAGAGTTCAACTATTGTGTGTGGAGCAGAACTTATTGTATTTCTGACAAAATCAGCTGTTCTTTTAACTTTCTTGTTTCTGTTGTCGCACCACCATTCTTGCAGTCACCTAGGTTCTCAACCTCAGAGTCACACTCAATTCTTCATTCTCCTTCACCCCAAAGCCAACGAGTGGCCAAGCTTTGTCATTTCTGCCTTCACAGTATCTCCCATATCTTTCCCTTCACTCACATTCCTTGAGTTCATCACTTCTCACTTCGACCACTGCAATAGCCTCCAATTTGGTTCTCTGCATTTAGCCTCTTGGGCAGCTAAGTGGCACAGTGGATAGAGTGCCAGGCCTGAAGCCAGGGAGACTCATCTTTCTGAGTTCAAATTCAGCCTCCAACACTTACTAGCTGTGTGACCCTGTTTGCCTTAGTTCCTCATCTGCAAAATGAGCTAGAGAAGAAAATGGCAAACCACTCCAGTGTCTTTGCCAAGAAAACCCCAAATGGGGTCATGAAGAGTCAGACACAGCTGAAAGCGACTGAACAACAACAAATCCAGCCTCTTCCCATTCTAGTCTATGCAATCTGTGAGGCAGCTAGGTGATGCAATGGACCAAGGGTTGAACCTGGAGTCAGAATCTAGCCTCCTTCATTCACTAGCTGGGAGATCCTGGGTAAGTGACTCTGTCTGCCTCACTTTCCTCGTCTGTGAACTAATAGTACCTACCTCCCAGGGTTGTTGTGAGGACAAAATGAGATAATTTTAATAAAGCACCATATATGTGTGTATATATGTAGTTATTGTTATTATTTTCTACACAGTTGCCAAACTGATACCAAACCTCCAAAACTGACATTTAAAGCTCTTCACAATCTGTTCAACTTTTTCAGACTCATCATATATTACTTCCCTTCACCCTCTTATTCATCAGTTTACTGGAATCGACCTTCATGCTATTTCCCATAAATGAATTCGTCTCCCACCACCATGCCTTTGCACAGGTTATCTCCCATACTTGGAATTCTCTCTCTCCTCACCTTTGCCTCACAGAATCTCTAGCTTCCTTCAAGTGCAATTCCAGTACTATCTCCTACAGGGAGCCTTTTTTGATTCTCTCTCTTGTCAATGCTCTCCCTCCAGTCTCATAAAATTATTTTGTATTTACTCTGGATATATTTTGCATATATTTGTTTCCCCAATAGAATTTAAGCTTTTTGAGGGCAGATTCTATTTTGTGTTTTGTCCTTATATCTCCAGTTCCTATTACAATGCCTGGAACATGGTAGGACAATGCTTGTTGAATTGAGACAACTGTCAAACTTCCCTGGGGAAGTCTTTCCTGAATTTCCTGGCTCCTGCTAACCTTATTCCTCTAAACAGTACTATCTGTTCCACTCTCCATGTACATCTTTCCATACCAGACTGTGCTTTGAGGCAGACTTTGTGTCTAATATTCATTTGTCTCCTCTATAAACCTAGGGCTGCCCTTGCCCTAGAAGCCTTCTCATACGGGCAATGCTTCTACCCTGATGACCTCTTCCACATCCTCCTCTGATCGGAGAGTTCTTTTCAACAGTGTCCAGTTGAGGAAATAACTTGTGCCAGCAACACTCACTTCTAATCTGGCTCAGTGCACAACTCCTCAGAGTACTTCTCTACCTCTACCCCAGTAGCAACATGTCCATCCAAATGACTTTCTCTGATTGGTGAGCTCCTCTGGGAACCTCATTTGAGGAAATACACATGCCAGCCATGCTCACTTCTAACCCAGCTCAGCCTCCAATTCTCTGGGCCATTTTTCCACATTGCCTTTGTACAAGTAACCCCCTATTCCCTTTTGCTTGCCTTTTATGTGTTGCCCTCCACCCTTGGAATGTAAGCTCCTTGACTCCCAACCCACACCTTCCTGTGGGTGGGAAATCCACATATATCCTTATACATGTTTTTGAATTTTTAAAATGTATTGATCAGTTGTGCTGATTTTTTCCTCTTCCTTTTCTTCTTTTGTCTTTAAAAATACCATTTGTTCTATGGCATGGCTCTCTGAGAGGGAATGGGGAAGGATATTGGGAAAAATTATGGCCATATAAAAATGACCTCAATAAAAACTTATTTAGGGGCAGCTAGGTGGCACAGTGGATGGAGCTCTGGCCTTGGAGTCAGGAGGATCTGAGTTCAAATCCAGCCTCAGATACATAACACTTACTAGTTGTGTGACCCTGGGCAAGTCACTTAACCGCCTTGCCTAACAAAAACAAAAAAAAAACTTATTTAAAAATATGTTAATGTGTCCTGTGAATACTAGCAGGTTGTGTCACCTGTCCATGATAACATATATGTATTCTAACTACATCCTTCAATGTTAGCCCAAAGGAGGAAATTATCTACTGGTGGGAGTTTCTGGCACTGTGGCAGGCAGGAAAGGGAGCCTTTGGATATCACACAAATCACTTCTAGCTCAATAGCTATGATCTTGTGAATATATTACTTAGGTGGCTTCCTGATCCCAACAGCTAAAAATTGAGCTATCCTTAAATTTTCCTAGAGCATTCTGTTCTGATCTCTCCACCCCCCCCATTACAGTCTTTTATTATTCCTTTGGGGAGTATGGTGTATCTCCCTTATTAGATTGAAAGCTTCTTGAGGGAAGGGATTGTGGGGTTTTTTTTTTCATCTTTTCTTAGAACTACAAATACAACAAATATTAGGGGCCTACCATGTACTGTACTGACACTGGGGAAAATTTCCAAGCTTAGATAATTCAACATTCCAGAAGAAGGATGAGACCCAAACAGATAGCTAGCATGAAAAAAAAGCATGGAGGTAGGAGAGCACAAGACATATCTATATGGGTCTGGGGTTGGGGTGGGGTGGGTACAGAGAATAGTCAGGATTGGCTGGAACAGAGAAGTGGAGCTAAGTAAAATGAGATAAAGCTGGAAAGGCTAGTTGGGTCCTCCCTGACCCTTTGGGATCTTTACCCCTTGTACTTAGCATACTGCCTTGTGCTTATAATTGCTTATTTTTGGTTGAGGTGAATTCAATCAAATTGAGAACTGAGTTGGCTTAGGGCAGCTAGCTGGCACAGAGGATAGAGTGCTGGGCCTGGAGTCAGGAAGACTCATCTTCCCAAATTCAAATCTGGCCTCAGACACTAGCCATGTGATTCTGGGCAAGTCACTTAACCTTGTTTATCTCAGTTTCCTCATCTGTAAAATGAGCTGGAAAAGGAAATGGCAAACTACTCAAGTGTTTGTCAAAAAACCCCAAATGAGGTCATGAACAGTTGGACATGACTGAACAACAACAGAATTTTTTGTTGGAATAAAATGCATTGAAAACTGAACTGGGCTTCTCCTATTCAGCCTGCTTCTACAATGTAGCCCTACGCAAAGCATCATATTCTTTCTCACTAGATAAATGCCAGTGGCTCCCTATTAATACCAGGATCCAATATAAAGTCCTCTTTGATACTTAAAGCTCTTCTCTCCTTGGCCCCTTTCTACTTTTCCAGTCTTTTAACACTTTACGCTGCTTTGTGCATGGTCCAGCCATAGTGACCTACTGTGCTTTTTGCCCTGGCTATCTACCCCTGGTGTCTAAAGCTCTCTGCTAACCTCTACCCCATAGAATACCTGTTTTTCTTTAAGACTCAGCTGTAGCTCTCTCTGCTATAGGAAGCCTTTCCTAGTTTTCCTCAGATGCTATTGCCTTTCCCTCAAAGGTCATCTTGTAGCTTTACTTTATGCATCTTATAAATATCTATTTATATACATGCTGTCTCCCCCATTAGAATGTAAGCTCCTTGAGGAGCAACTCCTGTGATTAGTGCAGTACAGTATTAGGTACATAGCGAAACCTTAACAAATGCTTGTTGACTGGTTGATTGATTTGGGGTTCCAAAACATTACTAATAGTCATCCCAGTGTTAGCATGGAAGAATGGAAAGACAACTAGGTGACTAATAGATACCCTGCAGCCAGGAAAGTGATATAGCTCCTCTTGTGAGAGCTTGGTTGCTTTGAGTAATTGAACATCCCCTTCTCTCTTTGGCCACTGGCACCACTGTGGTTCAGGTTCTCATCATCTCATACCCAAATTACTGCAATAGTTTTCTGATTGAGCTTCCTGCCTCAATTCTCTCCCTACTCCAGTCCATCCTCCACTAATATTCCTAAAGTACAGGTCTAACTGTGTGTTTTCCTCCTGCTTCTAACACGTACTAGTTATGCGACCTGGGCAAGCCACTTAACTTCTGTCTGCCTCAGTTTCCTCAACAATGAAATGAGAATAATAATAGCACTTATCTCTCAGGGTCATTGTGAAGCTCAAATGAGATAATATTTGTAAAGCACTTACTTAGCACAATGCCTAGCACACAGTAGGTGCTTAATCAATTTTTGTACCCTTGCCTCCCTGTTCCATAAACTCAGTGCCTTCCTATTACCTCCAGGATTAAATATAAAATCCTCTGACTTTAAAGTCTTTCATAATGTGGCCCCCTCCTATCTTTCCAATCTTCTTATGCCTTACTCTTCTCCCTGTGCTCTGTGATCTAGTGATAATAACACTCTTGATGTTCCTAAAATAAGACACTCCTCTTCTCAAATCTAAATTCTATCCCTTCTCATCAGTATCTACTGCTTTCTTTGGCTCTCTTCAGGTCCCAGCTAAAATTTCACCTTTTGCAGGAAGACTTTCCCAGTATTCTTAATGCTAGTTCCTTCCCTCTATGATTATCTCCATTTTATCCTGTATGTATATGTGTGTGTGCATACACACACATATAAATGCACACATTTATGTACATATAAAGTATACATGCACACATACATATATGTATATATTAACATAACTTATTTGTACATAGTTGCTTATTATTCCTTTTGAAGAGGACCAGTGATATTATGGGGTTTAAGGCAGAGTTGCACAAAGTTATCAGCCTCACTTTCTCATCCTAAGTCATCAAAGTTCAGTGACAGGACAAAAGTCAAGATGACTGGAGATGACCCAGGATGCAGTGGATGACCTTGGTGTCTTTGATGTCTGACCAAGCTCTAATCCTCCATGGTGCCTGCTTCAGCCGCCTTTGTGGCTTTTCAGGCAAACTGTTCTCATCCACCCATTCTGCCGGGAGAAGTCTTCACATGCTTGGGATAGACAGCCCTCTAACTCACCCGTGGGTTTGAGGCTTGTTAACTACTTTCAACCTGGTTTAGTCTGCCTGCTGAGACAGTTCACTAAGATGGGGCTGCTGCACATGCTACAGCTTCTTGGGACCACAGGTGAGAGTTGGGTGCCAGGTAGACACCAAAGGTGGATGAGCAACCCTGAAAAGGGCTCGAAAAGCCCTCATACCAGAGGTACTAGTCCTCCCTGAATACTGTCTCTCCCCCGCCCACATTAGGCCATGAGCTCCTTGAGAGCAAAGAATGTCCCTCCCTGCATTCTTTGTGTCCCAGCACTTTAGCACAGTACTTGGTACTTAATAAATACTCATTGACTGACTGACTTTGGGAAAGTCACTTAACTTCTTTAGGACTTAGTTTCATAGGATCATAAGTGTAGAGCTGGAAGGTGTGAAGCTCAGAATCCATCTCATCCAACTCTCTTTCCTCCTGCCTAGGATACTCTTTTCTTCCTCTTCCTCCTCCTCCTCTGACAGTCCAAGCTTTTATCTTTCCTAGGTCAAGTCCCATATGACCACAGGCAGCAATAAATAGATACGTGTCCCAAGCTACAGCACCAGTTCTCCTCAACTCCTCTCAGATTGAGAGTCGAAGCCCCCCACTTGGCACCTATTGCTATGTTTTGCTATTTTTCAGTTCACCTTCACGCCCCATCTTATTGACTGGAGTGTAAGACAGTAGAGGGAAGTGACTGTGTCATATTTCTTTGTCTTTTTCCCCAGCTCCTTGCATGGTGCGCTGAACCCAGCAGGTACACAGTAAATGTTTATGGAGGATGACGACTACAACAACCATATGACAATGACTCGATGTCAGTCCAAGCTCCTGTCCACAAATAAACACCTTCCCCCACCCTCTTGTCTCTGGTGACTGCCTGCCAGGCTGGTATCTGGTGATGCCACGTAGTCTGGAGCTGAGTGACGATGTGCCCGGTGAAGCCAAGCTGCTTGTTATCCTGGAAGCATTCTCTCCTCTTTCCAGTTTATCCTTTACACGGCTGCCAAAAGAATCTTCCTGACCATAACAATGGTCTGATCACGTCACTAAGCTGCCTACTAGCAGCAGCTCTTAAGTGGCTTCCTAGAATGGAAGGCTGGGCACTCTTAGATCTACCTAGGCTGTTATGGACCTCAAAGGCCATCTCAGCCAAATCCTTCATCTTACAGATGAGGAAACTGAAGGAGAAGAAGGTTAAATGCCTGGCTCAGGGTCATATAGCGAGCCACAGAGGCAGAATTTGAACCTGGGTCCTCTGGATCCGGCATCAGTGGTTTTTCCACCTGGCATTTAAGATTCTTCAGTGTGGCTCTAACCTACCTTGGCAGCCTTGCCTCACTCCACTGGCCTTCACCCCCTCTAGGTTCCAGCCAAATTGGGTTGCTAGCTGTCTTTAAGCCCATCCCATTCTTTCCTGCCCCTATTCATACATGCGGCTTGACTCCCATACCTGGAATGCCTTCCCTCCTCATTTCTACCTGTTGAAACCCTTCTCTTCCTTCATGGCCCTTCCCCTATGAAGCCTCCCAACCTCTGCCAGCTGGAAATGATCCTCCCTTCCCATACTTTTCTAGAGCACTCAGTGCCCCTTCTCTTCTACTTTTTAACTTGTATCATATACGTTGTATCCCCATGAGATCAGGCACTGTGCCTTGATGGCCAGCGCTGGGCCCTGAACAACATGTTTTGGGAAATTAGTTGATTTTAATTGACTCACCTAGGACTGAGTGAGGGCTAGCTGCTCTCTTTCTCCTGCAGGGCTGGTGGCTTCTCACACCCCTGGCCATGCTGAGTATGGCTCTGGAAGGAGATAGCAAGCTTTTTAGTCCCACACCACCCCTTCAGGGAGGTCTGTGTCTCAGTTCTAAGCCAGACCCTGATGATGCCCCAGAACAGGTGGCTGAAAGACACTGAGTGTGACCTCAGATTGGAAGCCCTGACTGTTTTTTTGGAAAGGAGCCTCAGGCTATCTCTTTAGGAGTTTTGTCCCTTGGCAGTACACTTCTCCATCTCCTGAGAGAGTCCTTGAGGCCAGGAATATCTTTCCTCCCCCAGAATGACCGGTCAGGTTTCAGCTCTTTCCCAGGAGAGAAAATCTTTCCTGATACACTTCCCTCTGTAGCCCTTGTTTTGGCCCCTACCCTAGGCCTCTACCCCTGGTTCCTGCCCCAACTCCAACCCTGGCCCTTCCACTAAGAACCTGTTAAGGACAGTAAGGCCCAGGCAGGACTCAGGATATCCCAAGTTTTCTGATTTCCAAAGTCACACATAACCATTATCCTCAAAGTAAAGGAACAAGAGGGAGGGAAGAGTGAAAGGGAGAAGAAAGAGGAAAAAAAAGAAAAAGGAAGAAAGACAGACAGCATTCTCAAATATCTATGGGGGGGGGGAACAAGTCATCCAGTTAAGAGTGACATAACTATATAGAATATTTTGTTTAAGCATCTCCTATGATGCTTACAACAACCCTGTAAAGTAGGAAGGGCAATTATTGTCCCTATTTGACAGATGTGAAAACTGAGCCCCAGAGAGATGAAGTGATTTGCTCAAAATGGAACAATGAGTAGGTGGCAGAGCCAGGACCCAAGGCTAGGTCTTCTCACTCCAAGTCTAGTGCTCCTTCCACATGATATTGTCTCCCAACAGAAGAAAACTGTTAAGGGAAGCAGAATTGGACAATTTAGAAACAGAAGTTGTATCCCAGGTTCTCACAACATGAACTTTGCACTCTGAGGATTGTTCTCATAGTCTCATTTTCAGTTGAATTCTGTACTGCCTGATATCCTTCAATGGACCAATGATTTCATCACAGTGGGAAAGGAAGGAGCTTTATTTACTCTGTGCAAGGCACCGGGCTAAGTGCTTTTACAAATATTATCTCTTTTGATTCTTACAATGACCATGGAAGGTAGGTGTTATTATTAGCTCCATTTTGCAGTTGAAAAAACTGAGGCAGAAACAGGTTAAGTGACTTGCCTAGGGTCACACAGCTACTAAGTGGCTGAGAACAGATTGAATTCAGGTCTTTTTTATTCTAGGCCCAGCCCCTCTAACCACTGAATCACTTAACTAGGCATTTATCCACTCATGTGCAGCATACCTCATCCACAACTTTAAGTTCCTGTGAGATTCTTGCCCATATCTTTCCATAAAACCTTGACAGAAGATTTATCCAACACCCTAGAAGTCTTCCTTTAGGTTTTGTTATTCTCCTCCTCTCCTCTCCTCTTTTCTCTCTGTCTGTCTGTCCGTCTGTCTCTCTCTCCTTCTCCCCTCTCTTTGTCTCCATTTTGTGGGTTACCAGGGTAGTACCTACTGAGGTAGGGAACCTGTGGACCTTGAGGCCACATGTGACCCTCTAGGTCCTCAAGTGCTGCCCTTTGACTGAATCCAAACTTCATAGCGCCAATCCCCTTAATAAAAGGATTTGTTCTATAAAACTTGGACTCAGTCAAAAGGCTGTACCCAAGGACCTAGAAGGCCACATGTGGCCTTGAGGTTGCAGGTTCCCCACCTCTGAGTCCTAAGCTATCCCTCTATTATCCTTCATACTCACTCTGCTGCCTTTTAGTGTTCTCCAATTGTTATTTTCACTCTACAAATAATCATAATATGGTTCCCACCTTCTGGAGGGAGCTTTTCCTAATCCCTCTTGTGACAGAATTTGTCTGGGGATCGGTTGATAAGTGCTGCTGCCAATCATAACCATCAATGAGGCAGAGATATGATAAAAACCAATTTGTTGTACTCAAGAGTATAGACTCATTGTACACAAAAATCAGTGGGCCCTGAGCAGCAGATTATAGTTACAAAAGTGGGACAGGTGCAATGTAATTTTAAAAGAGGTATTCTTAAGTCTAATGCCTTCTCTCTGTTATTTTTAATACATCCTGTACATGGCTTGTTTGTACATAATTGTTTGCATGTTGTCTCCTCCATTAGATTATGTGAACCTTGAGGGAACGGACTGTCTCTTTTGCCTTTCTTTATGTAGCCCAGTGCCCACATAGTAGGTAATAAATGTTTATTGACTGCCTAACTATAAATTCTGCTCTTATCATCTCAAGTAGAATATTAATATACTACTGAGTAGGGACTGTGACTTCTCCCTTTCTTCTGCTCTTAGCACTTAGCTCAGAACATGGCACAAAGTATTACTGAATAAAGATTTGTTGACTTGGACTACATACAGGTAGTCTCTGAGGGATCTACCAGGTGGTTTGCTTGTTGGTCTCTTGTACTATTAATGCTTATACACCAATGGTATCCTTTCTTCTCTCTTCTTTTGAACGAATGCCTAGTTCATTTAGGGTGTTCAGTTAAAAAATCTTGGTACCTCATCAAAAGTGGTACTACTCATAGTATCCTAGAATAATACAACTTCAAAGCTGAGAGGGAAAATTATTAAGACCAACTTTCTCATCCTATAGAGGAAAACAAGTCCCAGAGAGGGAGGCGATGAGTTGCCCCAAGCTGGCTATTGACAAAATGGGACTTAGAACCAAGAATTTCTAACTCCCAGTCCAGTGGGGTCAGAAGAGTGTCTAAATCTCAATAATGGATTTACTTGACTCCCAAGATGGAAGGAGTTGGCATGTTAATTGTTACTCAAAATTAGAACATGTTCCCAAGGCTTAGCCCTCTGCTTTTGTTTTAGGCCAATATCTACAAGTCTTATTATTGGCTAGGATAATCCCTAACATCTAAGGCTGCAGCTCGCACTAGTTCTGTTTTTTCTTTTTTTTGTGTGTGTGTGGCTCAGCTATATTCTTGGGAACCCAGTACTTACTGAGAGATATTGGAGAGGAGACTGAATAACCCACAAAACAGTAATGGTAACTCTTCAAATATTAAAATGATTATTGTCATCAATGGTCTTAAAAATAATCATTATTTTAGATAGCTGAAAAGATGTCATGTATAAGTGGTCCCAGAGGTCCAAAATGGGCCCAATGTTATCTGGGTTTTATTGTATTTTTATTTATTTTGTTAACTCTTTCCCAAATACATTTTCATCTGGTTCAGGCCCTACTGGAGTGTCACAGCTGCTGTTTGACCCCTCTCATGTTGAGGGCAGAGCACTGGTCATGGATGGAGAAGACTTGGGTTTGAACCTCAATTTCTTTATTTGGGAAATGAGAATAATAATATCACCTACCCCTCAGGGTTGTTTTAAGGGCCAAATGAGATAGTTATAATTTGAAATCCTCAAAGAATTATATTAATGTCAGTGCTAAGTGTTATTATCTTGGCTCCAATACAAATGAGCTGTTTGATCCTAGGGAAGTCACTTTCCTCACTCTTAGCCTTGGCTTCCTCATTTGTATAATAGGGATAATAGCACTACCTATAACACAGAGCTATTGCCAGTAAAGTGCTTCGTAAACTTTAAAGCATTATTATAGAAATGTAAGTGATTTACTATTACACTCCTCCCCACAGCTTTATCCTCGGATTCCTAGTCTTGGCTCTGTTGCTTTTATCTTGTACAGGAAACATGTCACTTGAAAAACAGCTGAGATAACCTTCCAGTCTATTTGGAGCGTTGAAGAGAATTTCAAATGGCCAGATCATGCCAGTTAGTCTCTTCCATGTATCCTTGGAGACATCCTGTTCTCTTCTCCATTAACAGCTCCTTAGCACCAATGAAAGGGCTGACTAGCTTTAGTTTGCTACTTTTGGCTTCATTGTCTATGTTAATCATATTCAGGCAGAACCCTTCACCCTTCTTTAATTAACTCATTAGGGCATCATACTTGTGCATCCTGAAGCCTGTGACTGCTCAATTCCTCATCTCTCAGAAGACCCGAATTCAAATCTGAGCTGTATTGGGTGACTGTAGGTAAATCATGTCACCTCTCTGAGCCTTAGTTTCCTAATCCATAAAATGAAGACAAGCCCGCCTTCCTTGTCTCCCTCACAAAGTGATTGGGAGGATCCAATGGCATATCTCGTTAAAAACACTTGGAAAAATTACTTTAGTGGATCTGTGATCTCACTGATGTCTGTACTTTCTGTGCTAGGGCAGACGGCAACTGATCCATACATAACTCTTCATTCTCTGGAATTCTCCTTTGTGTCTTTTCTTTCATTAACCCTCCACAGAGCACCTCCTCATCTTGTTGGAAGCCTTCTTTTAGGTATTTTAGTATTTCATGAGGAACCCATGGAGCCCTTGGGCTAGCCATCTGTTGTCATTTCTCAACTGTGCTGTCATGATATTGCTTTAAAAGAGATTTTGTTGTTGTTAAGGAGCAGTTTGGGATGGTTGAAAGTGCTGTGCATCCAACCTGCTCTCTTCCTTCTATCTATTTGTCCACTTGGAACATTTTCTAAGGTAGAGGAATGCCTAGTACGTAGTAGTTGCTTAATAAGTGTTTATTGACTGACTGACTGATGTATAAATTCAATGACCTGTCCATCAAATTGTATGTCATGGTCTGGCCCAGGGGTGGGGAACCTCTGGCCTCAAGGCCACATGTGGCCCTCTAGGTCCTCAAGTGCGGCCCTTTGAGTGAATCCAAACTTCATAGAACAAATCCTTAGTAAGAGGATTTGTTCTATAGAACTTGGACTTAGTCAAAAGGCTGCACCCAAGGACCTAGAAGGCCACATGTGGCCTCAAGGCTGCAGGTTCCTCACCCCTGGTCTGGACAATAGGTATGTTCTGTCATTTGGTTTTTCCTTATGGATAATTAGGTTGGTTTCTTGGAATTGGTTGTGGAACTCATTGCTGAAATAGTTTTCTGGGTCTTGAAGCAATCAGCACAGTCAAAGTCATGGGGTTTTGCCTTAAGGTGCTGACTCAGGGGTGGTGGTGGGAGAGGTGTGCTTCCTCCCTATGTTTTGTCTCATGGTTCTCGATACAGCCATTCTGCCAGGGCCACTCCCTAGTCCCCACAGGGGCAGGGAACAGACTTTCCAGGGGGATGGGCTACCTAAGGAGTCTTGTGAGGCTCAAATGAGTTAAGGGATATAAAGCACTTTGTAAACCTTAAAGTGCTATACAAATGCCAGTTACTATTGTTGTTGTTATTATACAGTCACCAGGTATCCAGCCTGGTAATGGCATAATTCTCTAAGCCAGGGGTGGGGAACCTGTAGCCTTGAGGCCACATGGGGCCTTCTAGGTCCTTGGGTGCGGCCTTTTGATTGAGTCCAAGTTTTACAGAACAAGTCCTTTTATTAAGGGGATTTGTTCAGTGAAGTTCAGATTCAGTCAAAAGGCAGCACTTGAGGACCTGGAGGGCCACATGGGGCCTAGAGGCCTCAGGTTCTCCATCACTGCACCTAAGCCTTTTACTATACTCTCATTGAGCTCAAGCAGTATTTTTAGAGCAATACAGGGGTGTACTGGTCAACGTTTAACAAGAGGGCTGGGGTTAAGGATTGGGAATGTATGCACACATGCTTTTAAGTGTAAGCTACATAATTAACACTTTCTTAAGACTAGATAAGAAGCAGTTCAGTGGCTGAGTAGCTAGAGAGCTGGGCCTGGAGTCAGGAAGACCTAAATTCAAATCTGGCTTCAGATACTTAATAACTGTGTGATCCCAAGCACGTCACTTAACCTCTGTTTGCCTTAATCCACTGGAGAAAGAAATGGCAAACCACTCTAGTGTCTTTGCCAAGAAAATCCCATGGACCGTATTGGCCTGATATGGTCCACAGGGTCACAAAGAGTTAGAAACAACTGAACAACAACAACAAAGACCAGACAATTGACAGAATAATAAATTGAGCCCTGATGTGAGGCAATGCTGATTTCTGAGATGTGAATACTTTCACTGAAAATTTTACAGTGACTCTCAACTGACTCCAACTTACCCCAGGGCAGTTCTTTCCTAGAGAGATACACCCATAAACAGTCTCTGCTGTCCCCCTTGTTCCCAAATGCAATAAGTATAGCAGAATTCAGCAAAATGGCATCTGCAAATCTCTATCCATAAAGAATCCATCTTCCATTTGAACAGGCCAATGACAAACACTTTGACAGTTCATGTGTCTCCATGTTTTATCTCTTATTTGATACTGATAATCAAATAGTCATCTGATAAAGTCATCTCATTGGTTATATTTATCAGAAATCTTGTTTAATCTTAACTTACGTCCATGTAACTTTTGTGGCAAAGGCGAACCCTGATTTCTTTGGTGTTCATTCTGTCTCTGGTCCCATTTGTTACTCTTATAGTTCTTCCACTGACCTGTCTTCTTGAAGATGGCACTCATCTCCTTTCCCAGAGGACTAGCTCTTCTGACAACATTTGGGAGGAATTCTCTAGGACTGTTATTATTTATTTATTTCCAAATTCTCTCCCTCCCACTCCTCTACCCCTTAAGAAGGCACACAATATGATATCAATTAGACATGTGAAATTATGAAAAACATATTTCTATATTAGCCATATTGCAAAAAAGCAAGAAAAATAAAGAAAGTGAAAATTTCTTACTTCAATTTACATTCAGAGTTCATCTGTTCTGTCTCTGGGGGTGGATAGCATTTTTCTCATGAGTCCTTTGGGATTGTCTTGGACACTGTCTTGATCAGAGCAGTTAAGTCTTTCCCAGTTGATAATCATTACAATATTGCTGTCACTGTGACATGTGGTTCTGCTCATTTCATTTTTGTATCAATTTATATAAATCTTTCCAGAATTATCTGAAACTATCCTGCTAGTCATTTCTTATAGCACAATAGTATTCCAACACAATCATATAACACAACTTGTTTAATCATTCCCCAATTGATGAGCATCCCCCCAATCTCCAATTTTTTGCCACCACAAAAAGAACTACTATAAATATTTTTGTTCATATAGGTCCTTCCCCTTTTTTAAAATCTCTTTAGGATATAGACGTAGTAGCAGACTTGCTGGATCAAAGAGCATGCACAGTTTTGTAGCCCTTTGGGCATAGTTCCAAATTATTCTCCGGAATGGTTGGACCAGTTCACAACTCCACCAACAGTGCATCAGTGTCTCAATTTTTCCACATTCAGTGTCTTTCTTAAACTGTGGTAGACTGATTAGAACCCCAAATTCAAGATGTAGTCCGACTAGGGCAGAGCACAGAGAGATTATCACCTCCTAATTCCTGGAAAGTATGACTGTAAAAGCTGCCCAAGGTCACAATAACTTTCTGGGTTTCTATAGAAGGCTGTCAAAACATTTAGAAAAAAGAGAATTGCTTGCTCTTTTCTCATAATTTCAACCAGGATACTATTGTCCCCATTCTTCTGGTATCATCTTGTTCTAATATCCTAGCTCATTTCTCATTTTAAAATGAGACAGCTTGTTGGAATAAAGTTGGAGATATTATAATTTACCACAACGCTTTCTCATCTTTGTCTTTTCTTTTAATTTGGTATTGATTTTGATCTTTGCTATAAAAAGTAGATGGCATACAGACCATTTAGAAATGACTCTCTTATCTGTAACCAATCATTTCCTGTCAGTTAAAACTATGGTAAGTTTTGTGGTTTTAATAATCATTTGGTGCTTTCTATGTCCAGCACGTTATGATTCCCTTCTTGAAGTAAGTATTCATGTCATGTGGACATGAGATTCAGAGTAATCTACGAGCCTGTGGCTTCTCATTTCTTAATCTTAAACCAAAATTCGTTTTTGGTTTCCTTCCTTTTTGGTCACCCTTGAGTTGAAGTCATCAAGTTCCAAAATATATCTTCACTTGTCTTGGAGGCTTTTGTCAAGTTCTTTGTAGATTTTCTCTGCTTTGTTCTCTATGACAGATGCTGTCAAGTAAGTTATGATTTTCTTCATAGTGGTCCTTTTGCTTATGTTCACCCATGAGGCTGAAAGGGCAAGATCACAACGTTGCTCCTAATGAACAACATTTTTTGTTATTGTTGGGAGTTCAATGAAGTTCCATTTTCTTTATGTCTTGTGGTTTTGTTTAGAGTGGGAATAGAAATAATGATGTGGTTTATTCCACTGGTAAGATATTAACTCATTGGTCACTGGAAAGAACTTCACAAATATCAATAATTAGCTGCCCCCTAAATCATTCCATCATTGTACCTGCAGACTCAGAAGAGGGTGAAACAGGGCTGAAGACCATATTGTTCTGTTTTTTGTTTCATGGGTCCCCATTGCCAGAGTATTTGGCACCTGGTCACCAACTCCCTGGTCCTGAGCCCTTTTATCCTTAGCTAAGATGGTCTTCTGAAAGCACTGAGCCTGTGCTAAAAATCTTTCCAGCTTGCTAGAGCCCGCTAGAACTTCAGAGCCTTAGAGATACCAGGGTCACCTTTATGGACCATGAACTATTGGAGGAAGACCTTAGTGGGGCTTGTAAATTGTTAAGTGCTGTATAAATGTCAGTTGCCAGAGGCTTATAGGAGTTCATAGAAGGGTGAAATGGTGGAAAAGTGGGCCTTTCTGAGTCATGAAAAGGATTTGCCATAGGCTTGGTTCCTTGGGATGTGGGCGATAGGAGGAGGAATTCAGGGAGAAGAGATCCATTTCTTGCTTAATAAAAATAAAAACTGATGTTTGTGTAGCGCTTTAAGTTTTCTTCGATGCTTTGCCTAAGTTCTTTCATTTGTGTTTCACAACAGTCTTCTTGAAATAGGCCCTACAGAGATTTTATTCTGTATGGTTCAGATTTGTGATTTCATCAGGCAGGGAGCTACTGAGCAGAAAATCCTCCCCCGCCTCTGCTCCCTCATGATCTGCACACATCATGCAGAGAGTTGTCTGGGTCATTGAGAGGTTGAGCTGCTCAGGGTCACACACCCACTGTGTGTGTCATAGCTAGAGCTTGAACTCAGGTCATCCTGACTTCTAGGGCAGCACTTTATCTTTACAGATATTATTAGTGGATTGGGGACAAATCAGTGAGTCTCCTCACTCCCACCTCCAACCCCCAGCTCCTGAATCAGGACCCTGGGCCATTTCTGGGAGGCCATGTATGCTCTGACTCAGTGCTGAAAGACTTGGTGTTTTGTTATGACAAGGCCAGGCCCTGTTTGTGGCTGGCACAGCTTGCAGGAATACACTACCTCCCTCCTCCCCACTTACAGACCTCCCAAAGGCCAGATAGACCAGATTTTGTTCCTAGCTAGTGCAAGGTAGGAGGTACATACCATTTCCCACACTCTTTCTAGGCTTTCAGAAGTCTTCCAAAGGCCCTGATGGTCATCCTCTGTGTCAGACCCCTAATGGGCTCAAGAATGCATCACCTCCCTCATCTGGAACATACAACTTCCTATTCATACCTGCTGCAAAGCAGAGTTCCAGACTTCTCCTAGGACATAGCAACAGTGCAGGTCTCAGTTGAGGGCTGTGCTAAAACCTAGAGGGTTTGCTTTGAACCTTCAAATGTCCTGCCTTCATCAGCAGACCTAATTGTTACTCTGCTTGGACTCATTCCCCAGTGGTTAGTGTACTGCCACTCCTTCCAAACCTCTTTATCCCTGTGATACTACAATTCTCCAACCACCAAAGAACAAACTCTTCCTCTCCAACCCTATTTGCCTCCTCCCTTGTTCCCATCCATCTCAACTCTACCCCACTAATGTCCCACTCCAGATCTCCCCATCCCTCTCTGTGCCCTCTAGAATGCCTGCTCCGTAATTAACAAACTTCCTCTCATCTCACACCACTTCCTCTTTTGCTTCTTCCATCTTCTGGCACTCACTTACACCTGGTTCCCTCTGGGTGATATTGCATGCTTGGCTACCTTTTGCAGCACTGGCAGCATTTTCACTCTTATTTCCAACCTGATGGTCATTTTGGGGGAGTCCAGATTCTCCCTGAATGAATGAAAAGCATTCATTAAGTGCTTACTATGTGCAAAGTGCTATGTTAAGAGCCAGAGATACACATAGAAAAGTGGAGACAGTCCCTGATCTCAAGGAGTTCACATTCTAATGAAGGAGACAACACATATAAGAATCATTCCCTATTCCTTCATTCAGTCTCCTACTGCCATCACTTAGTAACTCTCCTCCTTTGGGATTCATATAATCCAACTTTACCACCCAAACCAGATTTTGGTACCTGTTGTCTACCACATCCCATGCCATTACCCCTCCTTTCTCAATGAGTTCATTGCTTCATGGTTTTTCTCTCTATTCCAATACCTGTCCTCCTTCTAGGGAATTTCAATATATGAAGTGATGTTCCCTCATATGCTTTAACTTAACAGTTCTTCAATTTGTACCTATCCCTCCATTCTACCTCTACTAAATACAGGAATTATGCTTTCCTTGACCTTGAAATTTCTCTCTTTTTCCCTCCAGAACTTGTGGCATGGAATTCTTTCTGGGACTTCCCATGAATAATGGGTGAAGGTGTTTCTTCCTACACCCTGGCAGAAATGCCTGCTGCTTGCATAGGGCTGTCAGAACAGGTGCTGTTCTACATGATTCATCCCCTGAAGTCATTGCCTAAACCAGGAATTCAAGACTTTGGCTGCATGTTCTCCTTTGCTTCTTTGCCTGAGCATAGGTGATTGAGAATGGATCCTGAGATGGAAATTTTGAGCCTTGGAAGTAAATTTGTGAATTTGAGAGGTGGAGAGATCTTGATTCCTTAAGTTGGTGCCAGTACAATACAGAAGATTGTTTCTTACAATTATGACAATGCTTTTCAGAGCAGAAGACAACTACCAATAAGAACATAGCCCCTGGTCTGGCTTATCTGAAGATGTGAATTTTGAGGGAGTTGTTCAGACAGTGAAGCACTAAGATGAAGGTGAAATAGTTATTCAACAATCCCCACTAAATGTTTCATGTTTTATTGTTTTAAGTAAGATCCTCTTTGGTAGGTTGAGGGTAATATAGCAATAAGTTATTGCTTTATGTTTAAGTCATCAGTGTATCTCGGGATTTGGTACATAGTTACTGCTGAGCCACACGTCTTCCCCCAAGGGTCCATTGTTACTAACAGTGTGCAAGGTACTAGAAGCCCAATTCCTGGAAGTCCTGACAGTCCAGAAACTCTTTCTGTGGCCAGGACATTGGGTGTTTGGCCAATCTAGGAAATATAAGTGGTTTTACTCTGAGTAAAAACCAGGGGATGAATCAAATAATTTATGGCATAATCACAGATCACATATGTTTATGTTTGCACGTATGTGTGTATATATACATATACACATAAAAGCAGATTTATATGTATATATACACATATATAATGTATGTATACATTTTTATCTATGTCTCTGCTACGTATTATGTAGCTTTGAGCAAGTCACTTCCCTTTTCTGAGACTTCTCTGAGTCAAACCCCTCTTAAAATGAGAGGTTTGGACTAAATAACCCCTAATATACCATGTAGTTTGGAACATATGACTACTCATTGGGAATTATGTATAAAATGAAGGAGGTAGAAGGTAGAACTAGATTACCTCTAAAGTCCTTCCAGTTCTCAAGTCCTATGGTATTTCTTTCCTTCTTCTGAGTCATGGACTCTTCCCTTATCAATAGTTGTGTTGGGTATTTTCTTAGTTGCTACTCTAATTCTTTTATGATGCGAATGTTTGTGTCAACATCATGTTTTCATTTGGAACTTATTGTGATATAACTGTGGGAGGTCAATTCAGTCAAACGATAAATTGCCCTCATCTCACTTAAAGTAAATGGCAAGATGCTATGGCCTGATGCTTTTCTTGACTGAGAACAATCAATTGGAGGCATGATAGTACCCAATGCATCCATATTGAATCAATCAAGCAATCATAGGCTGTAGACTAAGTGTGAAAATTTCTTGATCAATTGAAAAGTCATTGAATGAAAGAGAGTGATGCTCTAGCATCTTTTCTACGAAATTAGTCCACTGCACATCTCTGAGATGTCCAACCCAGACCTAGGGGAAGCCATTGGGCAAGATGTCACCCCTGAGCTAGGTAATTGCAAGGGTTGGGCGAAGCAGCCCAGCCCAGGAGCCTGGTAGTTATAACAACCAGGAGAATGAACTAGCCAGGCAAGTTAGTACCTTTGCAGCATCAATGGACTGGGATCCCAGCAGCCTTCCAAACTGTGGCTTTATAAAACTTTATAATTACATTCAAAGCAAGAATGAAAAAGTGAAGATAAACATGACTACCTCGGTGACAAGTCACGTGGAATCAGATTCTGGGTTGTTGTTGTTGTTGTTGTTTTTTGCTAGTCTGTGATAAACATTTCCTTATAAGAACTCCTGCTTAACAGCAATCTGATCCACCCAAGCCTTCACAGTCAGATGCCTTCATTGAAAAGAGAGTTGCAATGACAGTGTTTGAGGATCTTCTAGCACCCAAAAGAACCAGAATAAACTCTTGACATTAGCAAGCACTTTGAGAGAAGAGGGAAATGACTTTGATGAAAAGGTTTTCTAAACTGTAGACTATGAAAATCTTAATAGACACAATGTGTGGCTCCTTAGGAAAAATGAAGCACTTCAGTAAATGAATAATATTATGCTACTGGAAACTTAGTCATGTTGTAGAGGAAGTCTACTGGTCTTAACTGAGGAAACTTGGTCACACTCTGTGTATCATCTATAAAAGAAAAAGCCAATTTGGAATGTTAAAATTTGAACATCTGGTAGCGCAGGGGTAGAACCCTTCCAGCCAAGTTTCTGAGAAGGAATTTCTTATGTTGAAGGATGAGTTCAAGCCTCCTGAGGCAAGATGATATATTAATTACTTTGGTATATATATGTATATATGTGTGTTATATGGGGATACATGTATGTGTATATAGAAAACTAAATATAGGACATTAATATGAATAATATTGTATATTATAATTAATACATTAATATTTTACATATAAAATATGTCAGAGATGATAGCTAGATAAATGATAGATAATAGATAAATAACTAATATTTTATGATAGATAATAGATAAATGATAGATGATAAATAGATCATAGATAAATGATAGATGATAGATAATGGATAGATAGATAGACAGATAGAAGATTCAGAGATCATCTAGTCAAACATTCTTATTTTCAAGATAAGGAAACTGAGACCCAGAGAGGGGAAGTGACTTGACTATGGCCACACAGTCAACAAGTATTTATTAAGCTGTTACTATGTGCCAGGCACTGTTCCAATCACTGGAGATACAAAGAATAACAAAATAGTCCCAGCCTAAAGGAGCTCATGTTTGAAGGGGGAAGACAACAAGTAAATAATCAGATCCATACATGATACATTCAGAGTAGATGGAAGGGGATCTTAGAAGGGAAAACACTAGCATCTGGGAAGACCAGGAAAGGCTTCCTGTAGAAGTTGGGATTTGAGATGAATCTTTAAACAAGCTGGGAATTCTGAGAAGTGGAGATTAGGAGGAGAGCTTTCCAGACTTGGATGACAACTAATACAAGGGCATAGAGACAGCATATGGAGCATTGTGCGCCAGTAATAGCAAGCAGGGCAGTGTAGCTGGATGGGAGAGAGTAGAGGGGGCCGGTAAATTATAAGAAGACTGGAAAGGTAGGACAGAACTGGATGGTAAAGTTTTTAAATGCCCAAGAGAGGAATTGATCCTGAAGGAGATAAGGAGCCACTAGAGTTTATTGGGGGCCAGGGGAAGTGACACAAGCAGCCCAATGTATTACAAAATTACCTTTGGCACAGAAAGTAAATAGCAGAGTTGTAATTTGAACTTGTGTTATGAATTCAAGTTCCTCGTGCTTGCTACTATTTCATACTGCCTCCCTGCCCATCAGATCTTTCCCTCCAGCCCTGCCTTCCCCAGAGCCTTGGGGGAAACATTGATCTTCCCTTCCTACTTGAAGGAGGACATCAGCATGAGGTAATCCATTGGATGAAACACAAAAAAGCAACTGCCACTGTCCTGGCTAGACTGACTAGCCCAAGTGCCTGGAAAGACATGACTGTGGTGTCCCCGTTATTTGTACTTCACTACTTCCAGAAAATGTGACTTTGTCATTCTAGGTTATCCTTTTCCTAACTCAGTTTGGTGACCTTCAGTGACTTAGGAGACAATCTTTGCTACTTGTTGTGACCAACAAATTTTTCCCCCATGTGACCAACTGTATGGCTGGTCCTTTCACGATTTGGTAGGACCTAAGCAAAATTGTGCTGGTCAGCTCTGCCCTCAACAGGCTAGGGTTGCTTCTATCCTATGATGAGGCACTAACAGCGCTGGGAAATCCAGTAATTCAAATGAATGAGTATTTGCTGAGTCTGACCGTGTGGTTAACCTTGTCTAAGAGGGCAGCTAAGTGGCACGGTGGATAGAGTAGAGGGCCTGTAGTCAGGAAGACTCAACTTCCTGAGTTCAAATCTTGCCTCAGATACTTACTAGTTGTGTGACCCTGGGCAAGTCATTCACCCTTGTTTGCCGCAGTGCTTCATTTGTAAAATGAGCTGGAGAAGGAAAGGGCAAACCACTCCAGGATGTTTGCCAAGAAAACCCCAAATGGGGTCCTGAACAGCTGGACACAACTGAAAAATGACTGAACAACAAAAATTAAGAGATTTGGTGTCTGCTCCCAAAGAATATGTAATCTAGTCAGGAAGATAAGCAGACAAATACCAGCAATGATAGTAGTCCACATTTGTATAGCACTTAAAGGTTCAGAAGGTACTTTTCACTGGACAACCCACTGAGGCAGACAGTGCAAGTATTAATATCCCCACTTCACAGATGAGCTAGTTGAACGTTGAGATGATTAGAACTTGTCTAAGGTCACACAACTGAACCTAGGTCTTCTGCTTTCACTTGCAGGGGTCCCATTTAAGACTGCAGAATTGAGAACTAGAAGGGACCCTCTAGCCTGAGACCATTTGGTCCAGAGGTCCAGAGAAGGGAAATGATTTGGACAAAGTCATATAGGCCACAAGTAGCAGAGCTGGGATTCAAACCCAAGTCTTTTGAGTCTTAAACTTAGGGTATTTTTTCCAACTACAGTGACACCTCTTTTTATTGAAATTTACTTTATTGCACTTTGCTGATAATGATTGGTTTTTGTTATTCCACAAATTGAACGTTTGTAGCAACCCTGCATTGGGCAAATCTATTGGCACCATTTTTCCAACAGCATGTGCTTATGTTATATCTGTATGTCACATTTTGTCAATTCTCACAATATTTCAGACTTTTTCATTATTATTATATCTGTGATAGTAATCAGTGATCTTTGATGTTACTATTGCAATTGTTTTGGGGCACCATGAACCACACCCATATAAGACGGTGAACTTAATCAATAAATGTTGTGTGTTCTGATTGCTTCAATAACCTGCCATTTTTCATCCCTCTCCCTCTCCTGGCCCTCCCTATTTCTTGAGACACAACAACATTGAAATTAGGCCAATTAATAACACTACAATGGCCTCTCTGTGTTCAAATGAAAAGAAGAATCAATCCATGCAGCAAACTTCATAGTTGTCCTATTTTAAGAAATTGACACAGCCACCCCAACCTTCAGAAACCACTATCCTGATCAGTCAGCAGCCATTAGCATTGAGGCAAGATCTTCCATTAGCAAAAAGATTACGACTCTGTAGGATTAGATGATGGTTAGCATTTTTAGCAATCAAGTATTTTTTAAATTAAGGTATGTACGTTGTTTTTTTTTAGACATAATACTAATGCATACTTAATAGACTACAGACTTAATAGACTATAGTATAACATAACTTTTATGTGCACTGGGAAACCAAAAATTCATGTAACTTGCTTTATTGCGATATTCACTTTATTGCGGTGGTCTGGAACCGAATCCGTAATATCTTCGAGGTATGCCTGTATATCATAATACTAGCCCCAACAATTGCTTCCATTTTGTGCTCCTCAGTTTTTCTGTCTTTAAAAATATGGGGGGAAGGGGTTGGATCAAATGATCTCTAAGGGCCTTTCCAGCTTTATTATCTATGATTATTTGGCATGAACAACTGGAGAATAATTAGGTGCCAGATTGAATGATATCTTACTCTAAGTGATATAAGAGTTCAGAGAAGGGAGAATGTGAACTTCAAGTGATGAGGGAAGGCTTCCTGATGGAGGCAGGCATTAATCTGGAATTCTTGGAAAGATGGTTGGTATTTGAATCGTAGGGGAATCCAGGGAGGGCCTTCTAAGGGAGAGGAAAAGAAAATAGATCTCAGTGTACAGCCCACTTCACTCCACCCTACCTTACTTTTTGAAAAAAAGAAAAATAATAAATATCCCCAGAGACAGATCCTGGAGACCCTGAGGCAGTTTGAGGCCTATGTATTTTGTAAATAATAGTGATGGAGACAGTCCTGACAGGTGAGAAGTTTGCCAAACCATGAAGCCTTTAGCAAAGGCCAGATGTAAAGAGAAGCCCACAGTCTGAAGAGTCCTCAGTGACTGTTAACTTCAGATTTACATTCCTGAGTAAAAACCTGGAAGCTATTCGCAGCTATTAGCTGTAGAAACGGGAGTGACACTAAACTTAGGACCGACAGATTTAGAGATGGTTTTTAGAAATCATCTAGTTTAATATTCTTTATGCATAGCAGAAACTGAGAACTAGAGAGCCCATCAGGGGTGAGGAACCAGTGGCTTTGAGGCCACATGTGGCCCTCTAGGTCCTCAAGTGCGGCCAAGTTTGATTGAGTCCAAGTTTTATAGAACAAATCTTTTTATAAAGAGTTATTAAGGGTTCCCCACCCCTGCTAAGTGATTCACCCAAGGTCTCACAGTCAGAAAGTAAGATTCAAACCCAGGCCCTTGGACCCCAGACCTATTAAGGCGTTAATGACTGTGTTGTCTCAGAGTCAAAATGCCACTACTTCAGCCCTGGATCTTCTTTTGAAGAAACTTTTGCTGTCTGAGTCTCAGCTTCTTTTTCTTTAAAATTAGGGGGTTGGGACAGAGGAACTCTAAGGCCCTTCTCAGTTCAAATATTCCATGATTAGAATTTTAAGTCTCACATTCATGAAGGAAACAGAGAGACCCAGAGGAATTATAGATAGCTTTCCTGGCAATGTACAACTGGAGGTCATTTCCAGGCCCTATTCCCAAACCAGAGTTCTCTTCTTTCTGAAAGGCAAAAGGGAAATACTATGCTGGAACTGCCTCTATCCATCCCCTAGCCTTTTCTCCAAAAGTCAACTGACCTGGCTTGGCCTCTCCCAGCTGACCAGGCCCTTCTCTGGGAGACCAGGGCCAAGAGGCAGAGAAGCCAGCATCTCAGAGCTATTTCCTTCCCTTCCCTTAGAAAAATACAAGTCCTCTCTCCTATCTATCTCCAGGCACATAAAACTGATGTCTAACTTTGTACTTAAAGCTTCCTGAAGAGCTTTCACTAATATCATTTGGTCATCAGAAGAACTTCATGAGGTAGACCCCAACAAATCCATTTGACAGTTGAGGAAACTGAGTCTCCTTGTGATGCAGTGGAATGAGTCGTGCAGACTGGGAGTCAGGAAATTGGATTCTAGTCCTGGCTCTGCCAATTACTGACTGTGTGACCTTGGGCAAATCATATCCCCTCTCTCAGTCTCTCACTTTCCCTACATGTAAAATGAAAGGAGCATATTGGTTGTTGGTCTTTAAAAAAGAAGTTTAGCTGTCAATATACTAATTTGGTTTTGTTATTATTTAAAGTTGGCTTTGTAATTACATTTTTTAAAACAAAAACAGTAAAATGAGGAGAATGGATTAGATCATCTCTCATCTAACTTCCACCTCCAACATCCTCTGTTCTCTGGTTTGTCAAAGGTCATGTAGCTTGTACTGGCAAGAATTCACACTAGAATCTACTTCTAATTATTTGTTTAACCCACTGATCCATTCATGAGTTAATAAAATCCAGGCTAAATCTCCAGGGCTCCTTAGTAATAGTGCCCTTTAACTAACATTTGGATTTCACTTTCTAACTCACCCCTAGGGGTATTCAGTTTACCTGTAAGTTAGGTAACTAGGTGGCAGTGGGTAGAGCTCTGAGTCTGGAGTCAAGAAGACCTGCATTCAGATTTGACCTTAGACACTTACTAGTTGTGTGACCCTGGGCAGACAGTTTCTTAACCTCTGTTTGTCTTAGTTTCCTCAACTGTAAAGTGGGGATAATAAAAGTATCTACCCCTAAGGGTTGTTATGAGGATTGAATGAGATATTTGTAAAGCATTTTATACAATGCTTGGCACATAATAAGAGCTATATGTAAATACTTATTTCCTTCCTTTCCCTTCCTTTCTCCTGCACTCAAGTAATGTGGAACAGGTTTTATACATGTAAAGGAGAGTGTGGAGCCAAGATGGAGCCAACCGAATTTTCTCAATATTCCCCTCCAAATAACTTTAAATAATGCCTCAACTCAAATTCTCGAGAAGCAGAGCCAACAAAAGATTGGAGTGAGGCATTTTTCTAGCCTAAAACAAGTTGGAGGTTGGCTGGAGAGGTCTGTGACATTGGAGTGGAAGTTGGCCCAGAGTGTACAGATCATAGCTCTAGTAGTGGGCCCTGGAGGGGCTGCCATAGCACAGCAGTAGCAGCAGTCTAGGGAGCTCTCAGCCCAGAGACTGAAGTTGAAGTTTCAGGACTGAGAGGAATGCTTGTGGTAGGTTGGTCACAAGGGAGAAGGGGCCTTGGTCATAGTCTTAGTGCCGAGAGGAACTCAAGCACTTGTGGCTGTAGGGGAGCAGGGGTCCTTCATGCGTAAAGACCAGAGGACAAACTAGGAGAGCAGTGACCACAACTCTCCCCAGATCATACCATGTTGGAAGCACCAAAAACTTACAGACCCCTAGAATTATCTCTGAAAATAGCAACACAAAAAAAGCCTAAAACTTGCAGTAGTATCTCCCCATCCCAAGATGAGCAGAGCCCAACATAAAGTTCAAAGTTAAGGAAAAGCTAGGAAAATGAGCAAGCAACAACAAAAAAGAACTGGATTATAAAAAGCTACTGGTTGATTGGTTGGTTGTCCTTCATTCTCAAAGAAGAACAAAATGACATCACTATGTTGGAATCAAGGTACAGTATGTCTGACTGTGGCTGATCAGATGAACACGAGCTTAGAAGGTGCAGGCAAATCGTCCACATGAACATTTGGAGTGGAGATGTCTCTAAATTTGTGCGTTGTACATTTTCTAAAAATCTACTATGGTGGTAGGAAAAACGAAGACACAAACTCAGAAGAAGACAACAATGTGAAAATAGCTACAAGCAAAACCTCAAAAGAAAAAAAAAAGAAAAAGAAAAAGAAAAAAACTAATTGGATCCAAGCCCAACAAGAGTTCCTTGAAGAGTTTAAAAAAAAGACATGAGTGGTAGGGGAAAAAAATGAGAAAAGAAATGAGAGTGGTACAAGAAAATTATGAAAAGAGAATTAATAGCTTGGTAAAAGAGAGGCATAAAAGATACTGAAGAAAATAATACCTTAAAAAACAGAGTTGGCCTAATGAAAAAAGGCACAAAAATTCACTGAAGAAAAGGACTCCTTAAAAAGCAGAATTGGTTAAGGGGAAAAAGAGATACAAAACTCACTGAGGAAAATGATTCCTTAAAAATTAGAATTAGGCAAGCAGAAATTAATGAGTCCATGAGACAACAAGAAACAATAAAACAAAGTCAAAAGAATGAAAAAAATAGGGGCAGCTATGTGGCGCAGTGGATAGAGCACCGGCCATGGATTCAGGATGACCTGAGTTCAAATCTGACCTCAAACACATAACACTTACTAGCTGTGTGACCCTGGGCAAGTGACTTAACCCCTTTGCCTAGCCAAAAAAAAAAAAAAAAAAGAATGAAAAAATAGAAGAAAAGGTGAAATATCTTTACTGGAAAAACAACTGAGCTGGAAAATAGACCAAGAAGAGATATTTTAAGAATTATTTGGACTACCTGAAAGCTATGATAAAAAAAAGTGCCTAGACATCATATTTCAAGAAATTTTCAAGGAAAACTGCCTTAATATCTTAGATCCAGAAGATAAAATAGAAATTAAAAGAATCTCCTGATCACCACCTAAAAGAGATCCCAGGAAAACTCCCAGGAATATTATAGTCAAATTCCAGAGCTCCAAAGTCAAGGAGAAAATATGCATGCAGTTAGAAACAATTCAAATATCATGGAGCCACAGTCAGGATCACATAAAATGTAGCAGAGTCCACATTAAAGGAATGAAGGGCTTGGAATATGATATTTCAGAAGACAAAGGAGTTAGTATTACAACCAAGAATGACCTACCTAGCAAAAAATAAGTATGATCTTTCTGAGGAAATATATCCATGTTAATGACATAGAAGACTTTCAAACATTTCTGCTGAAAAGATCAGAGCTAAGTAGAAAATTTGACATGTAAACACAAGACTCAAAAGAAGCATAAAAAGATAAACATGAAAGAGAAATCATAAGGGACTCAAATTTAAACTGTTTACATTCCTATGTGGGAAAATTATATGTGTAGCTCCTAATATCTTTATCATTAATGGGGCAGTTAGAAGGAGTCTACATAGACAGAGGGTATGACTGTAAGTGGGTTATGTTAAGATAATCTCTGAAAAAAAATGAAGAGGTGAGAAAGAGGGGCACAGGGAGAAGGGAGAAGGGAGAGGTAAAATGAGGAAAATTTTCTCACAGAAAAGAGGCATTCAAAGGAAGAATTTTTATAGTGAAGGGGAAAAATGGGGGTGATGTTGGCAGATGATGCTTCAACCTCACTCTCATTGGAATTGTTTCGAAGAGGGAAGAATATATATACACACTCAGTAGTGTATAGAAATCTATCTTACTCAATAGGCAAATAGTAGGGGAAGAGGATAAGAGATACTGAAGAGGGGATTATAAAAGGGAGGGTAGATTAAGGGAGGCAGTAGTCAGAAGTAAAACAGACTTTTGAGGAGGGACAGGTTAAAAAGAGAGAGAAGGACAAACAGAAGAAAATGGGATGGAGGGAAAGCACATTTAGTAATCAAAACTGGGAAGATGAGTGGGTCAAGAGCTCAGCCATGAAATGGAAGCAGATAGCAGAATGAAGTAGAAACTGGAATCTAACAATACTCTTTAAAAGAGACACACTTGAAATAGAAAGACACACACACAAAATTAAAATACAGGACTGGAGCAGAAACTATTATGCTTCAGCTGAAGTAAAACAGGCAGGGATAGCAATCATGATCTTGGACAAAGCAAAAATAGATCTAATTAAAAGACACAATGAGGGAAAGTATATTTTGCTGAAAGGTACCATAGACAATGAAGTCATAGCAAAAAATTTTACAGCAAGTTTCTTTGATAAAGACCTCGTCTCTCAAATATGTAGGAAACTGAGTCAAATTCATAAAAATAAGAGCCATTCCTTAATTGCTAAATGATAAGGAGACATAAACAGGTAGTTTTCAGAAGAAGAAATCAAAGCTATCTGTAGTCATATTAAAAAAATGCTCTAAATCACTATCTATTAGAAAAGCGCAAAATTAAAATAACTCTGAGGGACCATCTCACACCTATCAGAAATGACAAATGCTGGAGAGGATGAGGAAGAATAGGTACATTGAAGAATTATTGGTGGAGTAGTGAATTGGTTCAACCATTCTGGAGAACAATTTGAAACTATGTCCAAATGTTTATCAATTTGTGCATAACCGTTGACCCAACAGTATCACTACTAAGTCTGTACCCCAAAGAAATCAAAGAAAAAGGAAAAGTACCTATATGTACAAAAATATTTATAGCAGTTCTTTTTGTGGTAACCAGTTTCTGGAAATTGAAAGGATGCCCGTCAATTGGGGAATGGCTAAATAAGATGTGGTATATGATTGTGATAGAATACTATTGTGCTATAAGAAATGAGGAGAGGGGTGACTTCAGAACAACATGAGAAGATCTATATGAACTGATGCAAGGTAAAGTTGGCAGAACCAGGAGATCATTGTACAAAGTAACAGCAATATTGTAATGATGATCAACTGTGAAAGACTTAGTTGCTCTGATTAATGCAATGATCCAGGACCATTTCAGAGGAATAAAAAATATATATATATTGTCTGCCTCCAGAGAAAGAACTGATGAACTCTGAGTGAAAATTGAAGTATAATTTTATACTTTTTTTGGTGATGTGGCTAATATGGAAATATGTTTTCCATGATTTCACATGTATAATTGATAACATATTGCTTGTCTTCTTAGAGAGTGGGAGAGGGGTGGAAAGGAGGGAGAGAATTTAGAACTTAAATTAAAAAAAAGAATGTTAAAAAAAGTGTATGTATATATGTATTTTGTTCTGTTTATTTATTTATTTATCTTTTGGTGAGGTAATCGGGGGTTAAGTGACTTGCCCAAGGTCACACAGCTAGTGTGTTGTGTCTGTCTGAGACCGGATTTGAACTCAGGTCCTCCTGACTTCAAGGCCAGAGCTCTATCTCTTGCGCCACCTAGCTGCCCCAATAAACTTATTTTTAAAATGCACAGTAGAGGTTCAGAATGATATACTAACAAGCAGGACAACTTTGAAACTAACCTGTTAAATTTATTATTCTTTTTGAATGTAAATTACATAATAAAGATCTGTAGATTGTTGAATGACCAAAAAATACATGTAAAGTTGACTAATATGGAAACTTTTTGCATGACTTGATGTGTATAATTGATATCCCATTGCTTGCCTTCTTAATACAGGTGGGTGGGGACAGGAAGGAGGATAGAATTTGGAACTCAAATTTTTTAAAAAATGTTAAAAGTAAGTAAAGAGAAAAATATTTATTAAAGAACAGAGAAAGAACTAGTATTCGAGGCCTTTTAATGATACAGAATTCTCTCCTATATCCATTCGAGTGACCTTTTCATCTTGCCTCACCACTGAGGGCCAGCCACAGCTTCTGCAAAAACCAATAAAAATAAAAGCACAAGCTCCTTGCAGTAGCGATATGTGCAAACCTCCCAGAGTGAGTAGAAGTGGTGACCTCAGGGACCAGCGGCATCATTACCTTTCCACTCTTCTGCCTTTTCCTCAGTGCCTTAGTACGCCCCCTTGCTCCAGCATTGCCACACCTACTTTCACCCCACCTCCAACTTCTTGGTCCTCCATTTCTGCAGAACTGCACGTAGCAGCTAGCACTCCTACACTGCACGTCCTGGATCGCTTGCCTTTGCTCTGAAACTTCCATCCATTCGCCTTCCAGCTGCTACCTCCACCCACTGTAACTGACTTGTGTTTCTCATTGACACCGTACCTGGGAAATTCTGACTGTCAAGGTGTCTTTTCCCGGGAATTCCGTTTTTTCTCCTTAAGAGCACAGCTCAGGTGCCTCCATGAAGTCTTTTGTGATCTCAATCATTAGCACCCTCTCCCATTTGAGTTGTGTTACTTCGGGCATGAGGGGCCATGTGGTATAGTGGATAGAGAGCTGACTCAGAGGTAGGAAGATCTAGGTTCACTTCCTCCCTCTGTCACACAGTGGTTTGTGATCCTTAGCTAGTTACTTACCTGTCCCAGTTGCCCAAGACAACTTAAGACTCTAAGTGGTAGAGAAGGTGTCCAACTGGGTGGGTAGTAGGAACTTCTTCACTGAGAGTTCCCTACACTGATGAAAAATTATAGGTCCTCGGGCAGCTAGGTGGCGCAGTGAATAGAGCGCCGGCCCTGAAGTCAGGAGGACCTGAGTTCAAATCCAGCCTCAGACCAGACACTTGACACTTACTAGCTGTGTGACCCTGGGCAAGTCACTTAACCCCAATTGCCTAAAAAAAAATTATAGGTCCTGTTTAAATAAATAAAAAAAAACCATACAATCAACAGTCAGTGTATACCTTATACCACTTGTGTGCATGCTGTATCCTCCAGTAAGATGTAAGCCCTTTGAGAGCAAGGATTATTTTATTTTTAGCATAGTATTTTTATATAGTGGTGCTGAAGAAATGTTTTCTTCATTGTACCAAATGTCTTGATCCATCCTTTCTGGGGATCCTAACAATAACTAAGTACTTTGTCCAAATGGTCTTGTTTGGTCCTTATCAATTCAAATCAAGCTCAGCCTGGTATAGAGTCCTATGCAGGGAACTAGGATAGATACCTCATATAGATCAGAGGTGTCAAACTTGTTGCCCACAGGCCATAAACTGCCCAGCAAAACTTTTGAGTGAAGCCTGAACTAGATTAAACTGTAATTTGGAAATGTTTAACAAAATAAATGAAAATTCAATGCGACATAGATAATGTTAATTTGTGGTTTTCTAAGTCAACATTTATACGACAGTTTTTTTTAAAATATTTATTGTTGTTTAGACTCTTCATGACCCCGTGTCACATTTTCTTGGCAAAGATACTGGAGTGGGGTGCTATTTCCTTCTCCAGCTCATTTTTACAGATGAGAAACTGAGGCAAATAAGGTTAAGTGAATTGCTCAGAATCACATAGCTTATAAGTGTATGAGACCAGATTTGAACTCAGGTCCTCCCTACTCCAGGCCTGGTACTCTATCCAACTAGCTGCTCTATAGATGGCAGGGATTTATTCCTATTTGAGTTTGACATCACTGATGTAGAGATGTAGATAACACCAATCATAGTGCTTATGGTCTAGTAGGAGGAGGATAAGAAACAAACACACATTATAATAACCATAATATATGAAAACTACATAATACACAATAAATGCATATGACAAGAGCAAAACAAAGTGCTATGTGTGTTTAGAATGATAAAAGATTATAGGATAATAAGCTTTAGAGTTATAAAGGACTACCCATGTAGTCCAACCTCCTCATTTTACAGATGAAGAAACTGAGACCCAGAGAAGTTACATGAACTGTCTAAAGTCACACAGATGATAAATGGCAAAGCCATTTAGATTCAAACATGGGTGTTCTGACTCCAGATCTGGAGTTCTTTCCATCCTACCCCCCCCATCACTTAAGGAAATTGAGAAATCATCTGTCCTGACTTTAATTTACAGATGAGAAAACTGAGGCCCAGAAAGGGAGACTTGGTGACTTGCCTAAGATTATATGGCTCCAAAGTTATGGGGACTGGATTTGGGACCAGGTCTTTTGGCTCTAAATCCAGTGCCCCTAGGCCATTCCTGATGGGGCAATCATGGAAGGCTTTTAGGAGGAGGTGTCATTTGAGTTAGGCCTTAGCTTAAGTTGCATCTCCTGGTTCCCGGGCCAATGCTCTTTCCTCTAAATCACTTAGTTTGTATATGTAATACCTCCCTTCTGGGAAAGCCTTCTATAGGGGAAATCATCAGACTGCCTCAGCTACTCTTTAGCCAGCACCTATCTCACTATTTTGCCTTTGGGAAATAGCCTGTGGACCTAGGGAATCTCTGGAATTTTGCAATGGCTTTGCTTTTGCATATTTTCCTGGTGGTTGTTCCAGCAGCTTGGGCAGAGGAGGCAGAGGCAGTCTGGTTCCCTGCAGTGGGGAGTCTCCTGCACTGCTAGATTTTGCAACTCATGCTCCAGGGCCCCTCCCGTTATTTTGGCCCATAGCAGAAGCTGAATGTTTTTTCCATGAGACCCAATTTGGTTTACTTTTCTTTTCCTTCACTGCTTGATCCTTCCCAGGCAAAGCACAGTTGGCAGGAATGACAACCTCTGGCTCTGCCTGAAAGTCCCTCATAAAGGTTTTGCTTTCATCCCAACCTCCTTTGGTCACTTCTTCCATGAAGCCTCTGCTAACAGTACACACTGTGCTTTTCCTCCTCTCCCCAAGAATCTTGAGAATTAAGAGCTAGAAGGGATCTTAGAGGCCATGGAGTCTAATGCCATCATTTTACAGATGAGGAAAATTGAGCCTCAGAGGTAAAGTGACTGGCCAGTGTTACATGGGTAGTAAACGGAAGAGCAGAGACTTGAACCCTGTCCCCTTTGACCTTAAAGCTAGGGCTCTTTGCACCACGTGATTCTCTCTCCGCCAGCATTTATATTTTGTAATGCATAGTCTAGCACTTAAATCTCCTTTCTTGTTTTTTTCCTCTCTTGTCATTCATGCATATGAATCTCATTTCCCCCAACAGGTTATAAATTCATTGAGAAAAGGGACAAAGTCTTCATTCAGGTGGAGATGTCTAGTAATAGTTGAAGTAATAATGAATAATAATAATAATGATAAAAATAACGTAATCCATGGCTTAAAGCTCATTTGCATAAGACACTCCTCATTGATGAATATTAATTACTCAGTGTTTTGCATCTTGGTGAGGGGCAGAGTTGGCAAGAAATTGGGAGAGGAAAGATCTTGGTTTTCTGGTTTCCACCTTAGAGAGAGGACACAAGGCTCTAGATTTTCTTCAGAGAAAGATTAAGAGAAGGGAGGGAGAGACTGGGAAGAAAGGGACATGTTTGGGGAATGTAACCTGTGGCTCAAAGTTCATTTGCATAAAACTCTCCTCATTGGTGGAGATTGATTACTCAATTCTCCACACTTGCATGGGGGTGGAATTGGCAAGAACTTGGAAGAGCTCTTGGATTTATGACTTCTAGCTTTGAGAGAGAAAGGAGATATCAGATTTTGATCCTTGAAGGCAGGGGAAAAGACTCGGAGAAGAAGCCAACATCATGGCGGTGCTGGCTCCTCTACATTTTCGATTAGTGCATTAGTCAGTATTAGTGAGTATCTCCAGTGTCAGTCTCAACAACAGGCATCAGACATTCTCAGGTCTAAGGTATTTGCCCCTAGTCACATAGCTAGTAAATATCGGAGTCAGGAGCTAGCTCGTACTCCTTAATGGTTTTAAGATTTACAAGGCACTTTTCTCCTACCTTGGTAGGAGGGTAGTGCAGTATTATTACCCCCGTTTTACTAAAAAGGAACAAAACAGCTTCAGCAAAGGGAAATAACTCATTTAAAGTCACACAGCCAGTAGATGCTGGAAGGAGAGCTCAGGTTCCTGCTACACCCATTTCAGGGGGTTGTGTTGGGGGTACACAGGAGGGAATGATAGAGAGGTACTGAGGAAAACTTTGCCTGATTCACAAATTTGCCTTGGGTTAGCCCCATGTGTAAACAGGAATAATTTTTGTTTCAAAAAGTCCCTTTACATGATGTTTTTGTGAACAACTCTGAGGTTTCACCTCACACCCAATAATTTAGGAAAACTGACAAAAGATTTTAATAGTAAATGGGTGGTAGGGGGAAGTGGAGCACACTGATTCATTGTTGGTGGAGCTGTTGTTGTTCCAACCATTCTGTAAAGCAACTTGGAATTATGTTTAGGAAGAGATGAAAATGATCATAGCCTTTTATCTAGAGATCCCACTGTTGGACATATATCCCAAGGATATTAGAAATACGAAGAAAGGTCCCATATACACCAAAATACTTATAGTTGGACTTTTTTCATAATAGAGCAAAAACTGGAAACTAAGTAGGTTCCCATCAATGGAATGGAAAAAAAAAAACAAGTAATTGCGGCACATGAACGTACTGGAATATTACTGGACTGTAAGAAATGATGAAAAATACCAAAAAAATGGAAAGACTTGTATGAATGGATGTAGAACATGAATGTAGAAGAATAAGGAAAACCTCATGCACAATGCCTACAACAATGTAAACAGAAAGCACAAAAACTTTGAAATGGAATGCCACATAACTATAATGACCAAACTTGGCTCAAGGAAGAGGAAGAGATATGAGAGTGCATTTCCTTTCCTTTTTTGCAGAAGTACAGAAGGATGGGGGAGGAATGCTGCATACAAGGTCAGACTTAATTGATGTGTTGCTTAGTTTTGCAGAATTTTTTCTGTCTCTTGTTTTTATTCTTTAGGGAATGGCTTTCTAGGGGAGGAGTGAGGTGGAGGATATATTGGGAAATGAAGGTGATTAAAAAAAAACCCAACGACGACGAAGGCAGCTCACTGGAGCAATGGATAGAGCACCAGCCCTGGAGTCAGGATTACCAGAGATCGAATCCAGCCTCAGACGATAACACTTATTATCTGTGTGACTCTGGGCAAGTCATTTAACCTCAACTGCCTCACAAAAAAACAAAACAAAAAAAACCAATGATATAAGTAACAGCAAAGTAATAATGAGGTGTTTTTGAGAAAGGGATCCTATATTTAGGCAAAAGAGGTAGCGTGATATAGTAGACAGAATCCTGACCTGGTAACCCTAAGACCTTGCCTGTGTTTAATCGCCAACACTGCCACCTGTTGACTGCATAACTTTTGGCAAGTCCCTTTGCTTCCCTGGGCCTCAGTTTCCTCCTCTGTAGATGGAGGTTATGTCATTAGACTGATCTCTCACACCAACATATTAGTTGCTAGGAAGTTACCTACAAAACTTCTTTCTTGAATAACCTGGTTGATTCTGAAGAACTAACAGCAGAGATGTGAAGTCAACTAGAGCAAGGTGACTAAGTATGTTATTTGTCAAAGCCCTCCCCACTTCCTGAGCCCAGTGCCCTTTCACTTAACTCCAGCTCAGATTGTCTGGCCCTCTCAGGTGTTTGAAGCATGGTGGCCAGAATCCTGGTCCACTCCTGAGGCAAACAGGGAAGAAATTACTCATAGGAAGAGGACAGCGGCGAAATGTCAAACCACTCCCTAGCCCTGCTGAATCCACTTTAAGGTGAAGGAAGGACCTCCTACTGAGTCCCAAAACAAGGAGGAAGGAAGGAGGGAGAAAGGGAGAAGGGCTTTGAAGGGAGAAAGAGCCAAGGGCTGACTGAACTGTGGCTCTTGAGAGCTGCTAAATGAAAGAGGGGACGGAGGTTAGGGTGGGCAAAGGAGTCTGGAGCTCGTAGCCCTGCTGGCGCCAGACCCACTACGGGATCCAGGGGTCAGTAAACTTGACAAAGGTTCCTAGAGGTGCCTTTGACAATAATAATAATAATAACCCATGTTTGTATAGAGTTTCTGAAGTACTTTTCATGCATGATCTCAAATGATTCTCAATAGCTGGAAATATTCCCATTTACATATGAAGAAATTGAGGCTCAGAGGGTACATGGCTGGTAAGTGACAGAGGTCAGGCTTCAATCTCAGGCTTTCTGAGCCTGTGTCTAATTACTTTACCAGACTTTCCCTTCAACACCAAGCAATTGGCTTGGTCTTTCTTCTGCCTGGGTCTCAGTTTTTTTGTCTATAATGAGGGAGGAGCAACTGTTAACCTTCTGAACCTGAACTTTAGATTTGACATGCAGTAGACGTTCAATAGTTAAAATAAAAGAAAGATCTCACAGCCTAGGTATAGAGCTTTATTTCTCCATTGGAACCTGCTTTTTTCCCCGTCTCCTCAGGGCCTTTTCGCTGCTCACATTGGAGCAGAGACATGCTGTCCATTTAGACTAGCTCTAGCACTGCTTTTGGGCAGCTATGTGGCACAGTGGATAGACTGCCAGGCCCGGAGTAGGGAAGATCCGAGTTCCAATTTGGCTTCAGACACTTACTGGCTGTGTGACCTTGGGCAAGTCACTTAACCCTGTTTGCCTCAGTTTCCTTATCTGTAAAAAATCAGCTGGAGAAGGAAATGATAAACCACTCCAGTATCTTTACCAAGAAAATCCCAAAAAGGATCACAGAGTCAGACAATGACAGAAAAATGACTGACAAAAGCACTGCTTTTGGTAAGTGCTTTAGAAGGCAGTTACAAATGGATAGTGTTGGAGTACTCTTGGGAGAGGGCCATTGAGTTCCCCAAAACACAGCAAAAACCCAAAGATACTGTTAAAAGTGGTAACAGCTTTAAAAACTATGCCCTCAGGGCAGCGAGGTGGCACAGTGGATAGAGCACCCTCCCTGAAGTCAGGAGAACCTGAGTTCAAATCTGGCCTCAGACCAAACACTTGACACTTACTAACTGTGTGACCTTGGGCAAGTCACTTAACCCCAACTGCCTAAAAAAAAAAATCTTGAAAAAAAAAAACAACTATGCCCTCTTAGGTTATATCCAGGAGGTAGAGTAGAAGAAGAAGAAGCTGTGGTTAGCCATCTCCCTCTACTCTGCTCTCTGTCTGAGGATGGGCAAAGACTGAGAGCAGATCGGGTTAAGAGGGATCCTCTTGCCTGGAAACTACAGGAGAACATTTTCTAGTGTCAGTCTCAACAAAAGGCATCAGACATTCTCAGGTCTAATCATTGCTAGTGGTTGCTGATTGTCCTAATCCCACACTGCTTCTGAGTAGTTAGTCATCCTAAGCCTAGTAAAGGGGAGCTGTGGCTCTGGGTATGAGCTCAACTTCCCAAGTTTTCAAAGTCTTACATCTCCTTTTTTCTTACAACAGTGTCTTGCCTTTCGTTTATGCAGTCCACTATTCCTATTTCTAATTCCTATAAGTCCTTTTGCCCTTAAGTTCAAAAAATGGAAGAGGTCACAGAAGAGGAGGACACAGGGAAAGCTCTCCTTAAGCTTACAGGCATTCATTTTCCTGCCTCCTGAGATCCTTGGCTATGCCTATAGGAGGCATGGCCAAGATTGAATTACAGTAGGTAGTGAAAGTATGATTACCCTCATTTTACAGATGAGGAAAGTAAGATTCAGAGAGGTAAAGAGATTTATTCAATACATAAAAACCAGACAGTAAGTATCTGAGCTGGAATTTATATGACAACACTTTTTGACTCCAAGTCCATTACCCCATTCCAAAGCCCTGAACACATATGTGAAATTATTTAAACTTATTTTTATTTCTATAATATAAAATTTGATTACAGCCTATCTATCCACATAGGAAAAACCAAATAGATAAAAAATATTTATTTCCCAGATTTCAATCCTATAGGCCTTGTCCAATAGTAAGTATATCTAGGACAGACAGAACAGTTAGGCATGGAGCTGGGCCCAGAAATGAGTTGGATTGCTTTCTTAGAAAGTGCAAAGTATTTTTAGTTACCCCAGTCTCCCCATAAGAGCATAGACCCATCTCTTCTTTTCTTTTTTTTTTTTTGGAAAATATATTTTAAAATTCTGAGTTTAACAAACACGAGATAAAAGGAGCACTTTCATATACAAAGTAAAATAGAAAACAAGGACTCAATATGAAACTGTGAATCCTTAGCACATACACAGTTTGCTTTTCCTTTTAAGTATATAATGAATTCAATATGTGACTTTCAAAGATCTCTTGATTTTGTTTCCTTTAGGCATTCTTTCTATTCTCTTCTATGCATTTAAAAATGCTCCAATGACCTCTTATTTTTTTTTCTAGTGGGAAAGGAAAAGCTCTATTACTAGCTGCTTCTTTCCTACTTTCCCCTCCCCAACTGGAAAGAAAAAGAAAAAAAAACCATTGTAACGACTATGCTTAGTCACAAAACCAATTCTCACATCTGCCACGTCCAAAAATATGACTTATTCTCTGCTTGAGTCTATTACCTCTCTATCAAGCGGTGGAATGCCCGTATTTTCAATATAAGCATTTTACCAGTGTTGCCCGGTGGCAGAGAGGCTCCACTGCCTCCAAAGAACTAAAGATGATCATCCCACAAAAGGCAATGGAAAGATAGCTGGTGAGTATCATCACTACGCAGCATAAAACAAACAAACAAACAAACAAACAAACAAACAACACACCCCCTCACCCCCTGCCAAAAAAAACAAAAAATCAAAACTTAAAACCAAAAAACCTCTGAAGATGAATAAGAGGAAAGATGTCATCAAAGAAATGTATGACGGAAAGAAAAAGTGGGCTGGTCTTGTGGTGAGATTGAGGTATGGCAGGTGGACAGTCAGGCTGGTCCACTCGTAGGTATCTTGTGATGTTGAGAGAAAGCTAGAAAGGCTTCCAGCATTGTGGGGGAAGGACTTCCTTTAGTGAACTTCTGTGGGGATGTGAATGCGTTTCACAATATGCACAGGTGAGGAAGGGCTGTAGTCTGCATCATTTGAGAGAACTCCTAATCTAATGAGATGATAGATCCAGTTGAACATTTGTATTGATTCTTTTTTTTTAACATGACATTACCCAAGAAACATGTAAACAACCACCCCTACCCCACCCCACCCTACCATTCCCATGTACATTTCCCAAGGACAATAAAGCAAAGGAGTGATAATAAACAACGACACAGTCCTTTGTAGATGGGGGCCCATAGATGACAGCAACAAGGATCTGGACAGGACAGAGTGGACTTAGAAGGAGGAGAGGCGACTGTTGAGTGATGGTGACAGTAAAAGTGACAAAGGAACAAGTCCATCAATTCCTCTTCCTGGTGCTGGACGTCAAAGAGATGTAGAGAAAGAGAAACCACTCTTGGAGAGGACATTGGCCATAGTGGTGCCTTAAGAAAAAAACTAGGTTTCAGTGGGTGCCAAAAGGGAGAAGGAACATGAGAAGAAGAGCTGTAGGGAGATGGGAAGCCCTACAGTGAAGAAAGCATGGCCTTTAAGGTGATATTGGGAGGGGAAGGGAAAAAGGAGGCAGGACCAGTCATTGATTCAGGAGCCACTCAGGAAAGAACTCCGGCTGATACTTGGCTCAATTTCTCTCTTGCTGTCAAGGAGAGTGGTACTCTCACTCGGATTTCATGGGAGTTCAATTGAGCTTATTGTCCTTATATTCCTGTTTCTCAATATTTTCTCTTGCCTCATCAGACTCTTAAAGGGACCTTTACACCTCCCCCAGCAACAAAATCCTACATATCTTTTCTATCTCCCTATGCTTAATGGAACATTTTCCTGAAAGAAAATGTGGTAGGATGGGAAAAAAAAAACAACAAAACTTCAGATGGACAGTCAGGAAGACAGGGTTCTGGTGCTATCCCTGATATCACGGCTATCTTGCTGTGTGCCTTTAAGCAAGTCATCACCCAGTTATGGACCTCAGCTTTCCTTCTCTAAAATGGTTGGAGATGGAATAGATGATTTCCAAGGTTCCTTCTGGCTTTGACATTCAATGATTTCAAGCCCTTTCTAGCTCTGCTATTCTGTTAGAAGCTCCCTGCCAGTTCTGACACGTTATGAATTTTAATTTTTAAGAAGCCCCAGAGCTATATAACTAGGTAAGGGTAGCTGGGACTTTTTGCCAAGTACTGATACAAGGAGGAAACCATTTCCCCTCTGATTCTGTCAGGACACCATTATCCTCATGGTTAGGGCCTACTTCTACGTTGTTTTCTGCTGGTCCAAGCCTTGTTGGGAGTAGTGGGGAGATGGTCCTGAGAAAGATAAAAGGAGAGGAGTGATGATTAGTGGAAAATGGGAGAAAGGATGGCTTGCCCTCTTTTCCTTCATGACTATACTCACACCCCTTCTTTGCTGGGCTCTCTGTCCCAGGGCTGCCTTGGCTTCCCCTACTTTGAAGCCTTCTCCTATAGATCTTGCTGTTTCTCTGTAATTCTGATTCTTTTCCATCTTAGCCCTATCTCTTCCCAAGCCCTTTACCTTTGTCTCCTCCCTTTCTATGTATCCTCCAGAATGCTTTCTTTGGTTTGTTAACCATCCTTTAAAAAATTCAGATTTTCCCCATGCATAGAAGTCAAACTCACTGACCTATAGTTTGCAGATTCTATTCTTCCCTTGTTGAAAATCAGAACAATTGTGTTGCTTCAGCCCTGACTCTCCCATTCTCTGTGATCTTTCAGAGATCACTGTCAGTGGGTCAGCAATTATATCTGTCATTTCGGTCAGTAATCTAGGTTGTGGTTCATCCGGACCAGATGACTTGAATTCATTAAAGGCAGCTAAGTACTTTCTTTACTATCTCCCCTATCTTGGGTTTGATCTCCTTCTAGCCATTTTTATTCTCTGTCTAATCCAGAGATCTTCCTGGCAGAGAAGACAAACAAATAAAAGCTAAGCAACTCAACCCTCTCTTTATCACCTGTTATCCATCTCATCTGATAACCATGAGCATAGAGCTTATCCTTTCTTCAGCCTTCTTCTTTGCCGAAACATGGCAAACAAATAAAAAAACCCTAACCAAAATGAAAACACCCCCAAAACCAAATAAAACAAAGACCACTCCCACTTTTTTTTGTCCTTTGCTTTTCCCATCAGCCTCAGCTTGTTCTGATCTGTTCTCCACCAATATCAACTGCCAGTGCATTGGGTATCTCTTTGATATCAATGGTACCCTCCAGTCTTTAGCACTCCAGTATTATTTAGTCAATTAACATCAAGTAGCTTTTTACAAAAGAGTATTATCTGAAAAGCTATAGCAAGAACATAAGTTTAAGCATTACTCTCTCCCCTGATACACACAGGGGCATTCTCCCCTGTACTGTCTCAGTCTCAGGGGACAGTGGGTTCAGACTTAAAGTAGTTGCTATAGAGCCACTAACCCAGCAAATTCACTTCTGAATCTGGCATAGAAGGTGGATAGAGTCCCTCCCTTGCTGGTTGGACCTGGAATCTTGGCTTTGAAGTCAATCCATTGCTGGGCTGGGTCCAAGTTGCTTCTGGTGATGGCGAAAGAATGGATTTTCCTATCTACAGACTCTGAAATGATCTTCCATCCCTGGACCTTTGGTATTCTTCATGACCATTCAAAGATCACAAGGTCTTCAACATTCCTTCAACTAAGGCAGGAAAGAACAGATACAACAAGAATATAAGCCATGACAGGGCTATGTGCTCCTGGCTTTATAAAACAATACTGGTGTGAGCTCTCTTCCTACTCTGGAGGCTTACGACAGTCCTTACCTCTTCACTCAAACACCCACAGGCAGGAAAGACAAAGAGAGCCAGCTTCACTTCTGCCAGTGAGTGTGTTTTAAATGTATACCTAGTTCTGACTCAGCGGTTAATCAAAAGTAGCTTCTTCCTTACACAGTTAGTGGACCAGCAATATTTATATAATACCTGCACATGCTCTGATGGAGAGAAGGGTTCCATTCCGCATCATTAGGCGTTTCCGGGAGCAGGCTCACCAAAGACATATGCTCTGAGGTCTGAGTTCTCATTAGCAAATCTAAGATGCATGTCAGATTATGGCTGACTTTCCTTTCCTCCTGTATCACAAATTCTAATTTGGAGTGGTCACTTCCTCTTAAATTTCCCATTATTTCTACAACCAGTGCTTCCTAGTTGGTGAAAATCACCAGGTACAAAATATCAATTATTTCTGTTGGTTTTTATATCTTTTGAAGGTAAGGTTATTATTCAGCCAGAGGGAGGGAGGGAAGAAAGGGGTGGGGGGAGACAGGGAAAGAGAGAGAGAGAGAGAGAGAGAGAGAGAGAGAGAGAGAGA
>NW_020954563.1:316170-352529 GCF_900497805.2 Vombatus ursinus | reverse complement strand
GGGGGGGGGGGAAGAGAGAGATGGAGGGAGACAGGGGCAGGAAGGACTTCAGTAAGTATTCCTCACAACTATCATATCATGTCCCCTGCCAGGCTTAACATCTGTTCCCCATATTCTTCATCTATTTCCTCTATCTGTCCAGGTGGTCTGTAGTATTCTCTGCTTCTGCCTCCACTGATCTTTAACCAAACACTTTCCTTATTCTTCCTCTTTCTGATTCTTGGATTTCCTTCTATGAATACATATATTTAGTATATAAGGCTGATCTACCCACCCACCTCCTTGCTGATCTTCTTTCTTTTTAACTAAGGTAGTCATAATCTAGTTAGGGTTCCATATGTCCAAGTCTCTGTGATACCTCTGATGTTAAATTTGCCTCCTTACATTTGGATCTCCAGTGTATCTTGCCCACTATCCAGACTTTGTGTATCTGTGTAAAGACATCTGGGGCCATAGGTTTTAATGCTTCTCCCTTTCTTTCTATTTTTGCTTTTAAATTTTCTTCCTTGTAAATTATCAGGTTCTTTCTACATTGAAGCTACTCAATATTTCTACAACTATTCTTTCTACATTGAAGCTACTCAATATTTCCTGCTTCCAGTTTTCTCCCTCCTTCCTTTTCAGGTATTGTCTGTGTGATCTCATGCTAGCCACCTCTCCTCCCTGGGTTTATCAAATGAGGGGAATAACTGGAGTCCCTGGCAACTTGAACATCCCATGTCCCTGTTAGGCCAGTCCTTTCTCCCTTTGCTTTCCTATCTTGTGTCTCGGTTCTCTCTGGTTACCCCTTCTCTTACTCCTTTATTAGCTGCGCTTCCTCTTACTTCAGTGTTCCCTGCGTTCTGCCTTCCTGTCGATAGTCTGAGCTGCTGCAAGAATCCAGGCATGAGTTTGTAAAAGCCTGAAGTGGGAATGGAGAGGAACACCAGATCCTCAGGATGTTACAAATGGAGAACTGGAAGGATACGGTAGAGTGAGAAGAATTGCAGATGATCCAGGGGCTGGTCACAAGCTCACTTTCTTCAGGTTTTTAAGATTTGCAAAGCACTTTCCTTACAGCCACCCTGTGAGCCAAGTGTTTCATTCACTGAGAAAGAAATTAAGAGTCTGAGAGGTTAAGTGCCTCACCCACACTTGTACAGCCAGTGATTATTAGAGCCAGGGCTTGACAACCCTGGTCCCTGGACTCCAAGTCACGTGGCTTTTTTTGTGACACCCAGCTTAGCCTGAGTGACAAAGAGAGTCAGGGAGAGAATGAAATTCATTCAATTGGAGACATATTGATATGGAAACAGAAGGAAGGAAATAAGCATTTATTAAGTGCCTACTGTGTGCCAGGCACTGTGCTAAGCACTTTAGCAAATACCATCTTGTTTGATTCTCACAACAACCCTGAGAGGTATGTACTGTTATTATTTCCATATTATAGCTGAAGAAACTGAGGCAGACAGTGGTTAAATGACTTGTCCAGGGTCATACAGCTGGTAAGTATCTGAGGCTGGATTTGAACCCAGGTCTTCCCGACTCCATGCCTAGCTCTATTCATAAGGTCACCTAGCTGCCTCTGGAAATGGAAACAACAAAAAAAGACAAAATGATTGAAAATTGAATGCTATGAAATTAAAAGGATCAAACTTTTCTCCAGAGAAGAGCTATGAGTAGGCAACTCCTTATCTTGGTTGTAGAGTTGGGAGGATTATGGGTAAAGAACACTGCATATGATATTTGTTTGGATTGTTGATTAGTTTTAATGATTTCCCCTCTCTTTTTATACAAAATGACTCTCTGGAAGAGGAGGAGAAATGCAGGTAATGTAAAAACAAAAGATATCAACAACATTTTCTTTGAAAAATGTTTATTGGGACAGGTAGGTGATGCAGTGGATAGAGCACCAGTCCTGGAGTCAGGAGGACCTGAGTTCAAATTTGACCTCAGACACTTGACACTTACTAGCTGTGTGACCCTGGGCAAGTCACTTAACCCCATTTGCCTCACCAAAAAGGAAAAAAAAAAGAAAAAAATGTTTGTTATCACAATTAATGTTTTCAGCTGTGGCAGCTCAGGAAGACTGTTACTGAGATATGCAGAGGTTGCAATCTGCATCAGAAGAGGATATATCTCCACTAAAGAAGTAAATCATGAATCCTGAAGTACTGAGAATATCATGAATGAGACAGCAGCCACTGAAATCTCTGATGTGTCCTAAGGAGAACCTTAAGGAGCAATTCAACAGAAAAATTCCTGGAGTTTTGAAGTCTTAGTACAAGTGAAATTACCAGTATTTTTCAGTGTACCTTACCATTAGGTATGTGACATATAGACTTATTTTGTATGATTATAGAAGCTAGGTCAAGTCAATGTTCTCCTTAAATTATATGTAAAATAGGGCCACTTCATAAATGCTTTTGATAATTCTTCATGTTTTGATGTCTTTATATAATTCTTTTATTTGATTATGATGATTTCCTTATAGGCACAGCTTAATATTTCAACAATCTCATATATTTATAGATTCATAGAATTTAAGAGTTTGAAAGAAATTAGTCAAACCTTATTAGGTAGAATGGTGCAATGAAAAAGGCACTAGATTGGGAGTCTGAGAACCTGGATTCAAATACCAGCTTTGCCACTTGTTACCTATGTGAGAGTGATATTGGGGTAGCAAATTTATTTAGCTTTTGGGACCTCCTTTCCCTCATTTCTAAAATGAGTGTGTTGGACTAGATCAGTGGTGTCAAATTCAAACAGAAACAAGGGCTGCTAATCCATACTGAAGGATCCAGGCATGCCACGTATTGACTTAGTTTCAAGTGTAATATTATCTATGCTTTATTGTATTTTTATTGATTTTATTAAATATTTCCTAATTACATTTTAATTGGATTTGGGGCACTGTGGAGTGCTATGGCCTGAATTTGGCCAGGATCGCAGTGTGGCCAGGATCATGGTGTTTGACACTTCTGAACTAGCTGATCTCCTTTTCAACTTTAAATCTATGATGTGTTGATCCCCTGATTTTATAGAGGGAAGCCTAAAGAGATTATTTCCTAACATTTTCTCTTAGTCCAATTCTCATATAGTCTTGTGCCTCATTTGCTAGCTATATATCCTTTCTAATTTGAAAATATTTCCACAAAAACATTTTACAACATGAAAAATATAATATTCATGAGCATGTAACATTCCACACCTATAACCTCACACTTCTCTATTTTAAGCAATTAAAAAAAATTAACAGAAATATATTTTTCTACCTTCCACTCCCCACCCCATTGAAAAAAGGGAAAAGAAAAACAAATTCCTTGTAACAAGAAGTATACATTGTTAAGCAAAACATTTTTCCTCACTGACTGAATACATGCATATATATACATATTATGTATATACATATGTATGTATGTATACACACACACATACACATATATATGTCTCATTCTGGACCCTAGATCCATTATCCCTCTTTCAGAAGGTAGATAACATATTAAATTGAACAAGCTATAAATGAACTTCCAAAGGAAAAATATCCTAGATCATATGAGTTCATAAGTGACTTCCATAAAACATTCAAAGAAGGATTAAATAGCAAGACATCTTAACAAACTTTTTTTATGACATAGATATAGTCATGATACGTAAACCAGGTAGAGTCAAAACAGAAAAAGAAAACTCTAGACTAATTTATGAATTCATTGGGTGATCTTGAGCAAGTCATTTCTTTTCTTCATATTTTTTTGTCATCTGTAAATAAAGGGCTGATTTCAATCAATCAATGAATCAATTAATCAACAAGCATTTATTTTATGTGCTAGTCACTGTGTAGGCAAAAGCAGAACAATCTTGGCCCTTAGGAAGTAATAATCTACTTGGATGATACAAAAGTTCACAGATAAATACATGATATGTACATAAAGTAAATAAGTGGTGGGTTTTAAAATTTTTTCTTTTTTCTTTCTTTCTTTTTAGGGTAAGAAAGATAATTGTTAGAATTGAAAAATTCTCTACCTCTTAGAGGAGGTGGCACTTGAGTCCTGAAGGCTTGGAAGAAGTCAGAAGCTTTGAGAGGTGGAGATGAGGAAGTAGAACACCTCCGTGGTGAGAGCCAGTTTGGACTGAGGCAGAGAGGAGAGGTGGAATGCCAGATGTAGAGACAGTAAAATAGGCCAATTTGGTTGAAGCTTAGAGTGAGAGGGAATAATATGTTATCAGCCTGGAAAGATAGCCTGGAACCAGATTGTGGAGAGCTATCAATTCCAAACCAAGGAAGGTTTAGGTTATCTTGAAAGCAATATGGTACCACTGAAGCTTCTTAAGATGGGAACCTGTGCTTTAGGAGAATCATTTTGGCAGCTGAATGGCAGATGTATGGAGAAGAGGAGAGAGTGAATGCAAAGAGATTGATTAGCAGGCTATTGCAATAATAGCCCAGGAAAGGTGATTTTTAAACTTTTAGCTCTAGCATTTTATGTTCTGTGTTTCAAGAGTCCTTTCAGCTTGGAGATTTTATGTTCCAGTAATGGAGTTAAGTACAGGGCCAGGGATACTCTGTGCAAAGGATGGAGGTGAGGTCAGGTAAATACCAGGTTTTGTAAGGAGGGAGGGATCTAAGTGTGAGGGATAAATTCAGTTCCACCACCATTTATTTAGTTCCTAATAATGGTGCCGAGGAGGGCAGAAATTGAACCCTGACATTCTTCCCAGACCCCTTAAATTAAGCCTTATTGAAAGGTGATCTCCTATTGTCAGTCCAGTATCTAGACTCTAAGAAATCAAACCTGGCTGGTAGCTTCGCTAGGTGTAGATTTTGTGTTAATGATTAAACCTTTCTCTTAAATGAGAGACTTGGAGCAATTTCCAAGCCTCTTCCTCCTTCTTTTTTTCATTGTTTAGAATTCTTTCTCCCTCCCCCCACTGCCCATTATTGCTCAGCTATAAAGGCACTGCTCACTCTCAGATGATAGTCCTGGAAAGGGTGTCAGAGGCAGTATACAGAACTGTGCAAAACGCCCCAGGAGCACAAGGACATCCTAAGATCAGGATGTCTCAGAAGATGTGGGTCGGGCTGATGCTGATGGCAGCAATGGCAGTGGCTCTGGAGGGGAAGAAGATGCCACCAGGCATAGTGATAAGGATCTCCCAGAAAGGCCTAGACCATGGTAAGGAACAGGTAACAGTCTCTCTCTCTCTCTCTCTCTCTCTCTCTCTCTCTCTCTCTCTCTCTAACCTTCTCTGCAACCCTCAAGGTCCCAGGAATAGGAGAAGGTTGGCTCTAGGCAAAAGTCTGATGTAATCCAGTCTTTTGGAAAAAAAAGCTGTGTGCTGAGAGTCAAGATACTCAGGTTCTAATCATAACTCTTGCTATGAAGATTAGAATATTTAGAGCCAGAAAATATCTGGGAGATGAGCTAGTCTAACCTTTTAATCTCCCCAGTGAAGAAACTGAGTCTCAGAATTCCTCAAAAGTTACACACACAGTAAGCAACAGAACAGGAATCTGAACTGGAGTTCTCTTTCTCAAAATTCATGTATGTACAACATAAACACAGGGTAATTTCAAGAAGCACCATAAATTGAGGCAGTCCAAGAGAGGTTAACTCTCTATTGTTCTCCTTCTACCTGTCTGACTACTCCTCAGACTTCTTTACTGGATCCCTATCCAAATCTCCTCTTTTCACTATGACTGTACCCCAAGGTCTTCTCCAGGAACTTCTTTTCTCTCTACATTCTCTTCCTTGCTAACCTCATCAGATCCCATGGGTTCAGACCAGTATCCAGACCCATTGCTATGTAGATGTTCTCTCTGTCCAGCTGCAGCATCTCTCCTGACCTTCAAAACTTCATCACCACCTGCTTCTTTGACATTTCCAGCTAAATGTCCCCTAGCTCAGATTCATCTTATCCACAACAGAACTCAATTTCTTTCACTAAAACATTCCATCTTTTTTTTCAAACTTCTCTATTTCTGTTGAGGGCATGACTACCCCATCCTCAATGCCTCTTTCTCCTTTACCCTGAAGATCCAATCAGTGGACAAAATGAGTGAATTCTACTTCAACATCTCTTGAATCCATCCCTTTCCTTATATTCACTAATTCAGCCTTTTCTCATGCAATAACTTCCTAATTAGTCCCTCTCCTATCCCATTCACTCTCTGCAGAGTTGCTTAAGTCATATTCTCAAAGTATAAGTCTGACCATGTCACACCACTAATATTAATAGCTAGAATTTATATGGCACCTTCTGTGTGCTAGGCACTGTGCTAAGTAAGCACTTTACAAATATTATCTCATTTGATCCTGACAACAACCCTTCAAAATAGGTGCTATTATTATCACCCCCTTTTTTTAGTTGAGGAAATTGAAGTTAAGTGATTTGCCTTTGGTTACATAGATTTGAACTCAGGTCCTCCTGATGCCTGTCCCAGCACATATCCACTGTATCACTTAGCTAGCAATAAATTAATCTACTAAACACACAAAGAAAAAATAAAATGAAAACTCCTTTGGTATTTAAAGCCAGATCTGTGGACCTTTCACTACTTCATTCACTCTATGGTCCAACCTGACTGGCCTTCCTGTTATTCCTCACAGAAAACCCTTACCTTGCCCTCTACCTTGTGCACAAAATGAACTCCTTCCCTCCTCACCTTTATCTCTTAGAATCCTTAATTTCCTTCAAAGCTCAGTTCAAGTTTCACCTCCTACATGAAGCTCTTTCTTAACCAATCCCCTGCCCAGCTGCTAGTGTCTCCCTCACTGTGAAAATGGTATTGCATTTATTTTGTATAGACTTTAATGTGTGCATGTTTTATAGAATATAAGCTTCTTGAGGGCAGGGACTGTCTTATTTTTGTTCTTATATCCCCAGCACCTAGTATAGTGACTGGCAGCCTCAACTTGCTATGTAATTTTGGAGGTCTTCTCTGAGCCTCAGTTTCTTTTTCTGTACAATGGAGACGCTGTACAGGATGATCTCTAAGAGCTTTCAGCTGCTCTAACACTCTGATTGAAAGTCTCTTCTAGATCTAACAGTTGGTGAATGAATGAACCTACACGCTGTCTTCGGGATGGCTATAGGGGCACAGGACTATTCTTAGGGACAAAAATTTACGTCCAGCTGCCTGAATTCCCACTCCAACTCTAGGTAGGGGGAAAAAGATCTCTCTATCAACAGTGGCTCCCTATACAAGCCTTTCCCTTTAACCACTGAGTCTGAGGCAGACTTGATCAATGGTGGCTAGTCTTTGCTGAGTGCCCTCTGCTAAGTGCTATGGGAGTGGGTCTCTGTAACTCCCCCTCAGCCCCATCGCGCAGCAACTAGCACAGAGCTCTATGTGTAGCAGTTTCTCAATAAGTATTTGTTGAATGAATTAAATATATGATTGCTTATGAGGTGTAAGACTCTGTGCTGGATATCATGGGAGATGCAAAGAAATATAAGACCTAGATTCCTGATCTCAGAGAATTTGACTTTAAAATCTAGTTCAGAAAATGAAATGGAAGTAGATGAAAAGTTAAATATTGATTTGAAGGTTAAATAACAGATTCAATAGTATAAGAAATGTCAGAAGGGGAGGAAGTATGTTGTAGAGGAGAGTCTTGAATGATGCTGGGAAAAGTGGGTTCAAGTCCAGGCTCTGCCACTAATAATAAGAATGGGGACTGGGTTTGTGATTTCATTGGTGAAGGGAACTCTCAGCTGAGAAAACTTCTACCGAGCCAGACTGGATTTTGTAACTTAGAGAGTTAGTCCTTTTTGTAACTCAGAGGGATGCTTACAACAGGTTAAGTGACTTGCCACTGTAGACCTGTCAGATTACTTTTCTGAGCTTCAGTGGAATTCCTCACCAATAAAATGAGGGACCTGGATTAGATGACTTCTAAATTCCCTTCTTCACTTTGATATTTTCGGTAAGTACAAGACTGATGAAAAGGGCAGACAGTAAATATAGCAGGAATCTAAAGGAGAGAAGTGCTCCCAGTGGGCTGGAGGAAACTGGGAGGGTTGCACCGAGCAGGAGGGACAAGCTGAGTTGGTCATCTTAGAAATTTTCTTCTTCCAGAGCAATAATATCATAGGGAAAGAAGTTACAGGGCTTCACCCAGAATGAAGTTTCACTGATGAATAGCCCTGTTTCTTTATTACCCTTCCCCTAAGAGCCATAGGCTCGTAAATTCATAGAATGTCAGAGCTAGAGAGGGCTCAGAACATAGAACCTCAGAGCTGAAAAGAGTTTTAGAAAGAGATGTTTGAGTCCAACCCTGTCATGATACGGAAGAGGAAATGATGATCTACCGAAGGGAGGTGATTTGTTCAGATTCATATGGAAAGTTAACCTCCATGATGGGAGCTGGCATCAAGAGACTGCTCAGTTACACATTAGAACTATCTAAATGCTTCCTCCCCTACTCCTGCCCCAGAAATTCGTTATTGTTAACTAAATCTTCACGTAAAGGAGATCATTTTTACTAATCAGGAAGAGAACCAACTCAGGTCTGATTCTGTTGTATCTTTTTCTAAGCTTACAAGCACTCTCTCTATAGTATTTAATCATCACAATTGGCCTCTAATGAGTAATTAGCAAGTTTTAAAAGGCCAAGTTACCTTTTATCCCCTCTGTGCTAGCCTCATAACCTGTGCTCAAGAAGTATGAAAACAAAGCAAGGGAGCATCTTCCCTCTTGCAGGGTCCCTGCAAATAGGGTTTCTGCCCTCCCTGCTGGTCCTCCAGGATCACCACCTTGTCATCAGTGTTTGCCTGTCCCTCAGATCATCCCTTATTAAATCACTAAAGTTAATCAACTAAATGAATTCATGCAAAGGTCTTAATGGGTCTTAATATGCCATCCCTCTGAGGCAGCATATTTGTATTTGAATGTAGCCTTCAGTGCCTAAATCCAAAGGATCCTATAAGTGGAGCTAGAAAGGACTTCGGGGGCAGCTAGGTGGCTGAGTGGATAGGGTGCTGGACCTCGAGTCAGGAAGACCTGAGTTCAAATCTAGCCTCAGACACTCACTAGCTGTGCTTCCCTGGGCAAATAACTTAGCCTCTATTTGCCTTAATCTACTCAAGAAGGAAATGGCAAACCACTCCAATCTCTTTGCCAAGAACTCCCCATGGACAGTATGGTGCATGGGATCATGAAGAGTTGGATATGACTGAACAACAGAAAAGACTCCAGAGGCCATCTAGTCAAATTCCCTCAATTTACAGTCGAAGAAAGCCAGTACAAGAGAGGTTAAATTAATTTGCCCCACATCAAACAAGTACTAAGTGTCAAGGGCTGGATTTAAACCCAGGTCCCATGATTGCAGAGCCCCTGTTCTTTCTACTGTACCAGTAGACATTTGGGTCATATTGTATTTGAGTCATATTGTATACAATATTTAGTCATGTTGTATATAATATTTAGAAACTTCCCCTGTCTATTTGAAAGCTGGCTGTGGGGATACATTTTTATTCACTTTTGGAATGAACAATCACATGTTCCAACCCAGTTACACACACTACGTGGGAATGTCATGACTACTAACCTCCACTGCTTTCTGTTCCTTCAGTTTCAAAGCAAGGAACAGAGTTACTACAGAAGGAGCTGCTGAAGATCTCTTTGCCAATTCAAATGGGGCTAGGGGATTATGAATTCATCAGGTGAGGCCAATTTCAATCCTTGGAATCTTAGCCTTTCTTTCATTCATGGGAACTTAGATCTATAGAATTTTTGATTCACAGAATTCTATAATCTTAGAATCATGGAATCCTAGTGTAATACCCCTACAGGACTACTCTTCAAAATTGCACTCAATCTCATGTTGTGTCGCCAGAGGGCAACTGCTACCTCAGGTTCTAGGGGTAACCCTGAGGGGTTGCGCTCCTAAAACTGTAGGGCATGAGCTCCAACCCATGTGCTTCCCATGAACACTCAGCCAGTATACTCAGTTAACTCTTAGCAAAAGCATTTGTCAAATGGCATAGCAAGAATAGCGGCTTTAAAATTCCTCCCACATAAATGTGGAATATTCTCTCCTATGGATTCAAATTCAGACTACAGTGGTAATGAGGTACACATGTAGTATACATATATATCAAAGATACTATAGGGCCTGGAAGTTCTTTTTCTCTTTATAGAGTTCTCACATTAGGTTCCCAGGATCAACTCCTTTTCATAGCTTTGACTCCCCTTTTTAAAAATTAATTTATTTTGATTTATCAACAATCACTTCCATATGTTTTTGAGTTTAAAATTTTTATCCCCCTTCCTCCCCACCACCCTCCCAAGACGGCATACAATTGACTCCCCTTTTAAAAAATTAAGTTTTATTTCATTATCACTTCTGAATTCTCTGTCTCCCATCTCTCCCTTTCCTATCCATCAAGAAGTCAAGAAAAGCAAAACCTATCCTAAATACATATAGTCAAGCAATACAGATTCCCACATTAGCCATTAAAAAAGAAAAGAAAAAATAGGAAAAGAAGCTTCAATCTGCATTCTCAGTCCATTTCTCTCTATATGGAAATGGATAGCATGTTTGATTAGCAGTCTTTTGAATTTGTGGTTGGTTATTGTGTTGATCGGAGTACCTAAGTCTTTCAAAGTTGTCTGCAATATATTGTCATTGTATAAATTGTTTTTGCTCACTTTATCTTTGTATCAATTCATTTAAGTCTTTCCAAACCTTCAGTTTTTCTGAAACCTTCCCCTTCATCATTTCTTCTAGCACAACAGTATTCTACCTTCTCATATACCATAACTTGTTCATCCATTCCCCAATTGATAGGCATCCCTTCAAATTCTTTGCCATCACTAAGAGAACTGCCTGCTTTGATTCTCAATTGCCAGGGGCAGCTTGTTGAAGCTACTTTCTTCCTCAGGTGACTGTCTCATGGTATCCATGTCTTTCTGGAGTGTATGTCTCTGAAGTCACAGTTGCCTGTGTATCTGTTCACCATGCCAACTCTGTGCCACTTTTTCAAAGCTATGACATGGCTAATGTTGGTCATGGGAAAGAATAAATTCCCTTCTCCATTTATTCAGCAGTTTCCTTCATAGGTAGCACCCAGGGCCTAATGCCTCTAACTCTGACTCTAAACTATTGAAATTCACTTGGGGTTTAACTAGGTAAAATCCTCTGAGCTAATTTGCTTATTTAGGCAGTTCTGTTCCCCTCTGGACCCAGAGAAGAGTTTACGCCTTATAAAGGAATCAGAGCACAGATGCATATTTTATAGCTAAATACCTCCTTTATACTTAATGGTTAAATTCTTATTCTTCTGTGACTATATTAGCTGAAGTTCTTACATCAGAGTCATAGAATCTTAGAATCTTAGGATCACAGAATATTAATGTAGCATCTGGGAGTGCCTTCTCCACGTGTAATCCTTTCTCCTTAAGCTACACCAAGTTCAAGGCATTCTTTGGATCTAAATCTACTCAAAAGTCATAAGCCCTTTTTTCCACAGCATATTTGCTTTTACTAGTCAGATAGTAGACACAATTAGTTCAAAGCAAAAGCATCTAATGAGATATCATAGTAAGTGGCAACAGAACAATTCCCCCTTAATCCTGGAGCATAATTACCCACAGAAACACACATTTTTAGAGGGAGTGACTATGCCTGGGGAGAGGTATGGAGAAGCCCACACACAGGAAGCACATATGGCCAGGCAACATGTGTGGAGGGGCCCACACCTAAGAGACGTGTGTGGCTTGGCATCTCATGACTCTGACGCTTCAGATTGGCTCCTGATGTCTTCTGGGGATGTCATTTTGCTGCTTTTGATAGATGTGGCATAGAGTGTCAGCCAAGTGTCCTTTCCTGCTGGTCTTACATGGTCATTGCTGAGTAATGCTCTTTTCCTATCCTGGTGGCAGCTGGACATATGATTACAGAACCTTTCTCTACTGCCACCTTCTGGCTTCAACTGGAATAATTGACTAAAGTGCTACTTTGCAGGAGAAGGGAGTCTGACTTATCTCTTTTAACTTTGTTGTTGTTCTGTCATTTCTTGGCAAAGATACTGGATTGCTTTGTCATTTCCTTCTCCAGCTCATTTTACAGATGAGGAAACTGAGGCAAACAGGGTTAAGTGACTTGCTCAGGGTCACACAGCTAGTAAGTGTCTGAGGCCAGATTTGGACTCACGAACCTAAGTCTTCTTACAGACCCTTAATTAAGCTCTACTTCTATTAGTGAGAGATAGATTCTTCACATACCAAGTCATCAGAGTAGGAAAAAAAAAACCCCTCAGCTGCTTTCTCTCCATAAGAAGAAGAGTCTGTTAGTTTCCAAATCTTGCCCTCCGGGGTCAACTTCTTTGGCAATGCAAAACACCAAGAAGAGCTTGCAGATACTCCAACCACAAAATAAGGAGAATACACCCTATTCTTCTAGTTGGAGGAGTGGGTGGGAAAACAACTTAAAACTTAAAAGAAGTGCAGGAGAAAGCTCAGCTAAGATGGTAGAGGCAGACAAATGCTGTATGTTTGAGAGCCTCTCTGTGATTTCAAGGGTAGCTTTCATAACTCTGAATGTTCCTATGAATGAAAAGACATGGATTAAGTACCCATTCTGTGTTCTGCACTGTGCTAGACACTGGAGACACACAGTCACTGCCCTCTGGGCATTTACATTCTAATAAGGAGAAACAACACATAGAGAGGAGTGTGGACCAGGAAGGGAAAATCTGGTCTGGAAAGTACAGGAATGGTGAAGAGAGCCATCAGGCAGTCCATTACCATGCCACTTATAGAAGCAGTGGTAATATTGAGATGATTACTATTCCCTCAGCAAGAGGTGGAAAAGGAGTAGGGGAGGGCATTTGGGAAAGGAGGAAGAAAGGCAAGTGATGGATAGCAAATTATTGTACAGACTGGAGATTTCACTGCTACATTGGTCTGCCTTGCAACTGTGAGAGCAAATAGTGAGAGCAAATTAGTATAATACTGTCTTAGAGGGTCAACCATCCAGAGCAAGAGTAGAATCATTATAAACTGGGTGGGGGTAGGTGGGCAGATGAAGGGTGTCAGAATGGCTTTCCACAATGTTATAGTGCGGTTGGGTTATAATGGATTAATAACTTCACAACAAAGTGACATTGTTCAGGACAATGATATTGGAGAAGTGGCATGTTATAATGGAAAGAGCACTGAATCAGGATTCAGAAGACTTGGATTTAAGACCTTGCTCCCTTGCTTCTCTGATCTGTGTTGTCACTTTCCCCAATCTGGACCTCAGCTCCCCAACTATACAATGAGAAGTTTGGTCTAGATGAGACCTATCAGATATATACCTCTTAAATCAGATTAAAATGTAATTGGGAAATACTTAACAAAATAAATAAAAATGCAGTAGAACATAGATAATGTTAAAGTGTAATTTTCAAAGTCGATATGCCCACAGGAATCTTCATGTACAGTTTAGTGGCCCTGTATCTACTAACACCACTGGGCCAGAAGACCTCTGCTTAGCCTTCTAGATCTAATTCAATCCTATACTTGTAGGATAATCAAACCATTCACTCCAGATGTTCACATGGACGATCTGTGCCTGACCTGTGGTAGAGCCTTCTGAGCTAAGTATTGGTCTGATCAGCCACAGTTGGACACACTGTACCACTATGTATGCATAGTGATGTCATTTTGGTTTTCTTCTAGAATGAAGGACAACAACCAACCAACCCATGAAACCATTAGAGACTTTGAGTTCATCTAGTCTACCCCCCCCATTTTATAGATGAGGGACCTGAAACCTAGAGAAGTAAAGGGTCTTGACTGAAGTGACACAGAAAGTGAGGTCACAACTAGAATCCAAACCCAGGTTCTCTGCCTCTTCAACCAGTGTCTTTCCACTGTTCTATGCTGCCTCCTTTTTGCTTAACGCAATGTCAAGTCAAGTCAAGTCAACAAGCATTTGTGAAGTGCCTACTATGTATCAGACATTGCTAAGTGCCAGACCTTGGGAAGATCACTTTCTTGAATCTTTCCATGGAGACCTTTTGGGCTCAAAGAGTCTCTTCTCTTTTGCTTTCTCTTGCAGAATGATGATCAGCAAGTTTATGTTGCAAAAATCCCATATTAGTGTGGTTTCTAAAGGCTTTGTTTTGTCCATGACCAATGGCTCAATCATCATTAATGGAAAATGGACCAACCAGAAGGCCAAGTAAGTCATTTCTTGGGGTCTTTGAGACTCTTGTTTGACTGCAGCCATAATTCCTTGGCCTTGTTTCTGGGTTTCAAATTCTCCTCTTTCCTTTGTCTCAATAATAAAACTTGTGTTGGTTTCAAAGTTAATTTCCCATCTCTTCTTGCATGCAACCCTCATGATAACCCTATGAGGGAAGCAATTCCACAAACATTTATGAAGGGTCTGCCAGAGTTCTGTGCTCAGCGTTAGGGATGCAAAGGGAAAGGAATGATGACAGTTCCTTCTCTCAAGAGCCTGACAGTCTATAGGGGGAAGATATGGCCTACAAGCAATTAAGTATAACACAAGGGCATAGGGGGATGGGGCAAAGGAGAGAATATGAGAAAAGGTTCTAGGGAAATTTGAGAGGATAGAGAAAAGATGGGAATGAGGAGGGGATCAGAAAAGTGATTGTCTGATGAGGTGACCTGTGATCAAAGCCTGAGAAGAATAGGAGGATTTCAATAGACCCAAAAGAAGAGAGTAAATTCCAAGCATAATTTTAACTTTGTACCCTCAGTATACTGAACATAGCAGTCATGACAATAGGCATTTATTAAGCATCAACGATGTGGCAGGCATTGCCTTAAGCACTGAGGACACAAAGAAAGTCCTCTCTGCCACCACCAGCAAAAACAAAACAAAATAAATAGTCCATGATCTCAAGGAACTCATAGTCTAAAGGGGGAGATACCATGCAAACAACTATGTACAAAGAAAGTATAGATAGGATAAATTGGAGATAACCAGCAGATGGGAGGTACTAGTATTAAGGGGTATTGGAAAGGTTTCTTGTAGAAAGTAGGATTATAGCTGGGACTTGAGTAAAGCCAGGGAAGCTAGGAGGCAGAGATGAGGAAAGAAAGAATTCCAGGCCTGGAGACAGCCAGTGAAAACGATGGGAGTCGAGTGGTGCAGTAGCTTGTGTGAAGAATTGTAAGGTTGCCATTGTTACTAGATCTCAGAGTACTGGGGACAGAGTATGATAGGGAGTATAAGGTGTAAGGAGACTAGAAAGGTAGGAGAGGGTCAGCTATGACTTGCTCAAGTTCACTCGGTAAATACCATCATTGTGGCTCTTACAGCTTTGTTAAGGACCAGCTCATCCTCACTGTTACTGGCTTAAATTTTATTGAATAGTGACTGGGGAGAGAAGCTCAGGAATTCGGTCCATTGTTTCAAAATCCCAACTGAAATGATCAGGGAATGTAGCCTCCTTCACAGAATGTGGGGACTGGGGCCACTCCAAAGTGTAGAGCAAGGTTCAGGGTCATTATGTTACATGTATGACCTTGCACAAATCACTTTGATTAGCTGAGGGATGAGTAGAGTACTGTGAAAAAAAGTCCTGGATTCAGAGTCAGAGCTGAGTCCAAAGCCTTGCCTGTTTAATGATGGCCATCTCTCAGCCTCTAGGTCTCAGGTTCCTCATGTATAAAATGAATGGGTGAACTAGAAGACCTCTTCCTATTCTAAATCTATCAACCTGTGAATCTTAGCCATAGGCACATATGAAACAAGGGAAAGAGAAATTTTGGTTGGATTATAAACTCAGAATTTTTTCCCCCTAGAAATAATCATATCCCTTTTGACCTGAAACTGGATGATGTTGTCATCAGAACTGTCTTTAATCTGGGAAAGAACAATAATAACCAGATTTCTATTTCTGTCTCGTCATGCATCATCCACATTGGCAGCGTTCATACATTCACCTCAACCAACCAAAGGTATGTTCATATGCTTCTTGCTGGCTCATTCTTATGAGATTTTTCTAGGTCCCCTGACTCCTATGTTTAAACCTTGAGATTGTCTTTGGTTCTGCTCTTCCCCTTTCCTCTTAAATCCTTCATTTACCTATGCTATTAATTCCATCCCTCCAACATCTCTCACATACAACCTCTTCCCTCTATTTCCATGGCCACCACCCTCATTCAAAAGTTGTGATTTCTTCTCGATGAGTCTTTCTGTCTTCTCCCTCTTTCCCTTGAATTCATTCTTCATATTGCTTCCAGATTAATCTTTCTTCTGGTCATGTAACCCTTCTGCTAAGAAATCTTCAGTGGCTCCCTATTGCCTTCAAACTCCTTTGCCTGACATTAAAGGGCCTCCAAAATCTGGCATCCTCCCCCATCTTTCCAGATTTGTTTCATATCATTACACTCTACCCCACCCCATACACTTTGTGCACTAACCCAAAAAGGTCTACTCTCAACCTCTCCCTCTCTCCCTAACAAATACCTACTACTCTCCCAAGCCTCTGTGCCTTTTCTTTCACTTGATGGAGGATGAAGGCCTTGAATACCCTTGTACTCTTGTACTCTTATCTATTCAAGTACAATTCACATGCCATATCCTTCATGGAGCTTTCCCTGACGCAGGCCTCTCTTTCCACTCCTTAGTCCATAATGACTTTCCCCTTCAGACCTTGTGTAGCACATCGTTGCGTAGCACATCAACATGTGTCAGGCCTGGAGTTGGGAAAATACATCTTCCTGAGTTCAAATCTGGCCTGAGATATTTAGTAGCTGTGTGACCCTGGGCAAGTTACTTAACTCTGTTTGTCTCAGTTCCTCATTTGTAAAATAAGCTGGAGAAGGAAATGCCAAATCACTCCCATGCCTTTCTTAAGAAAACCCCAAATGGGGTCACAAAGAGTTGGACATGGCTGAAATATGAGCGAACAACAATAAATTTCCTAGCGTACCATGCCTGAATGAATAAGTGGTGTAGGCATTTATTGGTTATCTGCCACAGGCCACGCTCCAGATTGTGTGGTAGGGATAGGAGATCATGGGATCATAGCTTTGGAACTGGAATAGACCTTAGAGAGTATTGAGTCCTATGTTGAGTGGAAAGGTCACTGGATTTGGAGTTAAAGAACTTTGGTTCAAATCCCAGAAGATCTTTAACCTCTCTGGGTCTGTTTCCTCATCTATAAAATGAAAAGGTTGGACCAGATGTTCTCTAAGATCCTTCCCAGTTCAGAAATTCTGATCCTGTGGTCTTTGATGTCATCAAGTTCAAACTCATCATTTTAAGCATTATGAAATTGAAACCCAAAGACTTGAAGTGATTTACCCAAGATCCTACAGGCATCATGTTGCAGAGCTGAGACTGGAATCCAGGGCCTCTCATTCCAAACCCAGGGCATTCTCATTCCTTTCCATCACACCACACTATCTCCCCAGACATAAGAAGAGACAATATAGACTTAGGCTTCATTTACTACTAGTAGGGAGACAGAACATACAGTCATGAGAAAGCAAAGATGGGGCCAACCAATGTAGCCCTGAGGAGGTAGGACACAGTGGTCTCCAGGCATAAAGGAGAGGATCAGAACCAGGTGGCAATAAGTCAGAGGTGAAATTTAAGCTGGGCTTCAAAGCAAGAAGGAAGCTTCTTTGGGACATAGCAGACAGGTGCTTCCTGACTTGGATTCAGGAAGAACTGAGTTTGAATTCTGCCTCAGACACTTACTAACTGTGTGAACCTGGGGTAATCACTCAGAGTCTGTCTGATCAGTTTCCTCATTTGTAAAAATCAGGATAATAATAATACTTACATCCTAGTGTTTTTCAGGGAATAATGATAAAAATAATAAAAATAATACCTATAATTTGTATAGTACCTATTATGTGCCAGGCACCATGCTAAATGCCTTACAAATCTTAAACCTCTATATCCATGTCAGTTGTTATTGTGATGAAGGAGGAGAAGAAGAAGAGAAAGAGGAGGAAAAAAATGAGAAAAAGGAGGTAGAGGAGGAGAGGAGGACAAAGAGGAGAAAAAGGAGGAGGAAGAAGAGGAGGAGGAGGAGGAGAAAGAGTGAGGGGTGGCTAGGGAGGAAGGAAGGAAGGAAGGAAGGAAAGAAGGAAGGAAGGAAGGAAGGGAGAAAGAAAAAGAGACCCTTCAGGAAGGCTAGGCAAGAGGAGAGTAGCAGCATGTACTATCCTTGATAAACATTTGTTGGGTGATTGGACCATGGGTGTGAACAAATTGTGCATTATTCTTACCGGATGTTGGTCTGGTTCCAACTGTGTAATATATTTCCCCAAACATTTTAAGAACATTTCTTCATTTGAGCTTCCTAGCAGCCCTACTATCTTATAGCACTGTAGGTCTAATTATCTCCATTCTGTAGATAAGGAAACAGACTCAGGAAGGTTAGGTAATTTGCTCAAGGTCACACAGCTAGTTGGGTAGCTAGGTGGTACAGGCCTGCCAATAAATCCAGGCCTGGAGTTAGGAAGACTCATTTTCCTGAGTTTTATTCTGGCCTCAGACACTTACTAGCTGTGTGACCCTGGGCAAGTCACTTCACCCTGTTTGCCTCCATTTTCTCATCTATAAAATGAGCTGGAGAAGAAAATAGTAAACCACTCCAGTATCTTTGCCAAGAGAACCCCAAATGGGGTCACAAAGAGTCAGGCATGACAGAAAATGACCCAACAACTACAACAACAAACACACAGCTAGTAAGTGCTGGGGGAAGGATTGGAACCTAGGCCTTTCTGACCTCAAGTCTAGCACTCTGTACTAGGTCACAGTTCCTCTAGAGAACTTCAGGTGAAGGTTGAATGGCCACTTGGCAGAGATACTATAGGGGAGATTTCTGCCTAAGTGGCGATAAACAAAATACCCTCCAAGGACCTGTCTAACTTTGAGATTGTGTTCTTTCTCCTAGTTTGCTGAGAGATGTGTATCAGAACAATATTCAGACAACATTACACAATAACATGTTCCAAAAGGTATGGCTTAAGGAGTTCTTTTCCATCTCTTGGATCCTTTTCTACAGCCCCCCTTTAGCTTTGCTCTCCAGCTGGCCCTTCCCTTTGCCTAACATTCCCTACTGACTGCCTTTCCAGAGGGTGTCAGAGGTTAGGAGGTCGAGCCAGAGAACTCAGAAAAGCCCAGATCACAGGAGTCAGCAGACTCTGGTTTATATAGGAATTGACCAGCTGGGCCCTCTTGCTGATTGGGTAACATATTCCATCACAGCATTTTGCTTTCACTTAGTGAAGAAAAACCAAAGGACTTGGCTTCTCCAGCAAATGAGATAAAGAAAAGACATTCCTAGTCCTACTTGCAAGGAGAGGGCATAGGGTACTGAAGAATCCCATTTCTCAGTCTTCGTTCTGGCTTTTGCTTCATCACTGACACAGTGTGTCGACTTAAAGGGCTGGTCCCAATTCTATCACTGTTATCATATGAACTTGGGCAAGTCATTTCAACTCTCTGGACCCCAGTGTCCCTACCTATAAAATGAGGTCTCCAAGGTCTCCAAGGTCCCTGTGAGTTTTGACATTTGACATTTTGACATTTTGTAATTCTTTATGATGACACTAGGTTATTCATTTCTTTTATTGATCCTCAGTGATAAAAAGGAGGTGGAATCAGATCATCTTGAAGGTCCTTTCCAGCTCTAAAGTTCTATCATCTATGACTTAATGGTTTCCTCTCTAACAATTCCTGCCAGTCCAAGAAACCTTCCTGGATTGAAAGAATGCTCCCTGGCTCCTAGTACTCAGGGCTGAAAGGACAAAATATGCTCTGCTAGATTGTCAGGGACTTCCAAGATATTTTGCTCTCCAAGTGGTTTCTGCTTGTTTCACATAAGCCTTGTCTCCCCAATTACTTTAAGCTCATCCGTGGGACTGTAGCTTCTTTAGAATTAAAATCATAGTGTGTCAAAGCTGGAAAGGGATCTTAGAACAAAGAATGCTGGAACTGAGAGGGCTTTAACATATAGCTTACCAAAGCTGGAACGCACATGAGAAGATAAAATGGCAGAGCCGGGGGAGCCTTGAGGGGCCATCTAATCCAGCATGGTGCAATGGGAAGAGCACTGGCTTGGGATCAGGGGACCTAGTTCTGGCTCTGTGGTTTAAGACCTCTGTGACCTTGGGCTGGTAACTTAATTTTCTAGAGCCTTAGTTTGTCACCCTCTAAAATGAGGTCGGTGGGACCGGCCAACTTCTGAGGTCCCTTCTAGATCTATGAACCTTCTTATTTTAAAATAAGGAAACTGAAGCCTAGAGAGAGAAAATGACATGGGAGTTACTGACTTTCTATGCCCCACAATAATTAGACCTGATGTCTGGGCACACTGTTCTTTCAAGGCTTGTGAAATAAAGGAATGAGTGAACAAAAGATCTGTTAGTGGCAGGGTTTAGGCAATTCCCAAGCCTGGTAACCAAGGGAGACATGATTGTAGGTAAATTATTCAGTGTATGTGTGGGAGAATCCCAATAAAACCCCCCAAAATCAAAGAGCAGTCGTGGGTCCTGAATGCTTGTGTTTTGGCGCCACCTAGTGGTTTTTCAGAGTCATTAATGTTGATGGCAGGAGACTATGGATGTTATCAGTAGACAAATGGTTGGCCAAGCCTTTCTATCCTACTGCTGAAGCTCATTTAGTCATCTCTAGGATCCTTTATTTCCAGGAAGCAGATCAGTGTTAAGAAATGAGGGAGGCGATGGTTCTTCTTCCCTAGATCATATTTAGATTATTATGTTCAGCTTTGGGAATCCCTTTTTACGTAAGACATTGATAAACTGAGTGGTCAGGTAGAAAGAGCCTCGGATTTGGAGACAGAAGGCCTCTGCTCCTTATGAGCTGTGTGACTTTGATCAAGTCACCCAACTTCTCTGGGTTTTTCATCAGGAAAATGAGAGGGTTAGGCTGTATGACATCTGCTTTAAATTCGATGATTTTATGTTCGCTCAGAGGAGGGCAGCCAGGGTAGGGAGGAGACTTGAGTCTTTGTCTTATGATGATCAGTTAGTCAAGTGGAGACTAAAAGATTTGGTGAGGGATATAAACAGGAGTATGCTGGTAAATGTTTAACAACTGGCTCTTTGGGGGAAAAATGTGAGTTTGTGTATATATATTATTATACATATATATACTCACATACATATTACTAAGCATAAACAAGTATATATATATAATATATACTTAAAAGTGTGTATATATACACTTAAAAGAGAGTGTGTGTATATGTATGTACATATATATACACACATGCACACATATACTTTTAAGCTTAATTTATATTCTTTCTATTTTCTCCATCACTTTCTTAAGTCTAAATGATCATTAAAACAATGACTAAAGCCCTGATTTGTAGCCAATTTTGCTGAATATTTGATAATCTTTTCAAAGGTGGTTCGAACTAGTTGCAGCACACTCCTAGAGCATAGGATACAGTTGGGGAAGAGGATGCTAGCTATCACCAAGTATCTTCAGGGAAGTAAAGTAGAAGAGATAAAAGACTTATTTTGCTTGGCTACAAAGGGTAGAACCAGGAGTGATGGGTGGAAGATGAAGACGAGCAGAGTTTTGGTCTCCCTGTATGGAAAATTTTTCCCCAAATTAGCACTGTTCTAATTGGGATGTGCTGTTGTGGGAGAAAGTAGATTCCCCATTGTTGGAGGCCTTTGAGCAGAAGCTGGGATGATTATTTGTGGGGGATGTTGCTGGGGGATTACTTCTCAGGTCCAGGTGGTTTTAAGTGCCCTTTGAACAGTGAGATTCTGTGATTGTCTGACAGTAGCAGGAACGGAGAACAGCAACTCTCCAATTTGGGTCAAAAGCCCTGGGTTGCTCCTTGCCCCATTTGAAACTCCTGTGAAGGAGGAATCCCAGGGATTATTTAACTAAAAGGATATAATATCTTAGAACTAGAAAGGAAATAAGATTAGAAGTCATCAGATTCAACCTTAATTTTACTGATGGGAAAGTCAATTATTGGAGGTCTTGGATAATAATTACTTCTTCTTTCTCAGGGAATGTAAGTTGCTTGCCATTGCCATAGGCTTACAGCTATTTGCATTAGAGGGGAGCTTGCAGGTATCTAGTATAATTCATTTTATAGATGAAGAAACTGAGGCTCAGGGAAGTAAAGTGAATTTCTCACAGTCTCACGGGTAGGTGGCTGAGCTGGTACCTAAATGTATGTCTTCTAACTCTAAATCTGGTGCTTGTTCCACTCAGTCATAGCTGCCTCCCAGAAACTTAGAAGGGTAAGGGGCCAGTTCTTGTAGGGGACCAAGTGAGGGAAGGAAGTTTGCTAACTATCTGCATTCTTGGGCTTTCCTCAGATCTGTAGTATGATAAGAACCTCGACAACCTCGTACGTGGAACCCTACCTCCACACTATGCCAGGTATGCAGTAGTATCATCATGGGACCCCAAGAGCATGAGAATGACCATGAGGGTGGGAAGAAGGTAGGATGGTGATCACATACCTAATTCATCCCCCCAATAGTTCTGCAACTGCTCATTTGGAAATAGAGTTGGAATGTGGAATTATCTAGTAAATTATGATGAATAAATTGGATTAACAACAGACAGTAAAGAAAGTCCCTTAACCTATGGCAGACACTTAACTGTATGTCCCTGGCCAAATCACTTAACTTCAGTTTCCTCATTTGTAAAATGAGAATAATAAAAGTCATAGTTCTTATCTTACAATATTGTTATGAAATTAAATAATATTTGTAAAGTTCCTTGCTAACCTTCGAATACAATATGAAAATCAATTATTATTGTTGTTGTTGTTGATGTTTTTAGTGAGGAATATTTCAATCTCTGGTCCCAGAATTTTCCTACTTGCTTCAAGTATTTGAAATGTTACTCTTAAAATATTTGAAGGGCTATCATGTGGAAAAGCTGCCACCTGGCTCCAAATAGCAGAAGTAGGAGCAGGGTTGGAGATTAAAGAATCCTAGATCTGAGTTAGAAGGGACCATACTGGCTGCCCCTTATTTTTCTGGATGAGAAAACTGAGACCCAGAAAGTTTGCATGGCTTGCCCAAGGACACACATAAGTAGTAAAGGTTGAATTTGAACCCAAATTCTCTGACTCCGAATCCAGCACTCTCTAATGAAGACAGCCATCAGTTTCACTTCAAAGAAAAGTTTACTAAAAATTAAAGCCACCCTGCCTGTTCTAACTCAGGAGATTAGTCAATTAGTCAATAAACATTTATTAAGTGCATACTATATTCCAGGCACTGTACTAAGTGCTGGGAATTCAAAAGGAGTCAAAAGATAGTCCCTGCCCTCAAGGAGATCATAATCTAATAGGAGAGACAACAAGCAAACACATATGTACAAACAGGGATAAACGGGAAATCATTAACAGAAGGAAGGCACTGGAATGAAGAGGAGTTAGGAAAGGCTTCCTGTAAAAGGTGGGATTTTAGTTGGGGCTTAAAAGAAGCTGGGGAATCAGTAGGTGGACTTGAGGAGGGAGAGAGTTCCAGGCATAGGGGACAGCTAGAGAAAATGCCCAGAGATGGAGCGGCTTGTTCATGGAACAGCAAAGAGGACAGGGTTACTAGATTGAGAAAATGCATCAAGGAATAAGGGATAACACGATTGGAAAGGTAGGAGAGGCCTAGATTATGAAGGGCTTTGAATGCCAAACAGAGCATTTTGTATTTGATCTTGGAGGCAACAGGGAGTCACTGGAGTTTACTGAATAAGAAGGTGACGTGGTCAGACCTGCACTTTTGGAAAAGCACTTTGGTCGCTGAATCATTTTGGCTGCTGAATGGAGGATGGATTGGAGTGGAGAGAGACTTGAGGCAGGCAGATGTACCATCAGCTACTACAAATTCCAGGCTTGAGGTGATGAGGACCTGCACTATGGTGGTGACAGTGTCAGAGGAGAAAAGGGGGCATATTTAAGAGATGTTGCAGAGGTAAAACCAGCAGGTATTGGCAAGAGATTGGATACTGAGGGTGAGAGATAGTGAGGGATCCTGAGTGACTCTTAGATTGCAAGCATAAGGGACTGCTAAGAAGATGGTATTGTCCTCTACTCTAATTAAGGGAAGGTAGGAGGGGTGTGGTTGGGGGGAAAGATAGTGAATTATATTTTAGACATGTTGAATTTAAGATCTAGTTGTAAGACATCTAGTTAGAGATATCTGAAAGGCAGTTGGAGATGAGAGATAGGAGGTCAGCAGAGAGATTAAGGCAGGATATGTAGATTTGAGAATCAGCAGCACAGAGATGGTATCCATGGGATCTGATGAGATCACCAAGTGAAATCGTATAGAGGGATGAGAGAAGGGATCCCAAGATAGAATACTGTGGAACACCTATGGTTAGAGGGTGTGATCTGGATGAGGATGTAGCAAAGGAGAAAGAGAATGAGTGGTCAAATGGGTAGGAGGAGAACCAGGAGACAGTAGTGTCCTGAAAACCTAGAGAGAAGAGAGTATCAAGGAGGAGAGAGTGATCCACAGTGTCAAAGGCTGCCGAGAGGTCAAGAAGGCCAAGGACTGAGAAAAGGTAAGGAGTTCTGCATCACTGGAGGACAGGTTAGGGGGATACAAAAAGTCGATATTTCTAGACTGCTCCTGGAACTAAGGATCATGATCTTCATCATCATCATCATCCATAATGATCATATTAGCCTATAATGTCCTCAAGGGAAAGAACTACTGTACATGTATTATAATTCTCATTTACAGATATGGAAAATGAGACTCAGAATGATTTACACAAGGTCACGTGGTTAGAGGCCATATTCATTTACTTATTCTTTCATACAACAAATATATATTTGTTATTTACTTACCTGTGCGTGACTTCAAACTAGGTAGGGAAAATGCTGTTCCTTTTTTTCCTCTGAGTCTTTTGCCTTTAAAGAGAGTCCAACTGTCTCTACTCCATGCCTTTGTATTGGCTATTTCCCATGCCTGGAAGGCTCTCCTTCCCTTTTTCCAGCCCAGAGAATGACTCAGCTCAAGGGCTGTGTCCTCCAAGAGGCAGCTGAATAAACGAGTGAGGTTCTGGAGATGCCTAGGATGGAAGAACAGGTCTTTTTCCTTGCTCTCTTTTGAAATGACAGAAGGTTTCTTGGATTGCCAGGGTTTCTCTTTTAAAAGTCTATGCTGGCATTGAAAAATGAGCAGTGCTTCCCCATGCCAGCAAAGGTGCCTCTCTTGACTAAGCGTGATACCAGTTCTACCTTGGGTCTACCTTGAATCTTACTATAGCTCCAGGAGGCCAGATTGGGTTCATGCCTGATGGCAAAGAGGATAGCACACTCTCTGAACCAAATCAAGGGGCATTAGCTCCTAGAATTAGGCCATGGCAAATTCCTCATTGTATTAAATTAAATTCAACAAATGTTTATTAGACGCTAGGGATACAATACATCAATTAACAGGCATTATTGAGCTCTTATTATATGTCAGACACTGTGCTCAATTTGGGGGATATAAAGGGAAAAAAAACAGTCCCTGTCCTCATGATGCTTGCCTTCTAATAGGGGAGATAACAATTAAAATGTGACCATACAAGGTAAACACAGAGAGATAGAAGGCAACTTTAGCAAGGATGATGTTTGAACTGGTTAGGAGTGGGGGAACCAGAAAAGACCTAACTGGAAGGTTGGCTTGAGCTGAACATTGAAGGATACAAAGATGAAATAGTCCTTGTCTCTGCTCACATGGAGTTTAGAGTCTATATGTCTCAACTTTGAAAAGGCACCTTGGTGTAGTGGAAAGATCCAAGGACTTAGAATCTAGAGATGTGAGTTAAAGCTTGGTGCATTACCATGTATTCGTTGTGTGGCTATGGACAAGTCATCTAGCACACCTTTTGGCTTTATTTAGGAAACAAGGATGTTAGATCATCATCTCTACAGTTCCTTCCACATAGGAGAATCTATCCTCTCATGGTGCCGAGTCCTTTAAGCCTTTCCAGAAGGCCTTAGCTTCCACTGTGGACATGGGTGTATTCATTTTTTTTTTTTTTTTGGTGAGTCAATGGTGAGACTTGCCCAGGGTCACACAGCTAGTAAGTGTTAAGTGTCTGATGTTGGATTTGAACTCAGGTCCTCCTGACTGCAGGGCTGGTGTTCTATCCACTGCACCACCTAACTGCCTTAGCGTATTCACTTTTGCACTACTCATTTTACCAGATGTATTTTAAGGTTGGTGCTTTTTTAACAGTAAAGTGCTATTATATAAATGTGTGATTCATTCCTCCCCCCCCTTCTCATAGTGAAAGTCAACTTGGATGGAATCGCTGGAATCGATTATTCCCTAATACAGCCTCCAAAATCCAAGGGCCACCACCTGGACATTCCTTTGAAGGTGAGTGTCAGTAAAAGCAGGAAAGATTTCCTGCTCAACAGACTCCAGGAGGTGAGGATCTAAGGGGCTGAGACTGGCTGCTTCTCTCAAAGCTGACTTTCTCCTGTTTTAGTAGCAGATTTTCTCTATGTGCCTTTGGACTCAGATTCATGGGTTCTATTTGCAGCTCTGGGACAGGCCATGGTGCCTTTGCCTGGGTCTCATCTGCAAAATGAGCAGAACCCCAAATATCATCTGGGAATTTAAAACTCAGTCTAAGTTGTACTTTGGGATCTTCTTCTACAAGCCATGAAAGAGATACATAGATGAAGAGGTGGGTCTTCCTTTTCCACTGACTCTAGTGATCAGGGAAGCCTGCTGCAAAAAAAGGAAATAGAAGTGAGAGATACAAGAGCTGGCATCTAATCCCAACTCTTCTGGGTTACCTTGGACAAGTCACAATCTCTAAGATGCCTCAATTTCTATTTAGAGCATAAAAATGTCTGCCCAGAGAATGGAGCCACTCCCAAAATGTAATTTCTGGGATGCTTTAACTTCATTTCTGATTGATCTTCAAAAACACTAAGCCCTAATAAGTGAATTTGAATTTTCTCTTAAACCTCTGCATTTCCTTCAGGTCAAGTAGTCAGTCAGTTACCTATAAACAAAACTTAACAGCAAGGATATGGGAGATTATTTTTTTCCTTTTAAATGAAGTATGTGGATAAGTCTCTTTGTAATATGAATAACTACCTGGAATTTGTTTCAAAAGCGCAGGATTTCTATTGTAAATGAACTTACTACGTAGTGGTAAAAAGAAGAGAGCACTTCTCCAATAGTCACAGGACCTGGATCTGAATCCTAGCTCTACCTCTAACGAGTTATGTGACCTTAATCTCTGTGAGCCTCAACTTCCCTTTTTGTAAAATGAGAAGATGGGACTAGATATTCTCTTAAAGGTCCTTTCTAACTCAAAATTCTGTGGTCTGATCACTGGATCAGTCAATAAATATCGATTAAACTTCTACTATGTGCCAGGCACTATATTATAGGCTGGGAATACAAGGAAAAAGCAAAAACAGTCCCTGCCCTCAAGGAGCTTATATTCTAAGGTGGGGAGAGAAAGTGAATGTAAACAGGCACATTCAAGATACATAGAGTAGAAGGAAGGTAACCTTAGAAGGATAGGCGCTAGTGGGGGTGGGTGGGTACTGAGGGAAGTGAGGTGTGTGGTGGGGAGACAGCTTAAGGAGAGGAAGTGGGTTTATAAAATCATCCAGGAGGAAATGACGCTGGAGCTCATCTTGATAATGTGGTGTGGTGGAAAAAGCAATCAACTTGGAGGTCCAAGAAGGTGGACACTTACTTAGGGAGGGATAAATTCTGTTAATATCTCTGAGAATCTCTCCGAAATGAGGACAGTACCTGTGGTGCCTTACTCACAGGCTTGTTCTAAGGTGTGTGTGTATGTGTATGGGTGTGTGTGTGTGTGTGTGTGTGTATACACACACATACACACACCTTCAAACACTGTGTGTCAGATATTCTTGTAATTATAATTATTGCATTGAGAATCTTGGGTACTTTTCCCCAGCCCTGCCACCAATGAGTTCTGCTACTTTGGACCAGTCACTTGGACAAGTCCACTCTCTAGACCTCATGTTCTCAAGCTATAAAGCTATATAAATACATATCATATATGTTTATATTTATATAAATTAATATAATAATATAACACCAATAAAATATTTTATTTAATCATATTTTATATAAATATACACTTATGTAGCTCACACTATATAAAATGAGATACTAATGTCTACTGTGCCTAATAATGACCATAACCAATAACTTATCTCTTTAAAAAAAAAAAGCCTGTTCAGGGGTGTGCTGGCAAGTATTTTATAACCAGCTCTCCCCAAAAATGTATCTATGAGACACTTTTAAGTTTAATCTGCATTATTAACATTTTCTCCATCATTTTCTTAAGTCTAAACAGTCAACAAAACAATAAATCAAGCCCTGATTTGTAGCCTTTGTTGATTTCTGAGGTTTTACATATACACACTGAAAAATTTAACAATCAGCTTGGGAGAGGGTTAGAGTTGGCTTCAGCATGTCCCTGAGCCCATGCTTCCTTGCCAGAGCTCCTGTGAAGATTAAACAAAATTCAGGATAAGAACAATTCTGAAAAACAGATATGATTCAGGTGTTAAGAAAGGGTAGGAAAAAGAGAGGGAAAATGTTTAGCTTGTAGGGATTAGAAAGAAACAAGAAGGCCAAGTTTACTTAATCCTTTCTTTGGCTTTCCCTTCCTTCCTTCTTCAAGATGGGCTGGGAGAGTTTTCCATAGTCTGGCCAACTGCGTTTTCTGTGGCATTGCTATGTTATCCAGCAGATTCTGGGCAGCCTGCCTTCAAATCAGCTAGTGTTTGCACAGAAAACACAATTCCTTTAGCCTCTACCAAGCAGAGTATATGAAGTCAAAGTCACCTTACTTGGTGATTCATAGAAATATGGAATGTTAGAACTGGAAGAAACCTAAGAATGAAAAAATGTGTGAGCCAGGAGAGACCATCTAGTCTTACCCCCTCAATAGAGGAAACTGAAGCCTAGAAAGAGGAATAACCAGGTTCATCTAGTTTGTAAATAAACTATAGTTATCTCTTCCACATAGTGACTTTCCCCATTGTGGTTTTGATGTATTGCAGGTTGGCATAAGAAATTAAATGAGAGTTTGGGAGGAGCTTTGTGGAAGACACAGACAATATGCAAAGGCCAGCAGCTGACACAGAAAAAGTTTAGAAACTCAGAAATACATAAATATATGTATAATATTTAGTAATATCAACATATTTTATCTTTTAATATAATAATGATTCAGACTTCTTCTCTGGCATAAAGGGAGGGCCAAAAAATTTTACTCAGATTTTTCCAGATCATGGGAGTGCCATGCTCCTAAACCCCCACCTCCTACGTGGAAGGCATAACTGTAATTAAAAATATATGTATAAATGAATTCTAGGGGCAAATAGAGAATTAGGATTTTCTTTTGTTGTGGGGTTGTTTATACCCCTCTGCCATTACCCCTACTCTCAGACCCTTAGCATGGTAGTTAACTACTTTGTTTGCATTTTTTCTAATACATTGTAAAAATGTATTATAAAATTAACATAGTATATAAATACAACTATTTATAATTAAATTAATTCAGTACATAAATTATCAGAACACCTTTTCAATCATAATCTCTAAGTCCTCACAAGGATTTTTGACAATTTCTTCTTATCTAGCTTTCCTCATGTGTTTGTAGATTACATTTCATTTTGAGAATTCCCACTTTTTCTTTTTTTTTTCTTTTTTTACTTTGTATTAATTTACAAATGCCTCTATAGTCTCTGCTAGTTTTAAAATCTATGATCCTAGAGGTCTTTCCAGATTTCTTTGTACTCCTCAGGTCAGCAATACTAGTATTGTAGTGGTCTATTACATTAATGAGTCATAATTCATTTAACCCTTTATTGTCAGACATTCAGATTGTTTAATTTTTTTTGTAATTATATATAATGTGGGCATGACATTTTTGAAAGATAACTCTTTTTAAAAAATCAGAATATAGTCTCAATAATGAAATTATTGGAATAAAGGTTAAGATCAAAAGGTTATGATTATTTTTGTATATTTTACTGTGTACTACCAGACTGTTCTTTAAAGATTTTAAAAGTTAGCAATTCTACCAGCAATGTATGAGTGTACCATTATTTTTGCTAATTTGATCGGTGTAAGATAGTGATTGAAATGTATTTCAATTCTCTTTGTTTATAAGTAGGTTGAATACTTTCACCAATGATTAGTAACCGTATGTATTTCCTTTTTTTTTGGTGGGGGTGGGGGGGGTGGGGGGAGATTGATTGTTCCTAAAAGTTGATTACTTTCTGTGGGAAGTCCTTGTCCTTGATTGTATTCTCTCTTGCATTCACTCCTAGGGCCAGTTTTTCAGCTTGACTCATCATACCCCATTCCCCTTTTCTCCTTCTGCTGTGACTTTCCGTAGCAGCCAACTACAGATGGTCTATTTCGGAGTCTCACATTCCTTCTTCGACTCAGCCATACATGTTTACAAAAATGCTGGAATCAAATCCCTCCAAACGAATAGTTCCATGGTAAGGCAGGGCAGGTGGAATTAATTACAGCATCCCAGAGCTAGAGAGAAGCCCATAGGTCATTTAGCGTAACCTGTACCTAAAAAAAGAACCTCTTTTTCTACCTTGTTGACATTTCTAGTGAAGGACAATCACTAGCCCTGAAGTCACTACTTCCATTTGATTTTTGGACAGCTCTTATTGTTAGGAAGTTTTTACTTATTTGGATCCAAAACTTATTTCTCTAGAACTTCTATCTGTTGGAGGGGGATGATTGGAATGAGTAAAGCCAAGATTCCTTGCCTTTGCCCCCAATCAAGTTAAACCAAATGAGACTTTTATAAAATACCTACTATGTGCCAGACACTTCTGGAGGTATAAAGAATAAGTGGCAGTTACACAAAAGCAAGATATATGAAGGACAAATTGGAAATAAGCAACAGAGGTATGGTGCTAGAATTGAGGATGATCAGGAATGGCTTCTATTAGAAGATGGGATTTTGACTGAGACTTGAAAGAGTCCAGGGAAGTCAAGAGGCAGAGATGAAGAGGGAGGGAGTTTTAGGTCAATGCCTAAAGACAGCCAGTGAAAATGCCCTGAGTCAGGAAAAGGAGTGTGTTGGGGTTACTTGGCATAGTGACAATGATGGAGGGTTGAGGGTGAGTAGTATGCAGGCAGACAAGCTCTGAGTGTTGTAGCCTAAAACTCTGGTGTTGTGAGCATAGTTATCTCAGGGGCAGGTGGTATATGTAGCTGGGATCATGGACTTTGTGTTGTTCTTAGTTTCCAGGAAGATGTTGCTGCTCAAAGGGGATGTGTGGCTGAGCCTTCTCTATTACCCTAAACAGAATTTTTGGTTCTCCCACACAGCTGGACTGCAAGTCTCAAGATTCCGTGCTTTTTCTCTTACTACAGGTTCCAAAGGACTCCAAATACATTTTGTCGACCGACTACTATGGAATTCTGATCCCTCAGGTAAGCTGTTCACCTCTTGTTGAAACAGTTCTTTGAACCAGCCTGGGAGGGAGGGGATTAGGTAAGCTACTAAAACTATCATGATATCAGGGTGGCAGATGCTAAACTCCTAGTGATTACAAGAGGGAAACAGGAGAGGGTAGGCATGGATTGAGTCAACTCTCTCCCCACCCACCTATTATTGAGAAACCAGTTCAAAGTACATGGTAGGCCAACAGAACCATCTTTATCTATGGAATGTGAACAACAGGGCCCACTTGAGGCACAGGTTATATTGACAGCCTCGTATCAAGTGCCATGAAGTATTGTTAAAAAGCCACAGAGACTTCAACGAGCATATCCTGATGTCAGTGGAAACAACCTAGGTTCCTTCTTGGTCCCTCCTTTACTGACTTTGGAGAAGGGAAGAAACGTGCCTACTATGTGCCAGGCACTGTGCTAAGTAAATTTTTTTTACAAATATTATCCCATTTGATCCTCACAGCCACCCTGAGAGGTAGGTGCTATTAACTGAGGCAGTCAGAGGTAAAATGACTTGCCTAGGGTTGCACAGTTAGTGAGTGCTTGAGGTCGTGTTTGAACTCAAGTCTTGCTGACTATAAGCCCAGAGCTTTATTCACTGATCCCCCAGATGCCTCTAGGCCATCTACCGTGTCTGGAAACATGCTCTGCCTGTAGAAACCCTTCCCTTTCTTCAAGGTCCCAGCTTCTTCATAACAATGTAGCTGGAAGAGACCTCTCCTGCCTTGAACCTTCTCTCCTTCTGCTCTGTATGAGTAAATGAATGAATCAGTGAGCATTTCTTAAGTGCTACCTATAAGCAAAACACTGTGCTAAGCACACAGCATGTACCTCTAGAAAGGTAAGACAGTTCCTTGCTCCCAAGGAATTCATTCTGATGGGAGAGAGAACACATATAGACAGTTTTGGCTGTAGGGCAGATGGAAAGGTCCCATGGTCCTTGGTCGGGTGTATGCTGGAGCCAACTCACACCAGTTCATGAGGGCCAATTATTAGATTTTCATTGTGAGCATTTACACTTCGGAAATGGCAAATACTACAAATCAGGGCTTGATTCATTGTTTTGTTGGTTATCTAGACAAGAAAGTGATGAAAAAAATGTTAATAATGCAAATTAAATACAAAACTGTCTTAATTACATCTTTTTCTGGAGAACTGGTTGTTAAACATTGACGAACATACCCTCATCCTTAGGAATCAGTAGCAAAGCTACTGATGTCTATCCTGTAGTTTCATTTCCATTGACAAAAACCACATCTGATGCTGAGACATTTAATAGAGCCAGGGACTTTGGGGAGAACTTTCTTTTCTGGTTAAAACTGTGGCTCCTGAGGAGGAGGCAGGGGCTGTAGCAGCCACAGAGGCACTGGACAGACTACTCCTCTACAAGGGTTGCTCCTCTGAAGGATGGTTGGGGACATGGAGGCTGAAAACAGGACTGGTGATCTGACTATGGCAAGGAGCTGGTATTTTGGGGGCTCTGGGGTACAGAGTCTTAGACTACTTGAGGTCTGAGGAGTTGGTTGATAGGTTGGTTGGTTTCCCTGAACCCCTTTTCCCACTTCCCTCTCTTCTATTTTTTAAAAATATTATAAGGGGGACAGCTAGGTGGCACAGTGGATAGAGCACTGGCCCTGAAGTCAGGAGGACCTGAGTTCAAATCTGGCCTCAGACCAAACACTTGACACTTACTAGCTGTGTGACCCTGGGCAAGTCACTTAACCCCAATTGCCCCAAAACAAAAACAAAAGAAACAAAAAAAATTATAAGGGATGATTTTTGGGAAGCAATGTAGGGACATATTGAAAAATAAAGGTGCTATAAAAACAAGTTATCAATAAAAAAGTGAAATATTTTCTGTCCTCAAGTGGGGCATTCTACTTGTGGCAACAACATATATACAGATAAGTAAATACAAAACCTATTCAGAACAAATACAAAGTAATTATGGAGGAACATTAAGAATAGGATAGTCAGGAAAGGCCTCTTGTAGGAGATAGCCCTAGAAATGAGCCTTCAAGGGTCTAGATGAAGAGAGAGGACATTCTAGACACAGAGGACAAACTGCAAAGGCCCAGAGATAGAAACCAGCACGTAGGGTAAACAAAGCCAGTTTGGCAGGATCTTGAGTGAATGAGAGGGAATCGTGGGAAATCATCCAGGAAATATAGTTCAGAGACAGATTGTAAATGGCTTGGAATTAGTTTCGAATGATTAGAATTGAACAGAGTAGGGAAAGTGTGTTGGGGAGGTGCCCAGCTACAGTCACTTAGGATCCTACCGGCAATGGAGCTTATGTAAAAGTGTAGCCCAGGGCTGGGGAACTTGCAGCCTCGAGATCACATGTGGCCCTCTAAGTCCTCAAGTGTGGCCCTTTGACCAAATCCAAACTTCACAGAACAAATCCCCTTCATAAAAGGATTTGTTCTGTAAAACTGGGGCTCAGTCAAAAGGTCACACCCAAAGACCTAGAGGGCCTCAAGGATGCAGGTTCCCCACCCCTGGGCTAGCCCATCTCTTCAAGGATTTGTGAGAACCAAAGGTGTCATCTGCAACCTCTCTTTCTTTGTGTCTGCAGCTGTCCAAGAACTTCCCTAGTATGGCAATGACAATCGTCGTCGACTTTCCCTCCTCTGTACCAACCATCTTCGTTGACTCTAGAACGAAATTGAGCCTCATGTCTTCACTTTCAACCCATGTCTTTGCGGTTTTCTCCAACTCTTCTCAGACCCCACTCTTTAGGCTGAAACTGGTCAGTTTGGGTTAGCCTGGGAAAGCTCATGGGTGGTGGCACAGCCCAACTGGGTGAGCTCTGGTTTGTCCACATGTGTAGTGCCATGAAAACAAAGAAAAACCAACAATCCAAAAGGCAGGACATAGAGTCAGGGACCTTGGTTCTAGTCCAGGGATGGGGAACCAGACCACTGGCCTGAAGGCCACAGGTTCTCCACCCCATTCTAGTCTTTGCTCTGATATTAAAGTGTATTATGGGAAATGTATTAGATCTGGAGGCAGAGTACCTGGCTTTAAATCCCACATACTATGACTTTGGGCAAATCCCCTTCCTGTCTAGGCCCTTGTTTCTTCCTCTATAAAATGAAGAGGTTGAAGGTAAGGATGTCTTGAGCTTGTTTCTACCTTTAGTCTATGCCCTTGATTTCCTTTATGAACTTAGACAATACACATTGCTTTTCTGGACCTGTTTCTTCATTTGGATTGGGAAATAAAAAAATCATAGATTTACATCAGGAATGTGGATTTAGAGCAGAAGGAACTTTAAGGATTCTCAAGTACACCTTTCCCCTCTCTCCCTCAAATTTTGCAAATGAGAAAACTGCTAAGTGGTTTAGTGACTTGCCCAGGATCGCACAATTAATAAAGCATTTGAGGCAGGATTTGAACCCAAGTTTTCCTAATTCTAAGTGTATTGCCAGATCCATTAAGCCAGAGGCTCTTTACCTGAAGCCTGTGAATTTTTTTAAATTTGAGAGCTATTTAAATATAATTGATTTCCTTTATAATCCTACATATCTTATGTATTGAAAATAGGTCCATAGGATTCACATGATTGATAAAGGGGTCCAGGACACATAAAGAAATTAAGAACTATTTTAAACCATACTGCCTTTTGTCAGAGGAGCAGAGTTCAAATCCATTCTCTGCTGCTACCTATCAGTGAGGCTCTAAGCAAGTAACATGACCTCTCTGCATCTCAGTTTACTCATCTGCAAAATGAGAGTATTTGTACTACATGACTTACAAGATCCTTTCCAATTCCAAATTCATGAGCCAATGATCAAAATAATGAGGTAAATAATAACTGGTTCACTGGATTGACATGTGAGTCAAATCAGATAATGTAATGAAAGCCCTTTTGACAGTGAAAAACACTATACCCAAGAGGAAGCTGAGACCAATGCTGATGTGACCTCCTGGTTTTTTTTTTGGGGGGCTAAGCATTGAGATGTATAAATGATAACACTCTCACACCACATTGACATTGTGCTTCATCACTTACAATGAGATTTACAGTCATTGTCTCATTGGATTCCCCCAACAGCCATGGGGAGAGAGGTAGAGAAAAAGTGATTACCTTCATCTTACAGCTGAAGAAACTTCACTCAAACTAGTGATATGACTTGCCCCCAACTATTCCATTAATGATTGGCAAGGGCAGGGTTGGAGCACAGGTCTTTGGATAATAAGTCAGTCAATGAATTAATAACCTACTATGTGGCAGGCACTGTCTAAGCACTGTGCATACAAAAAGAGGCAAAAGACAGTCCCAATCTTTAAGGAGCTCACAGTCTAATGATTCCAATGCTCTTCTGACTACTCTGTAAAGGTTGGTGCCCAAGTCAGAAGGATTGAAGAGCTGGGGGGATTAAAAGTCAGGAATGACAAACCAGAATTATTACCTGGGGTTGTTGGGGTGGGGGAGAATAACTATTTTTTTTTCTTCAGGTTAGGAGGACTCCAGTGAAGCTGTTAGTTCCTGAACTATATATATTTTTTCTTTTTAGACTAGACCTATGTTTTTATTAGTTTAGGGAACAATTGAGTTAACTTCTGTTCCATGTAGATCTGTATCTGCTCTGCATTTATAGTTTTAGAGAGATTAAATTACTTGTCCAGAGTATGTGTCAGAGGGTTGATCAACCCTGAACTCATTTCCCTTGACTCTGAGGTCAGCTCTCTCTTGAATCCTGTTTCCAAGATGACCACCAGTTTATCCTTAGTACTGACCCAGACCCAACTATGCCGCAAGAGAGGGGGCAGAATCCACTTTTCAGAATCTTTGGTAATGAGATGGAAGGAATCAATCAATCAACATTTTCAAAGCACTTATTAAGTACCTGATCTTGTGCTGCTAAGGAGAGAGAGAGGGGGAGAGAGAGAGAGAGAGAGAGAGAGAGAGAGAGAGAGAGAGAGAGAGAGAGAGAGA
>NW_020954563.1:169620-316160 GCF_900497805.2 Vombatus ursinus | reverse complement strand
AGAGAGAGAGAGAGAGAGAGAGAGAGAGAGAGAGAGAGAGAGAGAGAATAGTTCCTGCCCCCCAAGGAGTTTCCATTCTAAATGAGGGAAGGGCTGGCACACCTCTAGTTGAGTTTGCTGATTAGGCAGCCCCGCCCCATTCCCATCCCCTTCCTGAGCTCTGTATCACTAGAATGGCTCAAAGGCAACTTGGGGAGGAAAACTCTATAATTGTTTAATCAGTCCTTTAATTGCCCCAATCAGATTATCTCTAGTGCTCCTTTGAAGAAGGGTCTAATTTATTCACTATGCCAAGAAAGTGCTTTCCGTGGGCTCTGCTGACTTCTCAAAGTCTTTTACAAGTCAAAAATTTCCTGATAATAGGAGCTAATACAACAATATCATTTGCTGTTTTCATTCCAGAAAACAACTGTTACCCTGTATATTAAAGTTAAGGATGGTACCATTTTGGGGCGCATGACATTGGAAAGGTAAGATGACCCAGGTGGGTTTTTGGAATCTAGGTTCTTCCCCCTTCTCACCCTATGAACTTGAACAATTCATTGTTCCTTGAGGAGTACCAGTTCTCTTACTTAAAAAAATATTTTTTTAACATTCTTTTCTTTTAAAATTTTGAGTTCCAAATTCTCTCCCTTCTTCCCCCACCTCCTCCATCCACTAAGAAGACAAGCAATAAGATATCAATTATACATATGAAGTCATGCAAAATATTCTTCCATATTAGCCATATTTCAAAAAGAAAGCAAGAAAAATAAAGTGAGAAAATTATATTTCAATTTGAACTCAGAATTTATCAGTTCTCTCTCTGGAGGTAGATAGCATTTTTTTTTTTGGTCATGAGTGCTTTGGAATTGTCTTGGATTACTATACTGATCAGAGTAGCCAAGTCTTTCACAGTTAATCATCATTACAACATTGCTATTACTGTGCACAATAATCACTTGGTTCTTCTTACTTCACTTTGCATCAGTCAGTGCATATAGGTCTTGCCATGTATTTTTTTTTCTGAAACTACCCCCCTTGTCATTTGTTACAGCACAATTGTATGCCATCACAATCATATGCCACAACTTGTTCAGCCATTACACAATTGATGAGCATCCACCATATTTCCAATTCTTTGCCACCACAAAAAGAGCTGCTATAAATATTTTTGTACATATAGGTCCTTTTCCTTTTTCTTTGCTCTATTTGGGATATAGATCTAGTAGCAGTATTGCTGGGTCAAAGGATAGGCACAGTTTTATAACCCTTTGAGCATAGTTTCAAATTGTTTTCCAAAATGGTTGGACCAGTTCACAGCTCCATCAACAATTTATTAATGCACCTATTTTCCCTCACTCCCTCCAGCATTTGTCATTTCTGATAGGTGTGAAGTGGTACCTCAGAGTTGTTTTAATTTGTATTTTGCTAATCATTTGGGATTTAGAGTATTTTTTTATATGACTATAGCTTTGATTTCTTCTTCTGAAAACTGCCTGTTCATATCCTCTGACCATTTGCCAATTGGGGAATGGCTCTTATTTTTATAAATTTGACTTGGTTCTATACTCAGTATATATTTGAAAAATGAGGTCTTTATCATAAATACTTGCTGTAAAATTTTTTGATATGACTTTATTGTCTATGGTACCTGTTAGCAAAATGTAGTTTCCCTGAGTATCTCTTTTAATTAGGTCTGTTTTTGCTTTTGCTTTGTCTTTGTCTGAGATCATGATTGCTGCTCCTGCCTTTTTTTTTTTACTTCAGCTGAAGCATATTAGATTCTGCTCCAATCCCTTATTTTAATTCTCTCTGTGTCTTTCTATTTCAAATGTGACTCTTGTAAGCAATATATTGTTGGATTCTGGTTTCTAATCTGTTCTGTTATCTGCTTCTGTTTCACGGGTGAGCTCATCCCATTCACACTCGCCATTATGATTACTAACTGTGTTTCTTTCTATCCGATTTTCTTCTGTTTATCCTTCTTTGAATCAATTCCAATGAGAGGTTCAAGCATTGCCTGCCAACCCCCCAAACATTTTCCTATCCATTGTAAAAGTTCTTTATTACACGTCTCTTTTATGTGGGAAGATTTTTCCCTAGTCTGTTTCTCCCTTCCCCCTTCTCCCAATGCATCCCTCTTTCTTTCCCCTTCATTTTTTTGGAGATCATTCCAATATCATCAACTCACACCCATGCCTTCTGTCTATGTAAACTCCTTTTAACTATCCTAATGATGATAAAGTTCTTAGAAGTTGAATGTATCATCTTCCCACATAGGAATACAAACAGTATATGTTGAATCCCTCCAAGTAGAATGTAAATTACATGAAGACAAGAACCATTTCGTTTTTACCTTCGTATCTCCAGGGATTAGCACTGTGTTTGGCACATAGTAGATGCTTAATGTATTTCTGATGAATAGAATTAAATATGGTGAGGCCTTCATTCAGAACCTATTACTATTCTATTTCTTCCCAACATCATTTTGACAAGTTTAATTTTTGCTATGATGCATGGACTTAATATTCTTTGAGTTTGTTTTTTTTTTTTTTTAGCATAGTAGAGCTTGGGGTAAATATAGTTGTGAATCTGCTAAGCATAGAATATATGGCAGCAAGGTCCCACCTTTTTGAGAATAAGCTACATTTTGAAAGACCAATATAAATGGGAGCTATTATTATTTTTATTATTCTTTCTTCAGATACAAGTGGTCTTTGTGGGGGGAGGAGGAAGGAACAGAGAGACTCTTGATGACCATAAGTTTCCAAGATATAGCAGGGAACTGGCCAGGCAGCTAGCTATACTTTCTTCCTTACTGAAAAGCATACCAAATGATGAAGTTGGAGACTTGTTACTGGAAATGAGCTTGAACCTTTATCAACAAGAATAATAGTGCACTCAGGTTCACAAAGGGCCATAGGCCCTTGCAACTGGGCTGTGAGCTCAGTGGTGCAGTTATTACTCCCATTTTAAAGATAAGAAAACAGCCTCAGAAATGGGAACTTGACTCTTAAATGGCAGAGCTGGGATTCCAGACTAAGTGTTTTGATACAAATGCTATGTCTCCAGTTTGGTTGGTTGATCCTACTCTATTGGGCAGGAACCCCTTTTCTACAGAAGGCTTTGTGAGAATTAAGTATTTCTAATTTCTCTCTTCTGCCCCTGCTTCCTTCCAATTTGAACTCCAAACCAATTTGAACACTTTCCTCTAATTCCCAAAGTCTGCCCCTCTAGGTATTCTGATACTTGAAAGGTCTGGAATTCAACTATCTCCTTTTCTCCTCTCCCTTCTCTACCTTTTCTACAGCCTCGGTGTGGAATTGAAGCAATCATATATTGACCATTTCCAGGTGAGTCTAAGGGAGAATTAGCAGCTTTCTGGACTCAAGGCTGGGAGGGGAAAGCACCTTGTAAACTATTAAGTGCTGTAGAGACGTGAGCAGCTTTTGCTATTTCATGGTCTCCATGGGAACTGCTCTGAGGACCACATCCAGATTTATAAAAAAAATTAGGATGGGACATGGAAAGTAGGTGCATGGAGAGATTTCTTGGGAATACATGAGCTTGGATTAGAAAAAAGAAAATCTCATTTTTATTTTCACTAACTTCTAACTGAAATTTAGCATTTCTTTCAATTATGAATTAAAAAATATTCTGAGAAGGTTTCATCAGAGTAAAACTGTTCTTTCCCAGACTTCCAGAGGGGTCCATGACACCAAAAAGCTTTAGAACCCCTGAATTAGTTAATCTTTAAATCCTTTTCCACTCTAAATCCTATGATTTTTGAGATCATAGACAAAATAATTGAGTGATTAAATTCTTCGTTTTTTTCTTGCTGAGGTAAAATGGATTTAAGGAAACTTGGTGGGATGGTGTATAGAGTATTAGGCCTGGAGTCAGGGAGACCCAAATTCAAATCTGGCTCAGACACTTACTAGCTGTGTGACCTTGGGTAAATCACTTAATCCTATTTGCCTCAGTTCCCTCATCTGTAAAATGAACTGGAGAAGGAAATGGCAAACCACTACAGTATCTGCCAAAAAATGGGGTTATGAAGACTCAGACACAGCTGAAATGACTGAACAAAAACAACAACAAAAATGGATTTAGAGCTGGAAGGGAAGTAAGAGGATATCTAGTCTGCCCCCTTCATTTTATGGATGAGGAACCTGAGGACCAGAGGGGTTAAGTAACTGGCCCAAGGTCACACAGATAATAAGTTACAGAGTCAGGATTTGAACCTAGATCCTTCAACCCAAAGAAGAGTACTGTGGTGCCTCAGCAGTGCTTTGAACACAGAAGATGTATTCTTTTTTTTTTTTCAGAATCAAGCACACATTTATTTTACATGTAACTTATATGTTTTAAATTATGTCTCTGTATGCAGATAGCTGTATAATAAGTAGTCTAAGGCTGATTGTTTCTGTGGTTGACATTTGATGTTCATGAGACCGAGGTCATGGACTCAATTGGATCTGCCCTCTGGCCACAGGCTACTTCTTCAACTAGGCCAGTCTCCTCACAAATGTGTGTCAGAACTGCCTGATCTAATGCAAACCAGCTCAACAGCATTTATTATATGGTTACTCTGTGCATAGTACTATGCTAGGCATTGGGGATACCAAAGAACAATCCCTGTCGTCAAGGAGCTTAAGTTCCATTGCCATGAATTACAAAGAGAGACTGAGCGAGTGTGTGCACCACATTTCCACTGCATGGAAAACAGCTTGAAGTGCTGATGATGGGTCAGTAGAGGCCCCTCTATAGCCAACGGACAATTCTATGTTGAATTAGGGAGGTTACTCTATCCTTGCTTGCTTTTTCTTGACATTCCAGCTCTTCTTCAAATCCCAGATTTGGAAGGGAACCCAGAAGTGGTCTTATTTAAAGTTAGTTACCTCTGCACATGGTTCCTTTTCTCCTGGGTTTAAGTCAATCAATTCATTATAATTATAAATAATTATAATATTACCCTTATAGCTATAGCATTTTCCATTTTACAAAGCAATTTACACATGACAGGACAGCTAAGTGGCTCAATGGACAAAGTGCCAGGCCTGAAGTCAGGAAGACTCATCTTCCTGAGTTCAAATCCGGCCTCAGACACTTGCTGGCTGTGTGATCCTGAGCAAGTCACTTAACCCTGTTTGCCTCAGTTTCTTCATTTGTAAAATGAGCTGGAGAAGAAAATTACAAACTACTCCGTTATCTTTGCAAGAAAACCCCAAATGGGGTCACAAAGAGTTGGACATGACTGAAACAACTGAACAACAAAAATTACTGGTGATAACTTGGTGAGGAAAGGGGTGCAAGTATTATTACCCTCATCCTACAGTTTATGTAAATTTATAACTTGTTTTCCCTCATTCAAATGTAAGCTCTTTGAAGGCAGCAGTGGTCTTTCCTTCTATTGTTATTTGTCTTCACAGAATTTTGTGAATAGAGTTCTGGGCCTGGAGTCAGGAAGACCTGAATTCAAACCCAACCTCAAACACTTCCTAACTGTGTGACCATGGGCAAGCCATTTAACCTCTGCTTGCCTCAGTTTCCTCATTTGGAAAATGAGGGTAGTAAGAACATCTATTTCCTATGGTTGTTGTGAGGATAAAATGAGATAATAATTTCAAAGCACTTAGCGCAGTGCCTGGCACATAGTAAGTGCTATAGAAATGTCAATTATGATCATTATCATTGCACAGTGCCCAACACTGAATAAATGATTAATGAATGCTTGTTAAATGACAGTTGGGAAAACTGAGGCCCTTAAAGGGGGAAAAGAGTTGCCAAAGGTCACATGGCCAGGAAGGGGAAGAACCAGGATTTAAACTAGGTCTCCTGTTTCATGGCGTGGGCTTTTCCTACTGTATTCTACCACTTCCTTTTTCGTGCTCTAAACGGAAAGCTCTTTTCTTCCCTTCGTTTGATGGTATTGACCTTGGGGGGGGCGGCGGGAGGGTAGGGAGGCGAAATCTGCAATCTCATTTGGGACAGGGTTGAAGCTCTTGGGGAGAGGGGGAATGAGGAATGGAGGTACGGCGGGGTACTAGAATCGCCTAGTTGGGGCTTTGGGCATTAACTATCTCTTCTTCCTCCTTTCTCTTCACAGGTATCCCTGCTACAGGACCCTTTTACTTATTACATGTCCAAAATTTGGCTCCCTATAATTAATGGTAAGGAGTATTGGAGAATTGACTGGCCTTAGGTCCAAATGGACCCTATGGAAATAGCAGAATCCTCTACCTATCCTCCTCTTCCCCTAGGCTCTAGTAATGATCCCTATTTCTGCGGTTCTCTAATGTTTATCAAGCGCTGTCCTAACAACAACCCTGTGAGATAAGTGATACAAATATTATTATCCCCATTTTGTAAATCAATCGACCGATTACTAAGCCTTTATTAAGCATCTTCTATGTGCCAGGCATTGTGCCAAATTCTGGGGATGAAAAAGACGGACCCTGTCCTCATGGAGCTTATATTCTATTGGGGAAGATAACATGTGCACCTAGAAGTATAAACAATATGTATCCAATGGCACTAGAAACTGGGGCAGAGGTGGGGAAAACATCACCTTAAGGCCACATTTTCCCCACCCCTAAGCTGGGGGATGTGGGAGAGTGGCAGAGAATCCTGAAAGGCCTTATGTAGGAGGTAAGCTAGGCCTAGAAATTCTAAGAGGCAGAGAAAACTAAGAGAGGAGCAGTAAGTGGATCCAGTGAGCGCCCAGTCCACTGGATCAGTACCATTCTGAGCAGTACCACAAGGAGAAGCTCACAACGCTGGGCTTTCTTTGTTTTCACTGCTGTACAGTTGTCAGAGGTTGTCCATCTGTGCTATGTGACATTGGATGCGCTAATGAAGATGGGTCTGTCTACTCACGTGCTAGGTACCAAAACCAGGTTGTATTCCTAGGTATTCATTCCTGGTAAAGATTTAGCTGATCACTTTAAGGTATTGCATGCTACCTAGCTGGAAGGCCCAATTCAAGTGCTTCCTCTGTTATGACTTGTCACTGATTCCAATACTCACCCCGCAACCTCCTCTGACCTTACACAGTTTGTACCACTGTAATGTACAAAATACGCAGTACCATGCAGCAAAGCTCTCTGTCATAACATATTACCCCACCCCCACCAGACTGTGAGCTCCAAGAGCTCAGGGCCCGGTTCTTATCTCAACTTTATAATTGCTTTCGTGCCTAGCACAGGGTTCTACGTGCAGTAGGTGCTAGATGTTGGATGTCCAAAGTGCTGGGTTAGGAGTCAGGATTTGGGTTCAAATCCTGGTTCTTCTGCTTACTTCCTATATAACTTGGGAAGTCATTAACCTCACTAGACCTCAATTTCTTTCCAACTGTAAAATGGCAGGGTTGGGCTGTTCTACAGGGATGGGGAACCTGTGGCCTCAAGGCCACATGTGGCCCTCTAGGTCCTCAAGTGTGGCCTTCACTGAATCCAAACTGGACTAGAAGTTACTCTCCAGTGCTAAATCTAGGCTCCTAAGACATGAGTTGCCTCTAAGGGGTTAGTAGAGGACTCTGGCAGTCAAAAAAGATCTCCAGACTCAAAGGTACATCCCTGCCTCCCTTCCTCTTCCCTGGCTCCCTATGAGAAAAGTATTTCCTTTCAGAAGTTGCCAACCTGGTAAAAAAAAGAATAAGCAGGTAGAATCTACTTTCAGCACCTCCTGTGGCACTGTTTCTTGTATCCTCTCCATCCTTCTCACTTTGTCCTCTATTTTCCTTTACAGGGAGATTGGAACAAGGTTATCCTTTACCTGTACCGGCTAACCTTCACTTCTCCGACTATATCGTATATCCTCATAAGGTTAGTAAATACCTTTTGTAGACTCAGACAGTTATATCCAGAAGGAATCTTAGAACAGCATATTAGAACATAGGTTTCCATCAATGGAAGACCTTAGATGTCACCTCATCCCACCCCTTCTTATAATTGAGGAGTCAATCAAGGGGATATGACTCATCCAAGGTCACACAATTGATAACAAAGAGATGAGCTATGATTTGAACCCAGACCTAAAGGGTTCTAAGGTTAGTGCTGTTTTTACTGCACCATACTAAGTGTCCCACACTTATCTACACACAGTAACAATGTAGCTCTTTTACTATTTAAAGGCAGTGAAAGAACAAGTTATAAAATATCTAAATTGAGAGTTCATCGACCTATACTTGATAGGTACCACTCAGCCCCAAGATGGTAGGAGGTTAGAGTGGGCAGAGGCAAACCTGACACATAGATCTGTGCCCATGTAGAACTATTGATCCAGTTGGGGAGATAAGATGCACACCAAATAAAAAGAATAATTTAAAAAATCTAAATTACACAATTAAAGCCCCCCCCCCACAGCAACAAGGACAATAGACTGAAAGAAGAGAGAAATCTCTTTGGGCAGTGTGGGCAGGGGCTATTTTGTAGTTTGAAACCAGGTCTTTTGATGGACAACATGGAATAGTAGAAAGAACCTTGGGTTCAAATTCCAGATCTATCACAACCTGTATTGCATTGGGCAGGTCACTGAAACTTTCTGTGCCTCAGATCCTTCACCTGTAAAATGAAGGGATTGTATATCTAGAGCTGAAAGGCAGCCCATCTAGTCCAATCCCTTCATTTTACAGATGAGAAAACTGAGACCCAGAGGGTTTAAGCAACTTGTGCAAAGTCACACCCATTCCTTGACTCCAGATCTATCTCTCTTTCCATTACACCATGTTAGACTAGATGATCTATAAAGTTCCTTCTAGGACTTTTACATATGGCCCTAGAACTCCAAATTCAGTACTTTTCCCTATGGGACATGAAAGCATTGGCCATTTGGGAGGCCTTGGCACATATGATGAAGCAAGGGGAAAGAAGGAGTCCAAGAGGACTCTGAGGTTCTAGGTCCAGGAGAAGAATGGCAGAACCCTAAGGATGCTGGCAGGGGCCAGCTGGCTTAGGTAGAAAGAGGAAGACTAATTTTCATAGGATCATGGTATTGGTGCTAGAGGAGAACTTAGATATCATTAAAATGCTAGCTTCTCCTCCTCCCCTTACCCTCTTCCAACAAAGGAGGAAGCTAAACCTCCAAGAAGCTAAATTTTAGCCATCTAGAATTTGAGATGACAAGTAGATTATCCAAGTGGAGTGCCCTTTAGGAAACTAAGGGACTATTCCGACTTGTCACTATAAGAATGGTGACATGTGTGAGCACACAATATGGCAGTACCTGGATGTTCCACTTTGTGCAAACAGCCATTTTTGTGTAGGTGAATGGTTGAGTAAAAGATGTTCATGCGTTCCCTTCTTCCCTCTTCCCAAAATTCCACCAAAGTTAGCCTGAGAATTCTCTACCTCAGACTTGTTAACTGTGGTTTTAGAAAGTTCTGAGTGAAGGAAAAGAAAAAGAGAGAAGGTTCAGTGCCTTGACTAAAGCACAGATTCCTGCAAGGGCTATCATAAGCAGAGATGAAAAATGGAGACCAAAACAACTAATCCCTAAGGCACTAGGAAGAACAGTTACCTGCTAGGTTTGCAGCAAGTCCACTGTGACAATACTACCCCAGCTCCCTGACCGATGTGGGCTCCCTCAGACCAGCCTGGCTTCCCAGCTGTAATTAGAGCCTGCATTTCCCCTACTCATTGGGATCCTGCTGTATCCTCTCCCCTCCCAACACATGGACTGATAATACTTCTTCTATGAAAACAACACATGACAACGAGACAAAGAAAGATCTTTCCAATGAACTGAATTTCCATCTCTCTCTAGCATTTCCTGGTGTTTGGGACAGATTTTATCTATTCTTGAGAGAGGCTGGCTGACTGCCGTGGTCATCCGCACATCATCTCCATCCTGTGGCACCCATCAGGATTGGTGGGGAACCATTACCAACCGTTACTCTGGAACTTGACTCACCAAGCGACACTTACAAAAGCCTCTGAATTTATAATTGGTGAATGAACTGGAGAAATGACAGTGAAAAGGGACAATGTTCAGTGGGAGGGCTTTTGTTTTGTTAAAAAGTAAGTGAACATTTTCATTGGGGTGGGAAGTTGGCAGGTTGGAGGGAATCCACTGAGGTTTTCTTCAGGTAATGTTTTTCATTATAATCTTAATATACCTTTTCCCAATAAACACAAAACCTTGACTCTCTCTATGTTAACATGCCCTGGTATATAGAAATCCTGAGCTCTACCTGCCAAGCCCCTTGGTGAAGCGTGAGGCTCTGTAATGTCTGTGTGTGGGGTGGGTGGGCATAATGGGGGAGCGATAAGGAATTGTACACAAATGGAATGGAAAAGCATTTATTAGGCACTTACTATATTTTAGGAGTGGGGCAGCTAGATGGCACAGTGAAGAAAGTGCCAGGCTTGGAGTCAGGAAGTCTCAATTTTGTGAGTTCAAACTTAGCCTCAGACACTTACTAGCTATGGGACCCTGGACAAGTCACTTAACCCTGTTTGCTTCAGTTTCCTCACCTGTAAAATGTGTTGAAGAAGGAAATGGTAAACCACCCTAATATTTTTGCCAAGAAAACTCCAAATGGGGTCACAAAGAGTAAGACATGACTGAAATGACTGAACTGACAGAACAACTAAGATGTTATAGGAATTGTGCTAAATGCTGGCAATACAATTATAAGCAAGACAGTGCCTGCCCTCAGGCAGTTTACATTCTTATAGGGGAAGATAACACAAATAGAGAAGTGGTGGACCCCAGAGAAGTGTTTTGATGGTGTTGATTTGATTACTATTCTTACTAGATGAAGAAACAGAGGGGATAAGGTATAGGAATGGCACACATGTGGCAGCATGACATGGAGATAACTAGGTTGTAGTATGGTGGTGTTGAGTCTATGGTATATTTTTACCAATCAGAAACCTAGAGTTCCAGGGCAGGAACTAAAAGTGCTCTGTTGGAAGCAGAAGCTGGAGCAAAGGAAGATGTCAGCTTGAGGATGGCTAGGCTATCATGAGTAGCTTCAACAGGGCACTAGAAAACATGATATCCTCTTATGAGCTACTCATCCACTGTTCTCTATAGTTCCTCCACAGAGAATCAGCTGAATGAGTTGGACATCTTCTAGATCTGTTTACAATTTTGGGTATCGGTGTTCAGGCTAACTAGTCTAATCCTCTCATTTTATAGAGAAGAAAACTGAGGCCTAAGAGAGGTTGAGTAAGTGACTTGCCCAAGGTGCCTTGTCTTCAAACCCAGTTCTCTTGGTCCATCAATTATCTCTTCCTCTGGATATGATGTTGACCCACCTCCTTAATCTTGATGTTACACCTCAGTCATTCTATCTGTCAATTTATGAAATAACTACTATGTGCCAAGTGCTGGGGATACAAAGATGAAAAATGATTTAATTTTTGCATTCAAGGAGCTTATATCTTATTTGAAGAGGCAACATGTACATAAATAAATATATACAAAATAAATATAAGATGATGGGGGAACAAGAAAGGCCTCCTATAGAAGGTGGTGCTTAGGTTAAGTTTTGAAGGAAACTAGGGAATCTAAGAGGCAGAGGTGAGGAGGAAGATCATTGTAGGCATGGAGGACATCCAATGATACAAAGTTATGGGGCCATGAAATGAAGAGCCATTTGTACGGAGCAGCCATTTTGGCTGAACTGTATAATACGGAGAAAAAGAACAGTGTCCCAATGTATCCTTTGTCACATTTTGCACGTAGGTCTTTGGAAATGTATTATGTCCACCATGCTTCTCCCCACTGCACACAACACTAAAAAACATTACAAGGCAGCCATGTGAGAGATGATTTACAAGCATCTGAAAACCTGTCATATCAAAGAGAGATTAGACTTGTTCTGTTTCATTCCAGAAAACAGAACTAGGACAGGTGGCTGAAGATGCAGAAGGACTGATATTGGCTCAATATAAGGAGATAAAACAAACAAAGAAGCAAACAAACCCAAATTTTCTCACAGAGCTCCCTAAAGGGAAGAGGGAATAGGAATGAGTGGCCTTTCACTGGAGGCTGTCCCTCAGAGGGTGTATGAACACGTATCAGGGACATTATAAAGGAGGTTCTCGTTGAGGGTCGAGGTTGGGCTAGATCACTTTAGAAGTTGCCATCAACTCTTAAGATTCAACGTCATAAGACAATACATTGGAACACAGGACTTAGAGCTGAAGGAACCTCCTTAGTGATCTAAGATTCTAGATGTGGAGCTGGAAGGGACCTCAGAGGCCATCCAGTTCAATCCCCTTATTGGACAGACGAAGAAACCGAGGCCGTGTGTGTGACTTACCTGGGGTCACACAGAGAACAAGTAACAGAACTAGGATTTATCCACAGCTTTTCCCACAATCCTGTGTTATCTCCATAAGCTATGTCAAATGAGGGCTATGGGAACTTGGGGGATGGAGAGCTCCCTCAAGGTTCAAACCATGAAGGAAAGGTGTTAGAAAGTGCTTTGAACCTAGCCCTGCATCTAGATCAATTACGGAATGAGTATTAAAGAGATAAATAAGGCCATTTCAGTCTGTTCTTGGGCCCTGGCACCCCTTGATCCTTGCTAGCTATCTTATGACTGTCATTGGTTACAGAGGGAAGGGAATGGGGAAAATGAATGTGGATGACTCAGTGTTGCTCATCTCCACTTCTGGGAAAACAACTTGGTTTTGTGCTCTTGAGACTGCATTGACTCTCCAACACATCTTAGCTCCAAAGTCAATTTCACTCTTGCGGAATCTGACTCTCGAAGCCAGGGCCAACCTGCTTCTTCTTAAATGAATGAGCTCTCATGTCCTGCGGAAGCTGCTTATCATGTATCCCAAACTGTCCTTTTCTTTTCTTTTCACTGTCCTATGGTGCTGGCCCAGAAGGCCAGATGACAGCCTATAGAAGCTTAACCATTGCCTTCCCCTGCCTACTCTCCATAATGGAGGGAAACCTGCCTGCCTCTCCTCTTCTACACACACAAACAACTAATGGGGATCACAACTGAAAAGATTGATGACCATTAGTTTAAATAATAATGTTTTCTTTAAACACAAACACAAATGTTCTTAGGGGAATTACTATAACTTACAAAATTATCCTGAGAGTAATAGTCTAATTGATTTTTTTTTGGAGGGAGGGAGCAATCAGGATTAAATAACTTGACCAGAGTCACATAGCTAGTAAATGACTGAGGTCACATTTGAACTCAGGTCCTTCTGACTCCAGGGTGGTGCTCTATCCACTGTGCCACCTAGCTTCCCCAGACTGATTGATTTTTAAAGGAATAATGAAACTTATAGTTTATGTAGTTTGAACCCTGCCTTTACTTCACATTTTGCAGAGGAGGCCAGTGAGGCACAAAGGGGGAAAATGACTTACCTAGGATCATAGAGCTAGTTAATAGTATAGATCCGCAATCCTTTTTTTTCTTTCCCCTCTCTTTATCTTTTCCTTCCTCATTCTCTACTTACTTTCTTTATGAGGCAGTATAATGTATAGTGGAAAAACAAACAAACAAACATTAGATTTGAAGTCTGAAGACCAGAGATCCAATGAGAACTCTGCTTACCCTTGTACTTATCCTCTTTGATACTTACCAGTGGAGAGACCTTGGGCAAGTCACCCCTCTGTAGATTTCAGTTTCCTCATTGAATGAAATGAGGTTGGATTAGAAATTTTAGATCCCTTCCAGCCCCAAATTCTTTGATCCTTCCTTGCCTATTTTATAGGCTTCCTATTTGATTATGATGGGAATCACTGAATCAGGCTTGACTTAGAGTTGAATAGGTTGCTGAGTCTTGAGTTGGAGGTGTAATCAATGGAAACACTGTAAGTGTAAAAATAATAATAAACTCACATTTCTTTAGCTATAAGGTTTACAAAATGCTTCCCTCAAAACCGTCCTGTGATGTTGGTAGTATCAATATTATTATCCCCATAGGATCATAGACAGAGCTGAAAGGGACTTTAGAGGTCATCTAGCCCAAGCTTCTGATTTTACAGATGAGGAAACTGAGGCTGGGAGAGCTTAAGTGACAAGTCACACAGCTAGTAAATCTGTAAGGTAGGATTTGAACCCAGGTCTTCCTGACTATTAGACAAGTCTAATGCTATCTACTATGTCTCACAAAAACTAAGTCATTCAAGTGAAGTGACTTGCCTACAGTCACATAGCTAGCCAGTGTCAAAAGCAGGTTACAAACCTTGGTTTTCTGACTGCAAACCCTGCCCTCTTTCCATTCTTCCGGACTGTCTCTGTTGGGGAGTGTGCAGGGCTAGGAGGCAGCAGGAGGGGATTTGCGTTTGGTTTTTGCCACTGATTGTGGTTCACGGATCAAATCCCATAGCTTCTGTGTTCTTCTTCTGTAGAATGGGTATGATAAAAACCTGTCCTACCCACCTCACTGCGGGCTTCAATGCAGCCTTGTAGAGACTTGTTCACTGTAATAGGAAATGCCCACAGAAAATGCAGAGGGATGGCATACCATCCATCTCCAGAGCAAATTTCCTATGAAAGGCTGTCAGACTGCTGCTAGTTTCCCGTAACAATGATTATAGTTGAACTTTGCCTTTGTGGGGGTTGGGGGATTGATCCAGACACCACTGATCAATTGATTTCGTAGGATGATAAGATCATAGATTTAGAGTTGGAAGGGACCATGGAGGCCATTAAGCCCAACCTCCTCATTTGATACATGAAGAAACTGACTCTTCTCTTCTCCAGCCTTCAACCCATCTTAATGTGGCATGGTCTTAAGGTCTTGCACCATCTGGGTGTACTTCTTTGGATGTCCTCCAGCTTATGAATGTCCTTTCCAAAATGTGCCAGAGCTGGACACGGTACCTTAAATGTGGTCTGAGAAGGGCAAATCAAAGAAGGCTATTATTATTATCTATGTTTATTTAATATTAATACTTAATATTAATATTTAAATAGTTATTGATCTCCTTAGTTTTTATATTATCTACATTTTCCAGTGTACCCCCTGCTCTCAGAGATCTATTCTTATAATAGAAGGGGAAAAAGTGAAAAAAGAAAAAAAGAGTTCAGCAAAACTAATCAATGTATTGAAAGAGTTTGATATTACACGCATGTTCCACACCAATAGTCCCCCACCTCTGCAAAGAGGCAAAGGGAGGCGCCTTCTTAAATATCTACTTTGGGTCCAAGCTTGGTTGTTACAATGCCACAGCATTCAGTTTCTGTAATTTTGTGGTGGTTGTTCTTTCCTTTTCCATTGTTATTGTTATTTTGTATATCATCTTCTTGGCTCCACTTCCTTTACTCTTCATTAATTCATGTATCTTCCCATACTTCTCCATCGTTATCGTTTTCAGAATTTCTTATGGCACAGTAACATTCTATTACATTCACACAGCACATTTTGATTAGCTGTTCCTCAGTCGGTGGGCACCTACTTTGTTTCCAGTTCTTTGCTTCCTCAAAAAGGGCCAGTATAAGTACTTTGGAGTAAAGGGTGACTTTCTTTTTTGTGATCGACCTCTTTGGAGCATATGCCAGACAGCTGGAATCTCTGGGTTAAAATAACACTTCAGTTCCTCTTCCCGTTATTCCAGATTGCTTTCCAGAAGGTTATTACCCACTGTACTCTAGATACCACAACTCTCTTGGTGCTGCCAATGATTTCATTAGCCTTTTTGGCCCTAGACATGTTTATGACTCATACTGAGCCTACAGTCCACTAAATTCCAGGCCTGACGTTCTATTTCTCTGTCCTAAGAATATCCTTAACATTCTCCTTCTCTTCCAGTTCTGACCTTCTGGGTTCTATCTTCTAAGTGCTCTTCCCACTCTGATATTCTGTTTACTAAGGTCTATTTCAGCTTTAACATTCTGTGTTTAAACCTAGAGTTGTAACTGAAAATCCACCTAGGGCAAAATATGTTGAGGAGGGCAATGCCCTCAGGTATCCCAGAGGACTATCTCAGGAGAGATGAGTACAGTCTTACCAGAAAGGGGGCTAATTCATTCCCAGAGAATGTCGTGCTCATGCTGTACATATCAAAAAAGGCAGGCCTGGGAGACAGGTACCATAGTTCTAGGTCGCTGAACCTGGACAGATGCGATGGGGATGGGAGATTGGGGGAGGAAAAACTGTTTCTCTTCACTGCTTCTCCATCCCCTGCTCTAAGACTCTTAGCATTTCTTCAGTTGGACTGGAATACAGTCATATTGGATAACATGCTTTTTGTACCTGAGCCCAGACCCTATCCTCCCTAATTGAGCAGGAGTGGCTTTGTGATTTGGGAGGTATTGTCTCTCCTCTGAACCCCTATCCTTTCCAGTCATCCTGTGAAGTACTTTGAACTGGCAGTGTTTAGTGCAAAATAGATAGCCTTAGTTGAAGGAGAAGTAAGGCTAAACAGAAAGGAGCAGCCAGCAGTTTAGTGTAATGGATAAAGCACTGGGCTTGAATTCGGGGGATCCAGGGTCCAGTCCTATCTCTGCTGCTGACTTGCTGTGTCAAGGAAAGTCACTTTTTTTTTTTTGGACAGGCAACTGGGGTTAAGTGACTTGCCCAGGGTCACACAGCTAGTAAGTATCTAGTATCTGATCTGAGACAAGATTTGAACTCAGGTCCTCCTGACTTCAGGGTGGGTACTCTATCCACTGTACCACCTTGCTGCCCCAGGAAGTCATTTCTAGTATATGACATTTCCTTTCCTCATCTGCAAAATAAGGGGAATGGACAAGATTAGGGCATCTCTGATGGTTCTTCCAACTCTGGAATTCTAAATTTTGAGGTCCCTTCCAGCTCTAATGTTCTATGCTCTACACTCTAATTGCCTTCCCAGCACTGACATCTTATAGCCTATGAGGATAGACTTGGACTCATCCTGTGAGCCCTTACAGGACCTGAAAATAGAAACAACTAGCCTAAGATAACTATAAAAACTAGGAATAACTATAAATATTAATGAAAATAAGAGACTGATTTCAAGAAAAGGTATGAAAAGGTTGACTGACTCCCTAAGCACCAGCTGGGGCCAAATGAAAGCCCCTCAAGACCCTAGGAGATCTGGGCATTATCTTAGACTGTTCTCAGTAGCTGTTTGGCCAGTTCCTTAGTCAGTCCGGGCAAATCAAATCAAGGTCACAGGTTCTGTGCCTTGGTTTCAGCCCTGTTCAGAGGCCAAAGACTATTTATTCCCTTGCCTCTGGTCAGGCCTAGCCAGGTGTCATGTGTTTGGTATCAGGGTTTGGGCAGGGGGCCTTGGACTGTTGTAAGAAGTCCATTTCCACTACAGAAAAACCACTCAAAGCAGGCATGCCCGGAGTCAGTATACTTGCAAGGACCTCCCTTCCTGCATAGGTTTACAAAAGACTTAATGTCTCTCAGATTCTGTTTCCTCATCTGTAAAAATGAGGATAATAGCATCTACATCATAGAGTTGTTGTGAGGACCAAAAAAGATAGCAGATATAAAGTGTTGTGTAAACCTTAAAGTTCTATAAAGCTAGCTATCAGTGTTATCTTTTTGGAGAGGCAGGCTGGTATAGCAAAAACAGGCCTGAATTTGAACCATGGCTCTGACTCTCACTAGCCAGATGACAACTTCTTTGAACCTCAGTTTCTTCATCTTTAAAACAGGGCTAATATTTTTAATTAGCAAAAATAATCAATCATAATAATATAAAATGATATTTTTTATCATTATTTTTTGTCAGTCAACTAACATTTATTTGGTACCTACTATGTGTCAGGCATTGTGTTAAGCATTAAGGATACAAAGAAAGGCAACAAAAAGCCTCTGTTCTTAAGGGCCTCCCAATCTAATGGAAAGACAACTTGCAAACAATTAGATACAAAAAAGATCTATTCCTCAGAGGGAAAGTGCTAATATAGAGGACAATAGAGAAAGACTTCTTGATGAAGCTGGGATTTTAGCTGAGACTTGAAGGAGTCCAGGGAATCTAGGAGAGGGGAGATGATAAGGAAGAACATTCCAAACATGGGAGAGAGCCAGTGAAGACACCCTGAGTTGGGAAATGCAATGTGTTGTTAGAGGAACAGTGAAGGCTGCACTGGAGTGTGAGCAGAATGTAGAATATGTGGAAATAATTAAGTTATAAGAAGACTGCAAAGACCAAACAGAGGATTTTATACTTGATCCTGGAGCTAATGGGGAACTCTAATAGGAGACACTTCACCCAGCAGGGAGCATCCCCAGAGTCAAGGAGAGAGACAGCTCTGAGATGCGTGACCTCTCCTCTCAATTGAGTCAAGGGGAGAGCCAGCCCTGGCCATCAGGAGTGGACCTACAGAGAAGAAAAGGCCCTGAGAGCTGAGCTAAGGGACCTTCCCCTAGAGAGGCAGTTCCCAGGGGAAGCGTCATGAGGTGAAAGAATGGAGAAAGAATATTGGGGTCCTACAGTGATAGAGAGATGTGGATTACCTTGAGTTACAAGTGTTCCCTAAGTATGTACTTCTGTGCTATGATACTCTAAGGGTTTGCCTTCTTTTTTCTACTGATTCTGTGTGTGTTTGTGGGACAACATGCCCTGGTTTGTGGATGGTGGGATGGGGTATGTTCAGTTTCTAATTATTCTTATGGTGCTACCTCAGTAAATTGCTTTGGGCTGTGTTCACTGGCTGACTATTAAAAGATAATTAATTGGTAGAAGCTTGTGAGCTAGAGTATGAACCCACAGAGTACCTTGAATCCCAGGCAGTTACCTCTCTGGAGACTCAGCCTTTGAGTGAAAGTTGGGGAGGGGGGATAGTACCAGGGAGGAGGAGGTTACAGGTAAGAGGAAAAACCTCAGAATAGTGAGATCTGTCCTGAAGTGGAATGAATGAGGGTCGTTGGAAGTTAGTCGATGATCCCCCTCGCCAAAGGTTTTCAACTACTTGTTGCAGTGTAATAGAGAGCTCTCTCACTCTGGTGCAGTTTGGATAGGGTTTATCTGGATTTTAGTAAAGCATTTACAAGAAATGTTTATCTTATTCTTGTGGACAAGATCAAGAGATATACAATAATACAGCCTGGTGGATTTGGAACTGGGTGAATAGCTACATCTAAAGTCCTACCTCAGATGTATAATAATTGCTTTATGACCCTAGGCAAGTCACTTAACTTCTCCTTGCCTCAGTTTCTTCATCTGTAAAATGGAAATTATATTATCATTTACCTCCCAGGACTGTAGTGAGGATCCAATGAGATGACATGTATGGTGCTTTGCCAACCTTAAAGTACTATATGAAAGCTATTATTATTATTGCTATTATTATTACAGATGGTATGATGGTATAGTTAGAGAACTCTTGAGAATCAACAAAAATTAATTGAAATAATAACTTCAGCAAAGTTGTAAGATATAAAATAAATCCATATAAATCATCAGCATTCCTATATAAAACCAATAAAACCCAGCAGGAAGATCTAGAAAAAGAAATCCCATTACAAATAGCTACAGAGGCTATAAAATATTTGAGAGTGGATCCACACAGATCAATTAAGAACTATATGAATCTGACTATAAAACACTCCGCAAAAATTAAGAAATAAGTAATTGGTGAAACATCAATTGCTAAAGCCAATATAATTAAAATGACAATACTATCTAAATTAATTTACTTATTCAGTGCCATGCCAAACTGCCAAAACAGAGCTAGAAAAAATAATAAAACCCATGTGGAAGAATGAAAACTCAAGAATCTCTCGAGTAATGATGTTAGTAATTACTCTTATTATTGAGGCAGTTAGGTGACGAAGTTCAAAGAATGCTGTCCTTGGAGTCAAAAAGACCTGAGTTCAAATCCCCCTCAGACATTTGCTTTGTGGATAACCCTGTAAAAGTCACTTAATCTCTTTCAGCCTCAGTTTCCTCAGCTGTAAGATGAGGATAAGAATAGTAACTTATTTGAAGAGTTGTAAGCATCAAAGGAGATGACCCACATAAAGCACTTTGCAAAACTTAAAAATTTTAATAGCCTTGTAAATGTTAGTTATTATCATTATTAATTTATTATTATTGTTGTTGCTATTGCTATCCAGAAGAGTACAACTACAATGGTGAAGGACCCAGAGTCCCTGCCAAATGAGAAACAGCTGAAGCAACTGGGGTTTATTAGCTTGGCTAACAAATGTTCAAGGATTTTGAAGGGCCTTTGTGTGGAAGAATTGTTCAGTTTGGCCACAATTCAGAACTAGGAACAATGGATATGTGAGTGGTGGTGGTAGGGAGAGGGGAGGGTTTCAAATTAGACTTCAAGCCCTCAAGGTTGTGTGTCCCTGGGCAAATCACTTAACCTATCTACCTCAGTTCCTTCAACTGTAAAATGGGGATAATAATAGCACCTAATTCCCAGGGTTGTGGTGAGGAAGTAAAGAGATAATATTTGTACATATAAATACTAACAATAGCATTTATATAGTACTTACAAAGGTTAGCAGGTTAGCAAAGTACTGTACATGTTATCTCAACAGAGACTCACAACAGCCCTGGGAGTTGTGTTATTATTTCCATTTTATAGGAGATGGGAAATAGGGAGGGAGGAGACAGATTTAGACTTCATGGAGACAAGAATAAAATCTTACAAATTAAAGCCATCTAAGTACATTGGACTACCATAGGCTTCTGGAAATGAGTTCCCCATTGCTGGAGGCCTTCAGGCAAAAACTGCAGGGCAAATTTGCCAGTTACTTTGCTGAGGGGATTCTTGCTGGTTTCCGTTACAAGAGATGGTCTCTGAGGTCCCTTCCAACTTTGAGATTTTGAGATTCCGATTCTGAAACAGGGGGCCCGGGCTGAAGTCCTGATAGTCTCTGATGCTTGCAGGGAAGTTTTGAACTTCACTCCTCTCTTCTCCAGTTTCCCTCCCAGCTGCTAACGAGAAGTTGCCTAAGGACAGGAGAATTATGGGAACTATTTTTGCCAAAGCAAACAAAGCCTCTGGCCTCAGGGCCAAACTAGCAAGGTGCTAAGTAAACTCCCAGAGCACAAATACACCCTTTCCCTTTATTTCCCCCTGATTCTCCCTCCTATTCTCACCCTTTCCCTTTCATTTCAGAACTTTGGAACTTCCAGAGCAATTCGGGAAGGCCCTCCCTCCTCTGCCCTGCTATAAATGACAGTCCTCTTCTGCTTCTCTTTACACTGAGGGAGACACCAGCAGTCCTCTTAACTTCCTTACCACAAAGAACGATTTTGAAACGATGATGAGGGCCCAGAGCTGGGTGTTGGTGTCTTTACTGCTGCTCTTGGAGGTTCTGTGTTCTAGGGTTGATGCCAGCAATCCAGGAATCGTGGCCAGGATCACCCAAAAGGGCCTGAATTATGGTAAGGAACTGGAGCATCTTTCAGGGCTTCCTACATCTAACTTGCACAGGTAGCCCCTTCAAGGGATGTGGTAGGGTTGGCATCAGGAGGCCTGAGTTCTAGTCCCAGCTTTGCCACTTACTAGCTTGATTAAAGCAGGCCACTTGCCTTCTCAGAACCTCAGTTTCTTCATTTGTAAAATGGGAGTTATAATACCTGTCCCTACAAGGTTGCTATAGAAATATATGATAAATTTCTGGGGCTACTTCACTAGACAAATTGTTGGGAGAATCTGGTTCCAGTCTCATTGACTGAGTGTGTGATATTGCAGTTGATCCTCTTATTAGCCCTCTCGGGTAATTTAGTGCCTTACTTAGCACAGCTAGGTGGTGCAATGGATAGAACAAAGGGAGCCCTGAGTTCAAATTGAGTTCAAATCGAGCCTCAAGCTCTCACTAGCTGTGTGACCCTGGAGATAATAATAACACATAACTTCCAGGGTTGTTGTGAGGGTCCAATAAGATGACATTTGTAAAGCATGGAACACCGTACCTGACACATAGGAGGCTCTTAATAAATGCTTGTTCCTTTTCCTACTTAACTCAGAATACTTAGCTAGTACCTTAAGAAGGTAGCATGAGACCTAACTCTGGAGTCAGGGGGCTGGATTTGAATCCTGGCTCTTCCACTCACTTGCTTGCTGTATTATCTTTACTGGTTCCCTGACTCTCTCTCTGGCACTCAGTTTCCTCATCTGTAATGTGAGAAGGTTGGTTTAGATGACTTCTGAAGGCCCTTCCAACTCTAAATCTCATGGTCCTCAATCAGTCACCTCCTCATTTCTGAGTTTCTCCTGTCCAATGAAGATTGATGATCTGTGCACCAACATCTTGAGAGAGGGGGAAAAGGGGGGATCTAAGAACTCAAGGGAAGCCATTTTTTCGGGTTTAGACCACTGGATGAATAAAATGAGATAGCATGTAAAACACTTTGCAGACCTTACAGGGTTATACAAATAACTAGCAATTCTCATTAACTGCTTTGTGATGGATGGAAGCTAACCTGAGGGATAGAAAATACAGGATTAATCTTCCCAGAGACTTTTGTTGAAATAAAGGAATGACTAGGTGAAGGTAGAGAAAAAGAGAAGAGTCTAGAGAGAAAGACAGCCAGAGACAGAGAAGGAGGAGGAGGAAGATGAGGAGGAGGAGGAAGAGGAGGAGGAGGAAGAGGAGGAGGAGGAAGAGGAGAAGGCAGTGTTCCAAGGCAGTAATTGGACAGCATCCCAGCAATGACCTGGCTCCTCCAGTTGCCAGCTGGTAGTTTGCCTTTCCCACCTTAGAAAACAGATTGTCAGAGGTTGAGGGGATGTCAGAGATCATTGCAGTCTAATTCTTTCATTTTACAGAAGAGGAAATTTTGCCTTGGAGAGGGGAAGAGATTTGTCCAAAGTCACACATTGACTTAGTGTCAGAGGTAGGATTAGAACCCAGATTCTCTGACTTCTAGCCCTGAGCTCTTAATGGATGCGAATTTATTTATTTATTTATTTATTTATTCATTCATTCATTCATTCATTCATTTATTTATTTATTTTTGGTGAGGCAATTGGGGTTAAGTGACTTGCCCAAGGTCACACAGCTAGTACGTGTCAAGTGTTTGGTCTGAGGCCGGATTTGAACTCAGGTCCTCCTGACTTCAGGGCCGGTGCTCTAACCACTGCGCCACCTAACTGCCCCAATGGACGTGAATTTAGACCATCAAAGGTACAGAATACTTTGGACTACAGCTTTAGGATACAAAATGGGTGAGGGTTGAGCAGGGAAGGTGGTTAGATATTAGCCTTGTTGGACAGCAATCCCAGTGGTGAAGGGGGACAGGGTGAGATTTTCTCAGCAATCAGCTAGGACAGAGTTGGACACAGAGGTCCCTTCCCCCCATACTACTATTATGGGATCTTTTCCTTCTCTCCTGTCCTTTCTCTTTCCTGTTGGGAGGCAGCATGTCCACATTTGCAGGATGGATAAAGTGATTGGGTTCCTTGCTCAGAATCATCTTACAGTACTGTATAAATATAAGGTATTATTATTGTTATCACAGCAGTCACATTAGCTCACATTTCCATAACCCTTTACAGTTTTCCAAATGTAAGGAAGGTAATATAAGTATCATTATTTAATCCCATTTTAAAGATGGGAAAAACTGAGGCATAGAGAAGTCAAGTCTATATAACTACTTAATGGCAGAGCCTGGACTAGAAACCCAGGTTTCCTGACCCTTAGGTCTATGCTATTTTCATTACTAGAATTTCCCCTGAGAGTATGTAAAAACCTTGAGAACAAGGACTGTTGTATTTTTGTTATTGTATCCCTAGTACCCAGCGCCGTTCCTGGCACATGTGGGCACTTATTAAATGCTTGTTGGTAGCAGATTGATTCAAAATTTCTTATTTATCTCCTCAGATCTTTTCTCAATTCTAGGATAAATCTGAATTGAATCCTCAGTTTAATGCAATACAGTAAATGTTTATTTAGTGCTTACTCTGTGCAAAATATTGTGCTAGATCCTGGAGATACAAAGACAGAAGAGAAACAGTCTCTGCCCCCCAGGAGCTTACAGTCTACTGAAAGGAAACCACCCATACATACTTAATTAAATGCAAAGCAAATATAAAGTAATTTCCCTTGGGGGGGTAGGGGGGTGGGAGTGGGGTGGGGGGGGTGAGGGGGGAAGGTGTTGCTTTATCTATCTACTTATCTATCTAATCTAGAATAGGGTTCGATATATCCAGACCTATGTATTATATGCATATACAATATAATATTCATATATTATATATGTATGTGTACATGTATACATGTAGGTATATACAGGTGCATGTTTATATACACACATGTATATGTGTACATACATGTATGTATATCTACACATATATCCCTACCTAGTTTCTCTCTATATTGATAATATTATATGTGTACACATATGTACATATACATACATACATATGTATATGTCTCCAGCTTTAGTCTTTATGTCTTTCTCCAAAACTTTCCTGTTACTGCTCAAGGTACTGCCATCCTTTTAGTCACCTGGATCTGTAACTTCCTCACTCTCCCACATCCTACCTATCCAGTCAGATAACTGAGCTCCCCACCATGTCAAATATGTCCCCTTCCCTCTGCTCTGATAGTCACCACACACATTCAGATCCTCATCACCTTTGTGGTAGCCTTCTAATCAGTCTCCCTACCTCAAGTCTACCTCGATTCCAAACCATCCTGCACATAGCTGCAAAAGTGATTTTCCTAAAGCTCAGTTAGGTCTGAGGATGTCATTCATACACATATACCCACACACCCACCCTTACTCAATAAACTCCGATGGCTCTCTATTACCTCTAGAATCAAATACAAACCTCTCTGTTGGGCACTTAGAGTCCTCTCTACCCACCTCCTATACCACTCAACTCTTTCTCTGTCTCTGCAGCTTGTGCCAAGTCAGTGACCAGCTTGGAAAAGGAACTGTTGACGATCACTCTACCTGATTTTAAAGGGGATTTTAAGATTAAACATTTTGGACGTGGAGAGTATCATTTCAAGAGGTGAGGTGGGGAGCCTGGAGCCCAGAGATGTGAGTACAGACCTGTGGGATGGTATTGGACAGCCATCGGAAGCCATGGGAAGAGAGAGGACTAAAGATCCTGTCCTGTTGGGTTTGGGAGCTCTCTAGAGTCACTGTCTGAATATAGGGTTCAGAAGAAGCTTTAGAAACACACTTCTCTTTCCATTGTAAATAATTCCCAACTCAGGGAGACTAGGGTCTAGAAAGCAGTGTCATCCTCAATTATGGTGAAAGAAGGTAATCATCTGCTCTCATCTTGGGGAATCCTACTGGTGGCAGGATAGAGACTTAGAAGAGGAAGTTAAAAAGGGGTAAGAAGAATCTAAAAAAATGAATGGAGGGGTTTTATAAAAAATATTCAGCTCATATGCCTCCTACCAATTATAGGCCCAGCATCACCAGAGTTAATGAAGTGAGACTATTCCCTGTTCCTTATACTCAAGGGGACTACCATTTTAAGAGAAGTACTTTGTAGTGTTAGAGTGTGAATGTGAATATGAACTGTTCTCATTATTGTTATGAGTTATTTTCTTGTTTATTCCCATTCAGAGATGTTCATTCTGACCTGATTTCAAAGTAATAGCAATGGAGGCAAGGGAGTAGAAAATGATGCACAGAAGAGATGCTTGGGTAATAGAGTTGAGGGTCAGCGTGGACCAGGTACTGGCCTTGGATTCAGTTGACCTGGGCTCATATCTTGGCACTGGCCTTCATTGTCATTCTGGGCAAGTCATTTCCTATCACCTAGTCTCACTTTCCTCGTCGGTAAAATGGGAATGATAATGCTAGTACCATCTAAGATAGAGTTCATTTCATAAACTTTAAAGCTCTAAAAAACTTTGAGTTATTAACATGCTGTGCAAGCTATTAGCAATAAAACTTGAATGAGGCTCTGCAACTCCTCAGGGAAAGCCCTTTAAGGAAGAAGGGCATCAGAATGAGCCTCCAGAGACTAATTCAGGATCCGGTTATGCCTGTGCGGGCCTCACTCCCAGGTGCCGTGGTTTCCCTTGACTTTACCATATGTGTTTTTCTTTTCTAGCCTTAATGTACAAAGCGTTGAGCTAAAGAACTCCAAACTGGACCTGGTGCCTGGTGAAGGCCTAAAGGCATCTATCTCCAATGCCTTTATCCATGTGCACGGGGATTGGAAAGCACGCAAGTCTATTCTGTAAGTTGGGTGTTGTTGCAGGCTTCTAGCTTCACAGTGGTTTCTCTGTTCTAGTGACCCTTTCTTTCTTCTCTGAGGTGAGGATTCAGAGTCACGGAATTCTAAACTGTCAGAGCTGGTAAGGACCCTAGAAAATAGAACAAAGAGTAACAGAGTTGGAAGGGATCTAAGAACAGAATGTCAGAACTGGAAGTGACCTTTGAGCTCATCTAGTCCAGTACCCTCATTTTTCAGATAAGGAAATGGATGCAAAAAAAAATTCTCCAAGTTCACACAGCTCAATAGCTTCAGAGCTTGGACCAGAATCCTGGACTCTCGACTTTATGTACCATACTAATTCATCTTCTCAGGATGGAGGAAGAAGCAAAGAAAATATCACATGGGCACTTCTCATGGTCCCAGCTCTGAAAATGCTCAGGCTCACCAACATTTCCTGGAATTAGTCAAGCCTTCCTGAGTAGGACCCATCATTCTCGATGGGGTGTTATGGCTGCAGGGCCCCAGGTTCCAGCTAGGGCCTACCTGCAGCAAAGCCATAAAATTGGTCTTCATCATGCCCCTTTCTCTTCCATCTTATTTTCCTCCTAGGCCTAGAGATTACCTACACTTTGCCATTTGTCACTCTAGGCCTTTGCTTCAGGCCTGGCATCTTGATGCTTCTCCTAGACCCTTCTAATACTCATTAACAGAGTTTATCTAAGTCACCAACTCACACTTTCTACGTCTCCAAGACCAGTTCTCTCCCTTTCTTCCCCTCACTTTCCCATTACCCTTGGCTCTTCCAAACCAAGTAAAAGAGGGACAGGAATTATGGCGGGCTGGTGAGTTAGGGAAGCTTATGGAGCCCCTAGATTTTATGATAACCATATTTTCTGAAACAAAAATTGGGAAACACAGTCTAACAAAGACTCCATAACTAGGAATTCTTGACACCTCAGCCAAAGTTGTCTTGGAGGGGCAGAGAATGGAGAAGAGCAGAAGCATTAAAGCACCCCAAGGCTAGCATACCCCACCACCATCAATGCTCCCAGGGTAGAGATGCACTGACATGGCAATGGGGAAAGGTGATCCTGGAAGATAATGGTGGTAGGACCCATAGAATTAGGGAAGCTGGAGGTGGTGGTTCAGGAGCAAATATGTTTCTTCTTCATGTAGGCCTTTTGTCAATCATCACTGTACTGCCTAGCATGTGTACGGCAGAGAAGAATCATGTCCTCTCTCTTTGATGATGCCCTGGGCAGAGGGCCAGTGGGTCCATTATAGTTAGGTCCCTGGCAATATTTCAAGGCTGCAAGATATCACTACAATGTACCCTCCCTCTACTAATGAAGATACCAATCATCCCATGGTGACCAAATTGGCAATGAGCATCTCCAAACTTAGTATGGCTCTCCAATGATGACAAAAGATCATTACTAGGCTTGCACTCAAAGTTTTTCTAGCTTTATTGGTCCTGCCAGAGGTCCTCCCAGTACTGACCTGGTATGGCTTTTGAAAATCCAGGGGTCATTTCCATGCCCTGCAGAATTTAGCAAAATTTTGCTTTGAAAAGGAATTTTCTTTTCTTGAGCAATACTCAAAACACATTATGCACAACCACACCCTCCCTCTCCGGGCAAAACCATTCCTGGTTCCAATCCTTTGCTCTTCTTTTTTCTCTGCTAGGAAAGTAAGTGGTTCCTTTGATCTGCAAGTTAAAGGTATTTCCATTTCAGTATCTCTGGGATTGAGCAGTGATAGTTCTGGGAGACCCACAGTCACCAGTAAACAATGTAGCAGCCACATTGCTGATGTTGATCTCGACGTTTCTGGAAAAATTGGGTAGGTAACTCTTAAGAGTCTCCAGAATCATCCCTTGGGTCAATGTCATGGTCTATCCGCCTCACAATTTTGCTTGTAATGGGAGCACAAAGGTCAGCTATGATTGTCCTCTCTGATGGTGGTGGCTAAGATAATAGATGATAGTCAGAATCCAAAAAAGTCTTGATAGGGTAGAATATTGAACTATTTTAATATAATAAAATGGAGATAAATGTAAAGTATTAAATTTGGGTTCAAAAAATCAACCTCATGTGTGCAAGCATGGCTAGACAATAGTTTCTTTGACAGACTAGAAGTTTTAAAAGACAGGAAAGTAAATTGATTGCATTAACAGAGACAAAGCTTCTGGGCATGATAGCCCCCTTGTACTCTGCCCTAGTCAGATAATATCTGGAGTACTGTGCTCTGTTCTGATCATGCCATTTTAGTAATATTGCTAGGCTGCAAAGGAGGGCAACCAGGATGATAAAGTTGCAACTAGGCAAATTGAAATTGGATATCTGGAAAAAAAAAACAAAAAACAAAACCTCTTGAGAGCTATCCAAAAGTGGACTAGCAGCCTTGTGAGGTGGTAAATAATACCCTCACTTGACATGTTCACACAAAGGCTGAATGACCATTTGTTGAATGTGTTAAAGAGAGGATGCTTGTTCCAGTATGGGTTGTGTAAGTTGACCAAAGTCAGTATTGTGATCCTTGAAGGTTTGTGGGAGTTGGATTGGTGGGCAATCAATCCGCAGATTTGTATCTCATCTCCTCAAAAAAAAAAAAGAAATGAGAATAAATTTTTTTAAGTCAGTCATTCTACAACCATCTCGTGTAAAGAATGCTAGATTTGGAGTCAGAGGGCCTGGGTGGGAATCCTATAGACACTGCCACTTAATAGCTATGTGGATCTCCCCCTATATACTACTTCTCCTCTATGGGCCTCAGTTTCCTTCTAAGTAAAATAAGAAGGTTGGATTAGATAATCTGTAAGATCCCTTCTGTCTCTAAATCCTTTGTGGATCCATAGTATTAAGCTGGATACCTGTGGCAACAGATGTAGTTTCTGTCTGGGCCAGGGTTGGGATCTCACAGTCACTTTGGACTTCTCCAGGGAAAGTCATTGAGAAGATTTTCAGGGTCAGAAGGGCCTGTCTTTGGCCTGTATTCCCTAGTTTTAGTGCCTTCTTATTACCCTGTCCCAAGGCTTGCACAAGCAGAACTGTGGCCCCTTTCCCTCCTCCTCCTCCTTCCCAGGTGTTACATCCTAATTCAGCTGCCACTGCTATCCACTGTATGAGGTGCTGAATACTTATCAGATTTGGGAAAACTCCTTTGGATGCCCTTCCCAAATAGGGTATAGGGTTTAGGGGATGGTTTGGGTTCCCCCTTCCCACACCCAGGTAGTACCAGTCTTGGTAGGTCTTTCTGGTCTGTGTTTGACTTGGTTTCCTTGTGTTTATCCCTCAGGTGGTTGCTGAACCTCTTCCAAAACCATATTGAGTCGAAGTTTAGAAGGGTCTTGCAAGATAAGGTAACAGAAAGTGGGAGCCCTAGACCACAATTAGGCTCTTTCAATCCCTTTCCTCCACAACAGATTATTGCAATTCCAAAATTGTACCCCAGGACACTATAATCAGAAATGAGTGCTAAGATTTATCCTGTCTCCCTCATTGTCTCTTGGAAATAATTAGCACTTATATATAGTACTTTAAGGTTTGCAAAGTAGCTCACAACAATGCTGGGAGATAGGTGCTATTTTCCCCAATTTATAGTTGAAGAAACTGAGGCAGAGGATAAGTGACTTGCTCAATGTCACAAAGTGTCTGAGGTGGCTTTTGAACTCAGATCTTCCTGATTCTAGGCCCTGCCACCTACTATGGCTACTTGTATGGTGGAAAGAGCACAGGACAGAAGAACCAGGCTGAAGTTCCACCTGTGCCTTGAGTTGTTTATGAGCATGGGCAAGTCACTTCCTTTCTCTGGGATGCAGTTTGTTCATCTGCCAAATGGGAATAATAATTCCCATGCTGCCTCCCTTGTAGTCTTCTTCTAAGGAGAACCCTTTGCAAGCCTTAAAACGCTAAGTAAAATATACATTATTACTATTCCCTCTGAACCTCACTTACTCCTCTATAGAATGGGAATAATCATGCTTGTACCACCTACAGCATAACTTGTAATGCTTCAAGTGCTATAGAAATGTGAGCTGTTATGCTCTTTGATCCTCTGTAACCTAGGTCATTTATGGGAGGGAGCTAGAATCCTTCTCCATTGTCCCATTGCTGGGCCTTCTCTACTAGTGTAAGCCATGTAAAGTCAACAATCTTTCATTAAATGTTTACTTATGTGCCAGACAGGCAGCTAATTGGTGCAGTGGATACAGAGCCAGGCCTGGAGTCATCTGGCCTCAGACACTTACTAGCTGTTTGACACTGGGCAAGTCATTTAACCCTGTTTGTCTCAGTTTCCTCAACTGCAAAATGAGCTAGAGAAGGAAATGGCAAACCACTCCAGTATATTTACCAAGAAAATTCCAAAAGAGGTCATGAAGAGTTGGACACAACTGAAATGACCAAACAATGAGATGTGCCAGACATTGTGCTTAAGTGCTGAGGGTAGAAAGAAAAGTGAGGATAGTTCCTTCTTTCAAGGAGTTTATAATCTAATGGGGGAGACAGCATAAAATAGCTAGGTATGAATAAAATAGAAACAAGATGAACTGGAGATAGCCAGCAGAGGAAAGGCATTAGCATGAAGGGGTATCAGGAAAGACTTCTTATAAAAAGTGGGATTTTAGCAGGGAATTGAAGGAAGCCAAGAGGCAGCATTAAAGAGGGAGAGACATCTACGTTTGTAAAGTATTTTACAAATACTATCTCATTTTATCCTCATAACAACTTTGGGAGTTAGAAGCTATTATTATCCCCATTTGGTAGATAAGGAGATGTAGGCAGAGGTGAAGTGACTTGCTCAGGGTCATGCAATTAGAAAATGTCTGAGGCTAGATTTGAACTCAGGTCTTCTTGATTCCATGTACAGTGCTCTATCCATGGTGCCACCTACCTGCTTCTATTTAACCTTAGGACAATTCCCTTCATGATGTATTTTCCAGGAACACACTGTGTTGAAAGAGCAGGGATTCTTTGTCTTGCTGTCCATGTGAGTTGGGATGACCCAAACAGTGACCAGGATGGGATGGCAAAGTACCAAGGTCATAGGATCACTGACCTAGTGCAGGAAGGGGCCTCAGGTGCCATTTTTTCTAAGTCTTCATTTACAGATGGAAAGACTTGCCTGAGGGTTGAGTGACTTGCCCAAAATTGTCCAGATAGTAAATGTTAGAGGTGAGATTTGAATGTAGGTCTCCCAACACCAGAGTCAGTGCTCTTTCCCCTGTACTATGCTGCCTCTTGATGGTGCTGCTGACCTTTGAACCCCCTTCCCTCACAGTTGCCACATGCTTTCCCTTCCACTGCTGCCTCTTAGTAAAGGACAGAGATGGGCAGGGATATGAGTAGGCTTAGGCTAGAATTCTTTATGCCACTCATTGGAACTGGGGGCCAATACCTCAGTCACTGTCTCTCAGCATTGCTCTAAGAAAATAACCAAATTTTTTAAAAAAGAATGTTAAAAATTGTCTTTATCTATAATTGGGAAAAAATAAAATACTCTTTTATTTTATTTTTTTTAGGCAATTGGGGTTAAGTGACTTGCCCGAGGTCACACAGCTAATACGCGTCAAGTATTTGGTCTGAGGCCAGATTTGAACTCAGGTCTTCCTGACTTCAGGGCCGGTGCTCTATCCACTGGGCCACCTAGCTGTCCCTAAAATAGTCTTTTAAAAAAAGAAAGAAAATACTATTAGGGAGGGCAAAGGGCTGAAAAGGATGGATCAGAATTGTAGTAGAAAGAACTCTGCAAAGGGAGTAAGAAGATTTGGATTCCAGTCCCAGTTATACAGATAACATACCATGTGAATGAACTTGGGCAAATTACTTTCCTTTGCTGGGCCTCAGTTACCCCATTTGTAGAGTGAGGGAGTTGGACCCTAAGGTCCCTTCAGGTTCTAATCATCTCTGGCTCTCTGATCGGATTTGGATCTATGGTTTCATTGTTATGGGGAACTCCCAGATGAGGAAAGTCCCTCTAATCACGCAGGCTGCCCCCTTCTCTTCACCTCATAATAAGCACTGAGAGGTTGCATAACTTAGCCAGGATTACATGGTCAATACATGTCAAGGGCAGGCCTTGAGCCCTAGCCTCTTGCTCCCAGGACAAATCTCTAGATACTTCCCCGCAGCTGCTTCTGATTCTGTGACCTGTTTCACTTTCCTTAGATCTGCGAGATAGTCAAGAAGTCAGTTGCTTCAGACCTCCAACCCTATCTTCACAGTCTCCCAGGTATGGATCTAGCTTGATTCCACAGACTATTTTTGGATTCCATGCAAGAAGTGGAGGATACAGTGCCACGCTTCAAGTTATCCTTGATGGAGGTTGGGGCACAGATGAAATAAACCTTGAAGGATACAAAGCTTATTTAGAATGTATTTGGGAATTAAATCACACCAGATTTCTCTTCCTATTTATGTTTGGCTTAAATAATGAGCTCAATTCTCCTGCTCATTGATTGGAAACTCATTGATTATAATATCTCTTCTAAACCTGGGCAGGAAGGGAGGTCCTTTCGAAAGGTCATGGGATCTAGGACTACATGATAGAGACAAGAACTGGGCCTGCGATTTCATTGATATAGGAGGCTTCTGAATAAGGAAACTCCCTCTACCAGTGCAGGCCAGCACCTTCCCTAAAACTTAGGGCCTTAGAGAGTTGCTGAGATCACTGAGAGGTTAAGTGGCTTATTTGCAGTCACACAGCCAGTACGTGTAACAGGCAAGACTCACAACTAGACTTTCCTGGCTTCAAGACTAGCTCTCTATCAAGTATTATATATTTCTTCTCTGCACATAGGTAAATATAAACAAATTTAAAAAGAAAAAGAGACAAAAAAATAAAGAAAAAAAAAGTTTGGCAAAATTGACCAAAGCATCAATCACATTTGAGAGTATATGCAATATTCCATACCCATAATCCCCTACCCTTTCATTGAAGGGAAGGAAGGGCATGCCCTCAACTCTGATAGAGAGGTTGATTTCCTCAAGAGGAGTCAGGAAAGGCTTCAAGGAGGAATTAGCACCTAGCTATTCCTAAACAGAAGTGGTCAATGAAGACTCTTCTCTGTCATATGGTTTAAGATAGAACCATCATATCCTGAGCAGCTAGGCCTGGAGGAGCAGGTGATTAGGATAGACAGCTAATATATCTGTCTATGATGCTATAAAGTTTCCAGAGATAATATACAGAATGGGGGACTAGAGTGTTGGTGATACATTGACCACTTTTGACGCAATAGGGATCATCTAAGCTCTATGTGGGACTTGTGGGACCCACAAGTCAGACACAACACACTAGAATGCTGTGAGTTAAGAGGTAGACCCTAATTATGTTTCTCTTTCTTGGTTTCTAGTCATAGTCAAGATTGACAACATTGCCGGCATGGATTATGCCCTGGTTGGGCCACCCCAGGCCACATGTTACAGTTTGGACACACCCTTTAAGGTGAGGAGCCCTTTCTCAAAGCAGACTTTGAGAAGCTAAGGTGGTATGAGAAGCCTCCTGAATATTGGACCTGTTCTGCTCAAAGAGCATGGCTGGAGAAATCATTTCCCCAGTTACCAGGCTGTCTTGCTATCCATCGCTCAGTCTGAATCATTGACTGAGGACCTGCAGTATGCAGACTCTGGAACTAGGCACTGTAAGGGGAGACAGGAGACATGGTCTTTATGCCTCACTTCCTATCCTTTTCAAGATCCCCTTACTGTTTTCTGCTTTCCAAATATGAGTTTTGTTATGTTCTTTTTTACATCTTGGTTATTTACCAAAGACTCTCCAAAAATGATGATGATGATGATAGCATTTATATAGTACTTTAAGGCATATAAAACACTGTAATATGCTATCTCATTTAATTTTTTTTATTTTTTTAATTGTCTTTTTTCTTATTTTTCTTAATTTTCTTGTTTTTTTTTAATGGTAATTTTTATTTATTTTTTTATTTTCAACATTTACTTCCACAAGATTTTGAGTTCCAAATTTTCACCCTGTCTCACCCCTCCTCCCACCCCAAGATGACATGCATTCTATACCCCTTCCCCTAGTCTGCCTTCCCTTCTATCTCTCCCCCCCCTTCTCTTATGCCCTTCCCCTTCAATTTTCTTGTAGGGCAGGATGGATTTCTGTACCCCATTTCCTGTATTTCTTATTTCCCAGTTGCATGTGAAAACATTTTTTTAAAACATGTGTCTTTTAAACTTTGGGTTCTAAATTTTCTCCCTTCCTCCCACCCCACCCACCCTCATTGAAAAGGCAAGCAACTCAATATAGATTATACATGTGCAGTTATACAAAACACTCCCATAGTAGACATACTGTGAAAAACGAACTCTATTTCCCTTAATCCTATCCTGCCCCCCCATTTATTCTATTCTTTCTTTTGACCCTGTTCCTTCTCAGAAGTATTTGCTTCTGATAACCACCTTTCCCAATCTGCCCTCCTCTCTATCATCACCCTATTCTCTTGTCCCCTTCCCCCCCTATTTTCCTGTAGGTCAAAACAGATTTCCACATCCAATTGAGTGTGTATGTTATTCCGTCCTCAAGTCAAATCCTATGAGAATAAGATTCACTCATTCCCTCTCACCCTCCCCCATTTCACCTCCACTGTAAGAGCTTTTTCTTTTCTGCTTTTTTTTTTGTGGGATAATTTATCCCATTCTACCTCTCCCTTTCTCCTTCTCCTAGTATAATCCTCTCTCACCCCTTAATTTTATTCTCCAGATACGATCACTTCATCTTCAACTCACCCTGTGCCCTCTATCTATCTGTCTATCTATATCTATATATAGGTATATATAATTTTTTCCCCTCCAACTACCCTAATACTGGCAAAGGTCTCACAAGTTACAAATATCATCTTTCCATGCAGGAATGTAAACAGTTCAACCTTAATAAATCTCTTATGATTTTCTCTTTCCTGCTTACCTCTTCATGTTCCACTCGAGTCTTGTATTTGAAAATCAAATTTTCTATTCAGCTCTTTTCATCAAGAATGCTTTAAAGTCCTCTATTTCACTGAATGATCATTTTTTCCCCTGCAGGATTATACTCAGTTTTGCTGGGTAGGTGATTCTTGGTTGTAATCCTATCTCCTTTGCTCTCCAGAATATTATATTCCATGCCTTGCGGTCCCTTAATGTAGAAGCAGCTAAATCTTTTGTTATCCTGATTGTGTTTCCACAATACTTGAATTGTTTCTTTCTGGCTACTTGTAATATTTTCTCATTGACCTAGGAACTCTGGAATTTGGCTATAATATTCCTAGGAGTTTTCCTTTGGGGATCTCTTTCAGGAGGAGATCGGTAGGGATTCTTTCCATTTCTATTTTGCCCTCTGGTTCTAAAATATCAGGGCAGTTTTCCTTGATAATTTCTTGAAAGATGATGTCTAGGCTCTTTTTTGATCATGGCTTTCAGATAGTCCAATAATTTTGAAATTCTCTCTCCTGGATCTATTTTCCAGGTCAGTTGTTTTTCCAATGAGATATTTCACATTGTTTTCTAATTTTTCATTCTTTTGGATTTGTTTTACAGTGTCTTGATTTCTCATAAAGTCACTAGCTTCCAATTTCTCCATTCTAATTTTTAAGGAAGTATTTTCTTCAGTAATTTTTTGGACTTCCTTTTCCATTTGGCCAATTTTGCTCTTTAGGGTATTCTTCTCCACATTGGCTTTTTGGACCTCTTTTGCCATTTGGGTTAGGCTATTTTTTAAGGTCTTATTTTCTTCAGTATTTTTTTTTTGGGTCTCCTTTAGCAAGCTGTTGACTTGTTTTTCATGATTTTCTTGCATCACTCTCAGTTTTTCCTCTACTTCTCTTACTTGCTTCTCAAAATCCCTTTTGAGCTCCTCCAAGGCCTGGAACTGATTCATATTTTTCTTAGAGGTTTTGGATGTAGGAGCTTTGGCTTTGTTGTCTTCTTCTGGTTGTATGTTTTGATCTTCTTTGTCACCAAAGTAAGACAATATAGTCTGACTCTTTTTGTGCTGCTTACTCATGATCCTGGCCAATTACTTGAGTTTTAAACTCTTTGTTAAGGTAAATGTCTGCTTCCAGTGTGAAGAGTGTACTGTCCCAAGCTTTGGAGGTTTGTACAGCTGTTTTCAGAGATACTTCTAGGGACCTGTACGTTTTCACTTCTTCCAAGGTGGTATGATAAGGGGCGAGCGAGGTGTTTTCTCTCTACCACGCCAGTGCTCCTCGCCCCAGGACTGCCCCTCAGAACTGTGACCCAGATCCAAGCATGGGCAAAGCAAGAGATTCCTGCCTCAGCACTGGCAAAGAGATCCTTGCAATCCCCCTCTGATCAGCCACTTGACTCCCCCTCAGTTTGTGGGCCAGAAGCTCAGCAAACAGTCACTGCTCTAGGCCACGCTTGAGACTTGTGCCTGAGACCTAGCTCCTCTCTCACTGCAGTCACAGACTTTTCCCACTGACCTTCCATGTTGTCTTTGGCATTCCTGGGTTGAGAAGTCTGGAAACCACCACAGCTGCCCGAGATTCAGTCCTCTGAGGCCTGCTCTAGGGTTGCTGTGGCCTGCGTGCTCATGCCAAACTGCGCTCCTCTCCTGGCCTGGGGCGATATACCTTTCTGATCAACCATCCAGGCTGTCTTGGGCTGGAAATTTGTTTTACTCTGTTTTTTTTGTGGGTTCTGCTGCTTTAGAATTTGTTTAGAGCCATTTTTTTACAGGTATTTGGAGGGTTTGGGGGAGAGCTCAAACAAGTCATTGCTTTTATTCTGCCATCTTGGCTCTGCCCCCTATCTCGTTTAATCTTCATAATAAACAGGGAAAGTAGGTGCTGCTATTATCCCTATTTTACAGATGAAGAAACTAAGTCAGACAGAGAATAAATGAATTGTCCAGGGTTGTACAATGAACAATGAAAGGGAACGAACACCTTCTCTGTGCCAGACACTATGCTAAGCACTTTACAAATATTAGCTAATTTGCTACATAGATAATAAGGGGAGGCTGGATTTGAACTTAGATCTTCTTGACTCCAGGTCCAGCACTCTATCCATTGTGCTACCTAGCTGCTTCAAAAATCCCTTCTCATATCAAATAAGCACGGTTGCCGTGTCTTTAAGAGTATCCCTCATTCTATAACCATAATATATTCCCTCTTTGCTGAGGGGGTCAGACATGCTTCACTGTGAGTGTTCTGAAGTCATGACCCAGCATACCTCCTAGAGAACACACACAGATATCTGCTACTAGCCTAGTGGTGCCCAGTCAGAGTGGGCACAGCCAGGTGTGGGGGAACTCCCAGGATGTGAGTTAGGCCTGGAAATCTGGCAGCCACCTCAAGGCCTTGAATAGCAGGGAGATGAGACATGTTTAACCAGAATACATTAGGATGTAATTATGTACATAGGAAAGGTCAAACTAGGTGAGTTAGGGAAGGCATCATGAAAGAGGTAACATCTGCACTGAGTCTTGAAGGATAATAAAGACTTAATCAAGAAATTAGGGAGGATATCAGGTGGTGGTAGTAGTGGGAGAATCTGCTCAAGGCATGGGGGAAACAGCCTTGTAGGCAGTAAGTGACTCACCCAAGGTCACATACCTAATAGGTTATATATAGCTAGAACTCAAACTCAATTCTAATTTTCTCAGGTTTTTTCTCCAATTTTCTGCCAATAGGCAGACAGTGGTGTCTGATTTGGGTAGCATAGGATTTCTATGTATTGGATTTGGAGTAAAAAAAAAAAACAACAAAAAACAAAGTTTGAATTTTATCCTTTATTCCCCCTTGCTATACGACCTCAGGCAAGTCACTTAATTGTTCTATTTCCTCATCTGTAAAATGGGCATAATAGTATCTGTACTATAGTGCTTCCCTCTTAGGATTGTGGTAAAGGCTCAAAAGAGATAATGTGGATGAAACATTTTGAAAATATGTAGATTCCAGCTATGAAAATTTTTTGTTTTCCTAGATGTGAATAGAGAGAGAGAGTCAGTAATGTCTTTGTCTATAAAATAGAACCATTTTAAAGACAGTGATTGAAATATTGATTTAATAAAATTACAATGTAAAGAGGCCTGACTTTGAAGTCACAGGTTTTGGGTTCACATGCCTCCTCTGATGCTTCCTAGTTATGTGACCTGGGGCAAAGCACTGAACTTCCCTGGGTCTGTTTTCCAATCTGTAAAATGAAGGCATTAGACTGGATTACTTCTGGGGTCACTTCTAGTTCAAGATCTATGATCCCACACTAAATAAAAATTCGTTCACTTGACATTTAAGATGTCCTGAAATCTGTAATCTAGACACTAACTAACATTCCAGACTTACTTTATACTATTCCCCTTCATGCATTCTACACTTTAGCCAAACTGAGTTCTTGGTGATTGCCCAAACCTAACATCCCATCTTCTCCCCCACATAAGCCTTCCTTTCTACTTGCAATGCCTTCCCTCTTTTATTATTGCTCTTCTAAATCATAGCATATTCCTTAAAGTCAAAGCCCAAGTATCTCTCTCTGTGTGTAAAGCTTTTCTTAATCCATCTGGCCCTTGGTGCTCTCAAATATTCTGAGTGCACTTGGTCTCACCAATCTGTTGTTGTTGTTCAGGCATTTCAGTCATGTCTGACTCTCTGTGACTCCATTTTTTGGGTTTTCTTGGAAAAGATAATGGAGTAGTTTGCCATTTCCTTCTCCAGCTCATTTTATTGGTGAGAAACTGAGGCAAACAGGGTTAAGTAGTCACTTAACTACTTGCCCAGGGTCACACAGCTAATAAATGTCTAAGGCCTGATTCGAACTAATGAAGATCCTAAGCCCAATGTTCTACCCGCTGTGCCACCTAGCTGCCCTCTTCAATCCCTACACCTATCATATTTATCTGTGTTTACATTGCATCCTTTCTCCCTCATCCCCAATAAAAATAAATTCCTTCGAGGGAGGGACTGATAAGTTTTGATTTATCCCTAATACCTCACATGGAATCTTGCACACAAATATCTGCTGAATTGAAATTTACATGTTTACAATGAATTTTCAGTGTTTGTTGAATTGAATTTTTATATGTTTACATATTAACTTTAAGAAAAATGTCAGTTTACATATTAACTTTAAGAAAAAGAAGCAAGACAAAAGAAATAGATCAAGTTATATACATCATATATCTGTTAAGAATGATGAAGATGGGATTCATGATTTAGGTATGAGTTGGACAAGGAGACTTCTGAGGCCATTCCATCTTTAGGTGCTCTCCACTCTGGGAGACTCTATCTCTCATCAGCTCTGCCCCAGAGCACATCACAACCTTTGAGGTATGCAGCCACCCTGGGAGCTGGGAGACCTGGGTTATAGACTTCCTCACTTGCTCACTGACTTGTTCTGTGGTCATGGGTCCAGAGAAGGTCAAGATCCTTGGTGGCTTTTCAGATATCACTTGTAACCCCAGGGTCTTCCCATCTTCAGGGTCCCAGGAGCTGAGGTATGAGGAAATGGCACTGGAAGTGATGTCAGAAGACTTTGGTCCTATCCTAGCTCCAGAACATACTAGCTATGTGATGAGCAAGGCAATTGGCTTCTGTTAGCCTCAGTTTCCTTATCTGTAAAAGGTTCTAGCACTACTTATGTCATAGAGTTGTTAGGAAGAAAAGACTTTGTAAGTCTCAAAGCACTGCATAAATGAATTATTTTCCAGGCAGTTCTGACCTTATGAGTATGAGAAAGTATCTACCTGTATGCTGTAACTAGGTATGTAATGATCTCTAGGGATGGTTGCATTTATTCAGGACATATCAACAATAATAACTTACATTTCTGTAGCATTTTAAGATTTATGAAACATTTTCCTCACTGCCTCACCCTGTGAGGTGGACAGTTCAAATTCTATTTTATAGAAGAGAAAACTGAAGCTTTGAGACAGCAGGACTACACTTTAGCATAAAGGAATGGATCTCTAATGGTTAGAGTTCCAGGCCACTAGGGAAGGAGAATTTGCAGAGAGTTTGCCAGTCATTTAAGGCAACCTTCATATCACACCATATGGGTGACCACCTACTCTGTGTATTCGTATGACCTTAGAAAGCTGATTTCTGGGCTTGATTTAGGTACATTCTGTTTTTAGGCAAGAGCCCTTGGCTAATGATATTTCTTTCTGCAGGGTGAGTTTTTCAGGCAAAGTCATCAATCCCCTGTTCCCTTTGAACCTCCTGCTATGAACCTCCCTGAAGACCACGACCTCATGGTTTACTTTGGAATTTCTGATAGCGTCTTCAATACTGCTAGTCAAGTTTACTGGGAGGCAGGGACCTTGAACTACACCATCACAGATGACATGGTAAGGAAGGAGGTTTGGAGGAAGTGACCTCTGGAGGCAGAAGGTACAACTAGAGTTTGATTGTATTGGGACTAAAGTCCCACTATCCTTCCATCAGCACCAAGGAACAGCATTTATAGAATTCCTAGAATTACAGATCTGGAAGAAACAAAGATAGATAAGACATTGGCTCCGGAGCACTTTGCATTCTTAGTTTTTGGGTTTTTTTCTCTCCAGTTATCAGGAAATTATATTTTCTCCCTCCCCTTTCTCCAACTCAAGGAAAACAGATTTCTATATAGGCCATGAACAACAACAACAATATGTCTCCTTATTTCTCTTGAGTCCATCCCCTGTGTGTCAGAAGGTGCATCACTGGTCCTCTGGGATCGTGGCTTGTCATTGTTTGTCTACTGTACTTAAGTCTTGCAAAATTGCTCATTTTTACAATATTAATGTTATAGTATAAATCGTTCAAAGAGCTTACAGTTCAAGGGGGAAGGGAAAGTACAAAAATCAATTGGGTCAATGAGCATTTATTAAACACTTACTATGAGGCATTTTCCTAAGTATTGGAGAGATAGAGAAAGGAAAAAACAGTCCCTGACCATGGAGGGCTCACATTCTAATGGGGAAGACAATAAGCAAATAACTATGTACATACAAAATACAAGTAACAGTGACCCCCTGAAGACCATGTATGTTACATTGCACCCCTTCCCTGGGGTTCACTGGTACTCTTAAAAGGGTTGAGAGAGTCTCAATATGTGGGAGTGTATTCTTGTACCACCCCACTATCTGAGCAGGGTTAGGGGGATTAGGTTCATAGCTTAACCCAGATCCTATATAGCTTAATCCCACTATATTCCAAGTCCAAAGCTCTCCTTGGGTCTGAGTTCCAGTAAGCCTGGCTTCTCAAGCTTCCTTGTTGGGTCAGCTACAATACTCAGCCTGGAATCCTGTCTCTAAGATCACCATGGCTTGAGTACAGATCCAGGAATTCCACTGCCTGCAGCTAGAACTGAAAAGGACAAATTAAACTAAACAAAACCCCATGCCTGTTTCTCAGGGTCACGTGACTTAAAAGAGGGGAAGGTAGTTCTTTCCCTCATCCAGGTCAGTCCATGGTTCCTATGTTGTGGGTGAATTGGATAGTCAGTCCTACATACTATCTTGGGAGGAGAGAGAGAGAGAGAGAGAGAGAGAGAGAGAGCGCTATATATACATAAACGCATGGATCAGGCAGGGGTTGAACTAGATGAAATTCCTTTATATCTTTGAGGTTCTAGGATTCTGTGATCACTATGGATTGGGGTAAGAAGGTGAATTTGAGTTGGGGTAGGGGCTATGGAGACCTTCAAGGTGGGGTGAACCTGGCTAGTCAAAATTCTGGAATAGGCTCTTTATGGTCTCTGGGAAATTATTCCCAACATTTTCCTAAGAAAGGGGTAGTAGCATAAGGGCCTTATATTTTTTCACAGAGAAAATCTCACCTTATCCAGAAGCCTAAGGATGGGGTAGAGGATGACAGGGAAGCTGAGGGAGAAGGCCTTTGGTGTCTTGTCTTTAGGGCTTCTCAGAAGGAATGTCTTATAAAGACTTCCTCACAATATTGCTCACAATAAACTCCAGGGCTGTATATCAACTGCAAAGAAAGTTGCCTATATACTCATGAAAATATATCTTTCTCTAGACCATCTATCTCCTTTAAGAAAGTCAACCAGGAAGTCAAGATGGGGGTTGGGAACATGTTGGATTTTGGTGGGGAGTCCCTTCCCTTTCCTTAATTTCGATGCTGTTCCCCAGTTACCACAGCAACACTCACTGGTTGCAGGGAGAAAGGTAGGCTGCTAACCATCAGCCCATTTCAAGTCCTTCCACTCTAGCCAACTGACGATCTTGCCTTCTTAGCAGGAGTGCTCTGAGTTCTGCACCGATTCTAACTTCTATTATGCTTCTTTTGGTCCAGATCCCATCCAGTTTCCGAATCCGACTGATCACCTCCTCTTTCCGAGCTCTGGTCCCTCAGGTAAGATCCGCCCTCTACTAATTTTCAAAAGGAGTAAGACAAACTCATGTAATCTCAAAACAATTCCATTTCCTTTCAAACCTTCAGTGGTCCCAGAAAGAAAGAAAGTCCTTTAGCCTCCTTCAGGTCAGTCATTTTTCAGTCATGTCTGACTTTTCAGATCCCCATTTGGGGTTTTCTTGGCAAAGATACTGGAGTGGTTTGCCATTTCCTTTTCCCGTCCATTTTATAGATGAGGAACTGAGGCAAACAGGGTTAAATGACTTGCTCAGGGTCACACAGCTAGTAAGCATCTGAGGTCAGATTTGAACTCAGGAAGATGAGTCTTCCTGACTTCAGGCCCAGTACTCTATCCACTGCCTCCTGGGCAACCATAGTTCTGTGGGTATAGGCTATTGTTGAAACAAATTAATTTCCAGTAAAGCACTTTATAGATGTAGAGCTGGAAACCGCTTTTGAGCTCATTCAGTCTAATCCCCTCATTTCATAAATGAGGAAACTAGGGTCCTGAGAAATTAAGTGGATTACCTAAGGTCACTCATATGGTAAGTAGTAAAGCTGGCATCGGGATGCAAGTCCTTGGACAAGAGCAAACTCTACTCAATTCTCTTGACTAATGTGACCAAGGTTGACTTTAGAGTAAACATAACAGATAGACATTGATAGGAAGATGTGAATACTAATTCTAATTTTTTTTCTTTGTCTACTACTAAGAATTAGCAGCTAGATGGTATAGTGGATAAAGAGCTGGGCCTGGAGTCAGGAAGACCTGAGTTCAAATCCAGCTGTGTGACCCTTGGCAAGTCATTCACTGTCTGCCTCAGTTTCCTCAACTGCAAAATGGGGAAAGTAACAGTATCTACCTTGCAGGGATATATTGAGATAATATTTGTAAAGCATTTAGTATAGTGCCTGGCACAAAGCAGTCACTATATAAATTCTAATTCTCTTTTTCTTTACCTTCCCATTACCAGTAGCTTAATCTTGGGATATGGGCTGATATAGTTGAAGGTGTGATATTATTATTTTGCTTCAAAAGATTATGAAAATTGAAGACTTACTTGTCTAGAGAACTTGGGGGGATGACTTTGTCTGAGGCCTGCAATGCATCCCTTTCCCTTTGCTCTTGCCCTTGACTGCCCTTAATGTGTTCTCTTACCTCTGCAGTTGGGCAAGCTGTATCCCAATATGCCAATGGAACTTCAGGTAACGACATCTTCTCCTCCTGTCATGGTCTTCAGTCCAGGAAATGTGACCTTGACACCAGTGATGGACCTCCAGGCCTTTGTCGTCCAACCCAATTCCCTCCGGGTGCCTCTCTTCTTGCTCAGTGTGGTCAGTCTGGGGCTAGTCAATATGGGAAGGATTGGTTCATAAATTCTTTAGGTGTAGAACATCCCTCAATGGTAGTGACATTCGCTGTCACTGATTCAGGTTTGCAAAGTTTCTGGAATTACTTTCTTCTAGGCATCATTCCTGTTGTTTGGGTAAGCTGCTACCAGGTAGACAGGGGTGCCTAATTTTTGCCTTTCTTGTCTGAATTACCTGGATTACATACATGTGGTTAATTGCAAAGTCAGGGCATGCTTGCCTCCTTAATTATGATTTTGTTGAAAGCCACCCCCCCACAATATTGCCATATTAAAAAGAGTTTTGCATAAAAATTATTAATCTGTAGATAGCATGATAGAGAAAAAAGACATTGGTCTGATATACATAGGATCATAGGATTTAGAGGAGTTTTTGTTTGTTTTGAGATTGGCTCTTCTTATCTCAGGCTGGGAGTGTAGTAGCCACTTATGGGACAGCACCACTGTTGATTGACATGAAACCTTTAACCTGTTCATTTTTGGCCTGGGCTGGTTCGACCCTCCTTTGTCAGGCGGTCTCCTCTGTTCACCATATTAGCAACAGACTTAGTGTGGACACCCCATCAATTTTAGCCCCACTGAAGCTCAGACCTCCCCAGCTTATATGATTCCCCAGACTCAGCCTCCCTCAACAGCAGAGATGATGGGTGCAAGACCTCTACTGGCAGGATTTAGAGTTTTAAGAGATCTTATGAATCATTTAATTCAGCACTCCTATTTTACAGATGAGGAAATTGAAGTCCACGGAAGTCAAGTGATTTGTCCAAGATCATATAGGAAGTTGTCAAATCAGTATCGAAATCCATTTCCCATCGTTCCAAATCTAATGATTCTAACTTAGGTTTCAGACCAGGCTACAACACTAATTTACTGAGACCTCAGGCAAAATAGTCCCTGAACATATTGTAAAATGTGCCGTAAAATGAACATACTGTAAAATATAAAAAACACTAGATTGTGTGTTCTTAACTTCTTTTGTGCTATGGACCCCTTAGGCAGTCTGGTGAGGGCTGTGGACCCCTTTCTCAGAATCATGCTGTTTTTTAAATTAGCAATTGAAGAAAATACTAAATTTCAGTTAAAAGTTAGTGAAAATATATAAAAAGTTAGTCCTGTCTTCTTATACTCTTTTCAGTCCTGACTTGCTATGTTCTAAGATTTGATTCATTTTTCTATATATCTATATCATTTATATCTAGATAGCTATTTATTTCCATCCATATCTATGCTATATTCTAAGGTTCCTTTCAGTTCTAACCTCCTAGGACTATACAGATGCTACTTTACGATCTGCCCCACTCCCTTCTCACTAAGTTCCATTCCCAGAGGATTCACCAGATCCCTGCGCTGGCTTTCTTTTCACAGGCTAAGTGTAGGTGTTAACAATTTTGTTCCTTATTCCTAGACAACCACCGTCTGGGCCACCATAGGTGTGAATGGCAACAGAATTGTGTCCTCTGTGACCCCCGGAAGGTAAGAGGCAAGGGAGGGGTTTTCTCATGGTCCTCTCGTTTTATTCCCTAACCATGTAATTTCAATTTTCCACACTTTGATGTGGAAAATTGTGACTGATCCCCTAGGAGCGGAGACTTGACAGTGTAAATAGTTCCATTATGTTACCACTATCAACACACTGTGGGAAAGAAAATTAGTGTCTTTCTGATCCCACCACGAGCGTAATCTTCCTCCCTTATGTCTCACCAACCTCTGTGCTCTTTCTGGGGTTTTCTAGCTCAATATCTTCTAAGAGTGATGTGATGGGTGGACAGTGAGGGGAGGGTTTGGCAGTCAAACACTCTGGATTTTCTGGGGTGGTCCCTATTCCAAGAAAAGAAAGTATGCTTTCAATAAGACTTTATAACCTGTGAAATTTCCTCTAAAGGAATGGACAAGTTCAGTGCCAGCAAAAACTTAATGAAATTTAAGTTCTTTGGGCTCATTCCACCACTCTAGGTCCTAATCTTAGAATTTCAGTGTGTAAGGAACCTCCCACAGCATCCACTCTAAGTTGTACCTGAACAGGAATCCCTTTATAGTATCCCTGATAAGTGCACACTTGGCCTTCTTTTGAAGACCCCTAACAAGGGGAAACCAATCAATTAATAATCAATGAACATTTATTAAGTGCCTACTATATCTTCCACTCCTAGAGCAACTTTTTTTTTTTTTTTGATTAGGTAAAGAGGCCATTCTCTACCTCATTTCTTATTTAGCATTAATCACCGAATGGGTGTTGCCTCAGTCAGATGGAGGCCTGTTAAAGACCTTCTCTAAGCAAGGTCACTTTTCTAAGTAAATATTAATTTTGCCTGAAGCATGTCTAACTTTGTTCCGTCCTCAAGTGTTGATGCCTTTTCTTAAAGTCTAGAACTCTTCAGGGAACGCGGGAACTAACGTGAGCAAGAAAGTTTCATTCCTAGAACTCCAAGCACTCTGGCCTGACGATGCCAGACACACCCTTACCAGGCATTCTGCAGGGGTGGGATTGGGGTGGGGGCAGGGAGGTCACCCATATATTGCATAGCTAGTCCATGTAGTAGCAAACCCTACATTGTGAGGTAACTCATATCCTTCTCCCTTTCCTCTCATAGTTCACTTACCATGGAACTAAAGCACTCAGACATTGGCCCAATCAATGTAAGTTATATTCTTTCTTTGTCATTCATTCTACACATCTTTCTTGAGCTCCCTTCAGTGCCCGCTTCTGTTCTGGGTTATGGTACGGGGAAGCCAGGAGGAAGAGATCTAGTCTTTCCTTTTGGGCCACAGCCTCACAGTCTAATTGGGGAGATGGGGCATGCAAGCAGGAAGAAGTTACGTAACAACATAAACTAGTATAGGATAAATAGTTAAAAATGAATACATGAGCACATATATTCATTTATTCAGCATATGTGTATTAAATGCTCACTGTATGCAGAGCAATATAAAGTGAGGGGGGAAGGGGCGAGAGTTTAGAAAGGACATGGTTGGTCCCTGCCCTCAGTGAGCTCCACAGTTTAGGAAGGAACAAAATACAAATATGGAGAACTATAATATACAACATTACTGGTAAATGTTAGAAAGGTGGAAACAAGGTGTTGTGGGAGATCTGGGATTGGAAGGAGGAGATCGTTGCTGAGTAAGGAGACCAGTAAAGGTCTTGTGAAGGAGCAGATAATCAGTGTCTTGGGAGCTCAGAGTCAATTAGGATGTGGTGGAGGGATTTGGGAAAGCTTCCTGGAGAGGGCAGGGCTTGTATCTAAGGCCAGATTTAAACTCAGGAACAAGAGAAACAAAAGAGGGTAAAAACCAGTTCCCCAAAGCTAACCAACATTTCGATTGAGTTTGTATTTCATATCGCAGTCCCTCACTTCTGTAATAGAGGGAGGTGCATTCTATCATTCCTTCTTCATGACCAAATTTAGCCATAATCACATAGTGTTCCATTTCAGGGTTGGGTTTCTTTTTTTTTTTTTTTTTTGTCTATTTATGTTGTTGTCATTATCAATGTTGTTTTCCTGATTCTGTTTCGTTCCTTTTGGCTCAGTTCATACGTCATGTGTGTGCTCATTCTGCATCTCCTGCCTCCCTCAGGTACCCTTAATCCAGGCAATCCTGAATTACTATGCTATGAGCACCCTGTTACCTGCTGTCAATGGTAAGACGCAGCTAGGAAGACTTTTTTAGTCTGTCCGCTTTGGGTTGGGAAAGTGGAAAGGGGATTGATCAGGGAGTCAAGGGACCTCAGTTCAAGTCCCTGTTCTGCTTCTCACTTTACCTTAAGCAAATCATTAGTTTCTCCATCTGTAAAATGGGTTTAGGAACCCCTCCTGCCTTGCTTTCTTCTCAGAACATTTGTGGCATTCACTGAGATTATAAATGTGAATGCTTTTGAGAAGTACCAAGTGCCTCATGGGGAGTGGGGAAGGGTTTGGGAAAAATCTGATGCCTTCCTTGGTGTGTTGAGTATCCACTGGGATCTCAAAGGCTGGCAAAGCTGAGCACAGACTCTTCCGTGTCTAGCCAAGGTAGAAAGGCTTTGAGTATGGGCCCAGTGGCCAGCTTAGTTAAATGTGGGGAAGCTTATCACCTGGAGGGGTTGTAATCAGCATTGGTGGAGGGACTAACACCCACACTTATAAAAATCTTACAACTTCTGAAGAAGTATGAAAGTGGATAGGAGGTGGGCTCTATTTACCTTATAGAACAAATGTAACACTTGGTGATCACTCTACCCTTCTTGTATTCTCTATGTAACAGCTTTCTCTGTTCTGTGGTAATTTTCAGAAAATCTGGAGATAGGTTTTCCTCTCCCTTTGCCAAGAAATATTCAACTGCAGGACCTCCTTGTTCAACCTTATCAGGTCAGTGAGAAGACGCTGAACCCTAAGAAGGAGAAGTGTGTAGGGGTATGGTTGATGGGCCCTTTTCAGGGACCATGAGCAAGAGTAGAAGATGGGATTGGGTGTGTGGGGTGTGTGTGTGTGTGTGTGTGTGTGTGTGTGTGTGTGTAGGGAATGGCAGCACAGGAAATCTCAAGGAAGAATTAAGTTCAGATGTTTAGGCTGCTGTTAAGAGGGGCATTGGGGGACTGATCTGAATGCATTTTTATAGTCGTGTCCCATGGTGCTATCTGCCTGTCTTCTGGTAGGGCCACACCTGCTTTGGCCCCACCAAGTGGCTCAGATTCAGAGGCATATTCTCCCTGGTCTCCCATGGGTAACAAGAATTAGGAACTGGAACTTCTGGACCGGTAAAAGAACCTTAAACTGAATTGGGACCCAGGAAGTAGGGATAGGGATAGAGCTTGAAATCCCTTCTGAAACCCATTTCAAACCAGGGTCCTTGGACTTCTAAAAAATATTAGCACCTTTTTTATTTTTGTTGTTAACGTAAACTATGTTTCCCAATGTTTCCTTCCGTCTTCCCTCAACTGGTGAACCATCCCTTATAATAAAGAATGAATAAGGAGGTGATGGGGAGAAAGGTCAGCAAAGTTAAGCACTATCAGTTAAATTTGACATTATATGCAATATTCCATACTCCTAGTCCATTCTGTCAACAACGGTACAGAGGAGGTACCCAGATATGAAAAGATATTCATATCTTTTATTTTCACCTTTATTTCTAATAATATTCCTCCCCTTTCCAACAAGCCATCCATTGTAACAAATGATAAAGGAAAGAAAGAGCAGTTCAGCAAACCAAACACATAACTTGAATCTGACCTCTCAGCTCTGCAAAGAAGGTAGGGAGATGCATTTTCTCAGCTCTTCTGGACTCCTTTACTGACAGAATGAACAAGAAGTGATATGAGGAATGCGGAACATATAAATAGCCAGTCCACATAGCTCTATTTCAAAAGAGAATTAAAAAAACTGATCAATTCTCCATGCCATGTAGCCATTATCGAACTAATCTGACCCACTGGATCGAGAAATGGCAATATGAGCTCAGTACCCAAAGGAAATTCAGCAAATACATTCTTACTTCTTTTTTGCAAAAATCAGGTAACCCTGGCATTATTCAGTTGTGTTGGGAACACTATTTGGAAGGATGTAATTAATAGGAACTTAGGATGCGGACTCAGGGTGGTGATGATATCAAGTTGAAGAGACCTTGGAGATCGATTAGTCGAGTGCCCTTATTTTACAGATGAGGAAACTGGGCCCCCAGGGAGGTTTTCACTCTTTTGATAGACTACAAGGTCCTTGGGAGCCAGGATGATTAAATTTTTCTCTTTATGTCTCCAGCACCTCACCCAGTTATATAACTGGCACTTGATAAATGCTTGTTGCTTGATTGTCCAAAGTCATACAGCTACTAAGCCTCAGAAGCTGAATTTATACCCAGGTTCTCTGACTCTAGAGCCAAAATTCTTTCCATAGTACCAAACTGCCATGATGATGATGATGATGATGAAGCTGATGAAGATGAAAATGGTCTCCACTTGCTATTATCCAACAGTGAACAACAGCTGACATTGCCTTGAGTTTTTGAAATAGATTCTCTTCTGCATGAAGGGAAATGAATCAGGGAGCAGGGGTGTAATGCCAGGCAGCTCACAATTTTGCTGTTGTATGCTTGGGAGAGAAAATTTAGGTGACAGAAAGCAAAATTATGCTGGTCTTCCAGAAAGGCATCCATTTGTAAAATGACAGATAAATAGGGAAGAAGCTGACAGAGGCTGTGTTTTTACTAAGATCATAGGGTCTGGGGAGTATTTATGACCTCTGTGGGTTGATTTCATTTTAGTTAGAATGGGACTTTCCATTTCTGAAGGGTTCCCAAGGGAAATGACTTGTCTCTCCTTAAATTAAATGTCTCTTTGGGAAGCAGAGGATGATCTTTTTCACTTGTCTTCTTTGTACTTTTATCTCTAGGACTTTCTGCTTTTGGGAGCCAATGTTCTGTACACTAAAAACTGAAGAGGGAGAGGACTGACAAGTAGGAGTCACAGATGGAGAGGGGAAGGTTGCTTTTCTGCAGCCAAGGCTTCATTTCTGGTAAAGAATTGAAGGCCACAGCTGGGCTCCCTCTCCCATCATCTGGGTCTCTCTAGTTCTGTTCTGTGGCATGGATCTGCTGAAGATAGATGTGTCACTTTGGGGCTCAGCCTGTGGACTCCAAGCTCTGGTCCCTCTTAGCACTGCCATGCCCTTCTCTGTTTGAATTGGCTTTTTCTCCATGACTACCAGCTTCTCCTGGAGTTTGCCTACTGTTTGCATTTTGGTTCTACTCCCCTCTCTCCTTCTAAGCCCATGTACTCTTCCTCTTTCCTTGTGGATATCCAATAAATCCTCCCCCTACTCACAAATGACTCCATAAAAGACTGAATGACTGTGTCACTCTTGTTCTGGCCTACATTGTCCTCAGACAATGTTCACACATTTCAGGTATGTCTATCTTTTGTTTTGATGTGTCGAGAGAAAGTACTATATTTGGAGTTGGAGGACCCTCCATTCGAATCCTAGCTCTGTTACTTGATATCCTTGTGACCTGGGGCAACCTCTTTGGGTTTCTGTTCCCTTATCCACAAAATGAGGGGGTTGTATTAGAGCAGTGGTCTCCAAAGTGAGCCCTGGTATGGCCCCAGGGGGTGTGTGGTCAATCAATCAGAAGGTAGGGACATCCTTCACTCCTGGTGATTTGTGGGGTTTGTTGAGAACATAACTATACTTCTCTTTCTTCTATCTTTGGCTGACATGTCCCCACTCCTCCCTCTCCTGCTGTACAAACTCCTAAACTCCCTTCTTCAACACAGAGAGTTGTTGGCCCTTCAGGGAAATGATAGGGAAATCGTTGTTTCTATCTAGAAAACCAAAATCAAAACAATTCATACCCATTTCCTTTTCTCTGCATAACCATCACCCTAGTTTGGGCCTCTTTCCTCTCCATCTTGAGAAGCCCAGAGAAGCTCTATATCACACACTCCAGAGAGAAAGAAAGAAAACAAGAGTAGGATTTGTTCTTCCATTTTAAATTCAGTGGGCTAAAGTGTACAGCACTTTCTGGCTCAGTGGCCACCCCTTTTAGGGATACATCTCTTTGTTTTAGCCATAGAGACCAAGGGGTTGCTTCATCCTCCCAAAACTCTATTTCCTCATCATTAATTTCATATCTCCCTGGAAGTGGCCAGGGTGCATGCTTCATGAGGTGTACTCTAATTCAACCTCCAGAATACTAACAAAATTATTATTTACAAGTTTTCATTACCTCAGGATATACATAAGAATTTTTTTTTAATTATGAAGCATGTTCAGTCACATTGCTTTCACTTAAAATATTTTTGGTGAGAAGAAAAAGGTTTTCTGTGCTGGTAGTAAGTAAATTATTTTTTAAAAATATTTAATCTTTATCTGACCCTTTTGAAATTTCTATGCTTTATGTAGTTTTTATAATACACATGAGATATTAGATGGCAGAACCCATGTAGATATTCTAGAAATAAGTAAATAGGCATATATTAGAAGTTTGTGCTCAGAAAGTTTTTTATTGATAGGGGTATATGATCAAAAAAGTTGGGAGACCATTGGACTAGATGACCTTCATGATAATTTTCAGTTCTTTATCTATGGTCACATGATTTGAGTCTGCTTCCAAAGCCGTGGAATATGTAGGTAGGCCACCAGATTAGGTGCTGTGGAAATGACCTCACTATTCTGAATCCACTCGCATTAGCAGTATTATCATGTTTATACTCTGGGTACAGATTTACCTTGATGCCATCTGTCTCCCACACCTGTCCCCCAAACCAATCCTGCAGTCTTTTTTTTTCCCATGTGAAAAACAGTGGGATTTCAAAATTGTTCCAGTCAATTAGTTGCAACAAGTATTCATTTTCAATTGTTACAACAATTAGGTCATTTTCAACTTAGCCTTAGAGGGTGATATAATGGCTTCTAAGATTGATACAGTTCCCTCCTCTCTTGCTTTAAGGAGTTTATTTTAGATGAAAAAAATATTAATTTGATTATGATCGCTCCAAGCCCTGAGTTAGGGAAATTCCTTATATCTAGGTGAATGGTTCTTACTTTTTTTGTGTGTGTCATGGACACCTTTGACAGTCTAGTGAGGCCCGTGGACTCTTCAAAATAATAGCTTATTGCCTCTCTGTACCTGAAGGAAATTCAATACTAGATTTCAGTTTGAGATTAGTAAACATAAATATTTTTCCCCACCCAAGTTCATGGATCTCCTGAAATCCATTCACAGATCCCTGGATAAGAAATCCTGATTTTTGACAAAGGTTGAGCTCTCTGCCTAATTTTGCAATCATATATCCATGATTGGCCTCTTTGTGATTGAGACAAAATTCAGATTACTGGAAACATATGGATAAGAAAACAGTAGATTATATTATCATGTCTGTGGATAGACAGGCACCAGGAAGTAAAATTTGGAAAAGAGCTCAACCTTTTCTTGGGACCTCTCTCAGTTCAGGTCTTCTGCTCTGAGATTCCTGTAGAGCAGATTACCCTCCTTGATTTTTCCCACCTCTGCCACAACTCAGTTCAACCTTCTCTTGGTTTTTCAGTGGTTGCCTCGGGGCTGCCTGTTCCTTTCTGCTTCCAGTCCTCAGAACCTCTATCTTGGTTCTTCCTGATTTATGTATCAGATGTCAATCTGATACACAAATCCCCTGGTCTATGATAAAGTCTTTTATACACTAATTTTGATTGATAAAAGAAAGTGTACAAGCCCTGTTCATGGATGGTTCTGAGTTACTGATTGAATTTGGAAAAATACCCAACAAAGATAATTACTTTTAAGTTGGTAGGATAAATAACAGTCTCACTTCATGTCTTTTTCATCACTGAGCCCAGAATGCTAAATGCCTTTATGGGAAGGGCAATCAGACTCAGACAGTGTGCCCTTACTATCTCCAGGATAAATATAAAATCCTCTGGTTTTTAAACTCTCCACAACCTGGCTTCTTCCTGCCTTTCTAGTCTATTTTGCTCCTTTCTACTCTACAATAACTTGACATGGGCCTTCTTGTTGTTTCTTGTACAAGACCCTATGTTTCCTGGCTCCAAGAATTTTCACTGGCTGTTTCTCATACCTGCTGTGCTTGCCCTCTTCACCTCCATTTCCTGGATTCTTTGGCTTCCTTCAAGTCTCAGCTAAAATCCCACCTTCTCCCAGAAGCCTTTTATAGTCTTTTAGTCAATCTTAGTTCTAGTACCTCGCTTTTGAAATTACCCCCAACTTACCTGTATATATTAGCCTCTATATATCTTACATGTTCATAATTGTTTGCATATTGTCTCCTCTATTAGATTTTGAGCTTCTTGAGGGCAAGGACTGTTTTACATTTCTTTGTAGCTCCAGCTTAACACAGAACTTGGAATATAGTAAGTAATTAATAAATACTTGTTTACTGATTGACTAACGACCTATACTCAATTTTGCTGGCTAGCTGGCAAATTAAAGCATGCCTTTCTTTGGAAGCATCTAATCTCACTCTGTTTATCTTCTCTAAGAAAGATTTTTCCTAGAGGCACATCCAATATTCTAAGGGATCCTGAGACTCACCCCCAAATTGCCAGAGACCCCCAAGATACATCCACAGTCCACTTGTAGACTTTTAGTATTTATTTTCTAATTTAGTATTTACTTATCAATCATCTCTCATAATCATATCAAGAGTTTTTAATATCATTTTTATAAACACTGAGTAATAATTTCCTCTTTTCCTCTACCCACTTAATTCAGTAATTGCCATCAACCAGCACTAGGAGAACAGTTAATATGCTTTTTTTTCTTTCCTTTTCCCTTTCTTTTTTTTTTTGAGGGTGAGAAGGAAGAAGGGAGAGAATTAACAATTGCTGGCAAAAAGCAGGACATTTTTGAAAGTTACATGTTGAATTTATTATATACTTGAAAAGAAAAGAAAACCAGTCTCTACTTAATAGAGATTCACAGTTTCATGCACAATTTTCCTATGTTCTACAATGTATATGGAAATCCTCATTTTAGGAGTGTTTTTTAAGTTCAGAGTTAAAAAAAATTAATTAAAAATTTGCTACAGCTTTGAGGCCACTTCTCTTTAGGCAAAGCATCTGGCCTTTAGACTATCACAAAGTCATGTGACCAACAAGATAGAGGGCTAGACATTTTATCCAATCTTCATGATCTCTCAGACTTCTCCAAAATAAAAATTGTGAGCAAGAAGTAAAGCAAGTACAACTATCTCCACCTTCTAAGACACCAAGAATTCTGATGAGTATTTGGTTAACTATTTGATTAGTATTTGACTATTTGATGAACTAATATCAGGTAAATCAAATCCCTAATCCATAAAGAGATCATTCAGACCCTCCCCTATCATCCTCCATGCTTTGGCAGAATGGCACAACCTGACCCACAAACTTGTGCTCTGGGAACCACTCACCAATTCTCTTTTTGTTGCTATAGTTTCTGCCAGCTATTATCCTCCTGGTCTTGCCCTATTTTACCATTCTGAAGCAACAAGCAGCTGAACTCAATTTTGCCCCTTTCCTCCATTCTGTGCCAAGGAGGTAGAGATACACAAAAGTGGAAAGTTTGCTCTACTGAGGTCAGCAGCATCCTTTCTGCAGTATAGCCATGCTCAGTCAGAGAACTAAGAAACAAAGGAAACTGGGAAAGGTCAACAGTGTGTGGGACTCCACCAGATATGAAGGAAAGAGGATTGGTCTCCAGCTGAAGCTGAATTCTGTCCCCCTACAACTCACTTGGGGAAGAGATTGAAACTCATTAAAACAGAATTTCCCAGCATGAGAGGAAGCCAAGACAGTTTGAAGTCCAGCCCTCAATGAAACTACTATCAAAGGGGAAGGCAGAATGTGAGTACTACAGGAATATAGGGAAAAAGATTGAAAGTATCAAGGATCTCAGGAAAAAGAAAACTCAGTTAAAAACTTTGAACACAAACAAACAAACAGGGAAGATATTGAAAAACAAAAGAGAATATGGCCTTCAGATCATCTAAACAAGTTCAACCATCTCTGAATAAATATGGTAAGAAAAAGGAAAATGAGTCAATGCCTGATGAGACACAAGACCTTGTGAATTCCCCAAGAGAGCATGAAACCACAGAGGGATGTTTCTGAATGCTTTAAGAGAGAATTAAGAAGGGGCAGTGAGGTGGCACAGTGGATAGAGCACTGGCCCTTGAGTCAGGAGGACCTGAGTTCAAATGTGACCTCAGACTAGCTATGTGACACTGGGCAAGTTACTTAATCCTGATTGCCTCAAAAAAAAAAATGAAAAGGAAAAAAAGAGAGAGAATTAAGAATTGTGAAAATGGAATTTATGATCCGAAAACCATAAAAAATCTACAGAATAGAAAAACTTGAATCCATAGTAGCAAATTTCATTAAAGAAACAATAGAGAGAACTACTGATTGGGAATACAAATATACAGAAGTAAAGGACAGTTTTGAAGAAGAATAGCAAAGAGTAAAAGCATTAAAAGAAAACACGATCTCCATAGAAGCCAAACAAGTCACCAAGACAAAATGCGTAGAGGCAATTTAAGAAGAACACAAGAAGCAAAAAACCCTGAACATCATAATATATGAAATAATGTGAAAAAATTGTCCAGAACTTTTGAAAACAGAAAACAATGCCAATAGAAAGAATTCTTATGGGGGTGGGGAATAAAAACAAACTGCATACTGGAAACTCCAAGTCATATAGTTGTTAAACTGAACAATTCTAATGACAAACAAATTCTGCAAGTGACCAGAAGAAAGATCTTTAACTATAAAGGAAAGGATATTAGAATAACACAATGAGGAAAGAAAGGGGAAAATCTTGATTCAGTGGTAGGAGGTTCCATGGGGGAAGCTCTAGGATAGGGACTATCGCCTGATGACTTTTGTATTTCTAGTGCCCAGAATGGTGCCTGGTATATAGATGGCACTGAAAAAATTTGCTAAATAGAAAGTAGAGGGGAGAAGAAAGGTAAGGAGGAGATCAAGTTTAGCCCCATTGTGAGATATTGCTCGTACTGATTGATGTGGTACTTAGTTTTGCTAAACTGCTTTTGTTTTTTCCTTTTCTTTTTTATTATCTACTCTTTATGATCATGTAGGAGAGTAGACAGGAAGAATTTATAAATAAAGTTGATATAAAAACAAAAACTGTTTTAAAACACTTTAGGTGGGGAAAAGGGGAAGATAATGAAGAAAAGAAAAAGAAAAATGGTAAGAGGAGAGATTAAGGGGTACAGAGTACAAAGATAAGAAAAGGAGAAACATTAAGACAAAAAAAATGAACATTAGGACTTCATTTTTGGTTTTCCACATCTCAGGCTTCTCTAAAAATTTGTGTCAGTCTACTTTGCCTCATTTCCTGTAGGAGAAAGAGAGGCTAGAAATATTGCCCCACAGCTGAAATTTTCCTATGTGCCTGGCTCATTACTATCCTCTGCCTTCCCTGGATCATTTTCCCCCATTTCCCATAAAATCTCTCTGGATCCATGTCTTCTCATTTTTCTGATTATCAGTTACCCTCAACAGCTCTGATTCCCTTTCTCTTGTCCATGGAGGCACAACATACTCATAGAGGAAGTGTTCTCTTTGAATACTAAATCCCTATGGAATATACCAATTAAAATATACCCATCTTTCATTATAGAATTTCTCTCTTCCCCCATGGGATAGACATACAGATTAGCATAACACAATAACACCAAGGAGGTAATACTCACAATCAAAACAAACATCCTGATCTTGAAAAGAAAATTAAAAGTGAGGATGAGGGAAGCAAAAATAAGAGACTTAGAAGCTAAGTTGATGCCTTATACTGCCTCTTAGACAATTAGGGAATGGCTGAACAAATTGTGGTATATGAATAGAGTATTATTTCACCATAAGAAATGACAAAAGAAACAATTTCAGAGAATCCTGGATAGGATGAATTGAAACAGAGTGAAGGGTGCAGAAGCATGGGAACAAATTATACATGGACAGCAACATTGTAAAGAAAAACAGCTTTGATCAACTTAAGAATTCTGATCAAAGCACTGATTAGAGGACTTATGATGAAGTATGTTACCTACCTCCTAATAAAAAGTTAATGGACACCAGGTGCAGAAGGAGACATAAATCTTTGGTAATGACCACAGAATGTATTCATTTTGCTTTATTATGCTTATTTATTTGAAGATGTTATTTCCTATACTTTTTCTCTGTTAATTAAGGATTCTTTATGAGGGTGGGAAAGAAGGTATTAAAAAATTCAACAGGGGCAGCTAGGGGGTGCAGTGGATAGATCTCTGGCCTTGGAGTCAGGAGAACCTGAGTTTCAAATCTGGCCTCAGACACTTGACACTTACTAGCTGTGTGACTCTAGGCAAGTCACTTAACCCCAATTGCCTCACCAAAAAGCAAAAAAAAAAAAAAAAGTCAACATTTTTTAAAATGAGGGAAGAAAACAGAAGGAAGTTCAGAAGGAAGCACAGACCAGCAGGGCAGTTTTGAAAGTAGAAATAGAATTTATTATATACTTTTTTTGAAAAGCGAGTGATGTGAAATGGAGATTTTGATTTTTTTAAAGAATCTACTTTTTATGTTCTGCTATGTATATGGAAATACTAAATGCTAAAAAATTTTAAATAAGGAAGGCAGTCATTCCTAGTATGGAGGGGACAGCTTGTAATCATGTACAGATGCAAGAGATGGCATATGGAATTAGGACAATAGCAAGTAGCTGAGTTTGGCTGGCATATAGAGTGCAGAAAGAATTAAGGGCACAAAGGAGAAAAATGTAAAATAAGACAGGAACGAGAGATTGTTTGAGACCCAAGGAATAGGCACACTACTGAAAGGGAAAAAAAAACAGCTAGGTATACATTTCAAGACTGTAAAATAGCACTCAGATTAGTCCCCCACCCTTATATTGATGTTGTAGAAGAAAAATTAGCTCAGTTCCTTAAGGGTGCAAGGGTGAAATTGATGGGCTAGATGTCACGATTAAGCATTAAAGTCTTTTAGTTCTAACACTGTGATAAAATTTAACACAACCTCATAGGTCATCTAATCTGACTGTAAAATAAAAGGAAGTATTAGGCTAGACAAGTGAAGTGATTTTCCATAGGAGCCGATGCTAGCTAATCATTTAAGCAATGATTAGAAACCAGGTCTCCCATCCACCACATTGTTATGCCTATCTTTAATGCCTACTAAGTTTGCACAGCACTCTGCGACTATTAAAAAAAAGACAACCAAAGACTAGAAAACTTCTACTGAGAATATGAACTCCTTGAGGGGAGGTATGGTTTTGTTACTTCAATTCAACCAGCCACTTTGAGTATTATAAATATTCAAATAAACGACAAAGATCTATGAAGGAAGATGAGAAAAAGATCTCCAGAGAAAGAACTGATAAATAGACCTATGCATAGTATGGTTATATATCTATAGCTATGTATGATATATTTATTTATATATGTCTATCTATCTATGTATCTATGTATCTATCTATCTATCCATCTACCTATCTATGTCAAATGATGGCCTCCTCTAGAGCTGGGTGGAGAGGGAGGGAGGAAGACAGTTCAGAACTTAAAATTCAACAACAAAAAATAAAGTTAAAAGAAACCCAAGCAAACAATTGTGTGAATTATGTAACAGATACTGTGTGCTAGGTGCAGAGAACACAAAGACAAGAATGAAATAGTCTGGCCTTTGAGGAACTTTTGTTAATGTAAAATCCTAATAAAACAAACAAAATTGCAAGCAATCTTCACTTTTGGTCTTTGCCTTTGGATCCCTAGCACCCAGCAGTGTGATTTCAATGATGAAGAAAATTATGAGTTAGTTATACCCTCTCCCAATGCAAATTTCAGTATATCTAAAACAGCCCAAAATGTTCATTTGCAGGGCTGAGCTACCAACCCTCCAGCATGTATTTAAAATGTTTATTGCTACATCTTTGCACAGAAGTAGGAGGCCTACTAATTTACTCTAGCTAATGCAGGGTTTGAAGTCTAATTTCACAACTTTTTTCCCCCTTAAATTTGAACTAGCTTTTCTTGAGTATGAAAGAATCCTAGTAAGAGCTGGAAATGACCTTAGAGGTCATATGGTCCAACCCTTTCATTTTACTGATGAGTCCAGGAGAAGTTAAATGACTTATTTAAGATCACACAGACAGTAAATGACAGCTGGGATTTGGTTCCAGGTTCTTTGACTCCAAATTCAATGTGTTTTTTTTTTACTACACCAAGTGCTATTTTGTGTTGTTAAGAGTTAGGTATCTAATTTGGAAGTAATTGGTTCTGAAACATTACCTCCATAAAACAGAAACAAAGGGCATTAGCATCTCCACCAGATGACACTTAGCACAATGGTTCCATTTGGATACTACATCTTAATGTATGATGCTATGTGACTTTATTGGCACCAAAGACTCTTTTGTGCAGAGGCTCTATAAAAACATGTGTATTCAATTGTTTTAGTTAGAAAAAGAAAGAGAGTTGAAGCCAGATCATGGGAGGCCTTAAATCCCAGGCTAAGGAGTATGTGCTATGTGAATAGAATATCATTGTATCATGACCACAATGCCTTTTCTCCCACTTTTCATCCTTAATTGAGGGTTCTTTGTGGGCAGGAGTGAGGAGAAAGGTAAATTTTTAAAAACCCATTGCGACATTTATTAAAATGAGAGAAGGGAACAGAAGAAAGTTCAGAAGGAAGCATAGACCAAAAGGGCAGTTTTGAAAGTAACAAGTAGAATTTACTTTGTATACTTTTTAAAAAAAAAAGTGATGTGAAATGCAGATTTAGGTTTTTTAAAGAATCCACTTTTTGTGTTCTGCTATGTATGTGGAAATGCTATTTTTTAGAAAACACTGAAAAGTTTGAGATAAGGGAGGCGTTCATGCCAAGTATGAGGGGGAAGGCTTGTAATCATGTACAGGTGCAAGAGATAGTATGGGGGTTTGTGGGAATAACATGTAGCTGAGTTTGTCTGGCATATAGAGTATTTTATCCTGGAGACAGCGGGAGGGAGATGAAGACTTTTGAGCAAGTTTCACTAGGCCTGTGCTTTGGAAAGATTGTTGTGGCAGCTATGTAGAAGATGGACCAGAGGAATGATAGCTCATTAGGAATCTATTGCAATCAATTTGTTTTTGTTGTTTAGTGGTTTTTCATTCTTGTCTGAGTCTTCATCACCCCATTTGGGGTTTCCTCAGCAAAGTTACTGGAGTGGTTCGCCATTTCCTTCTTCAGTGCATTTTACAGATGAGGAAACTGAGGCAAACAATGTTAAGTGACTTGGCCAGGATCACACAGCTAGTAAATGTCTGAGACTGGATTTGAAATCTGATCTCCCTGACTCCAGGCCTGGCACTTTATCCACTGTGCCACCTACCTGTCCACAATCAATAGTCTATGTAAAAGGTGATTAGGACCTGAATGAGGCTGGTGACTGTGTGAATGGAGATGAGAGGACTGTTATGATGGAAACCATGAAGGAAAGGTGTATTTGGCAACTGATCGTGTTACTAAGTAGGATGGACAGATAGTGAGGGAGAGGAAGAAAATCAAAGATGACTCGAACCCAGGGTTACTAGGAGGATTTCAATGTCCTTGACAGATACACTGCAGCTTTCTCCCTCTACTTCTCCTTTTCCTCTCTCTATCCTCCTCTTCCATTCTCTTGTTCTCTCTTCCTGTTCTCTACCCATCCTTTCCCTTTCATTTCTCTCTCCTTGCTTTCATCATCTTCCTTTCCCCATCCCAATTCCCTATCCTCCCTGTTCCTTTCCCCTCTTCCCTTTTCCCCAAAGTCGCTGGTCACAGATGCTAGAGAGAAACTCTTTTGCTTCCTCATTTTTCCCTTTGAGTTTTCAAGGCAGGTGAAGAAAAGGAAAGAAAGGGCAGCTCTCCCAGGGTTACAACTCAGTACCTATGGTTCTCTTATAAGGCATGTCCTTCAAACAAACCATTTTTAAAAATATTACCTTAATTTCTGAATATATCTGCCCCCTCTGCTTTACTCAGAAAGCCAACCCTTATGACAAATAATTTTTAAAAAAGAAATAGAAGAGAAAGCAGTTCAGCAAAACTAATCAACATACCAACTAATCAAAACTAATCAATGAATCAAGGAAGGGATGGAAGTGCCATAAGAGGCTTCCTATTGAGAGGAAAATAATCTTTTGGTTTGAAAGTAGAAACTGGCTATCTTGTGGTGCTAGCTAAAAGATTATGAGGAGGGGCAGAGGAAGACTGTTGATAGAATGGGAAGAACTAAATATCTGGTGATAATAAAGGAAGGACTGAGTAGAATGGTGGAAAAAAGAATGGTGGATCTGAAAATCCAAGGAGCCAGATAATTCAACCCTCTTTTTTGAATAGGTACATGAAAGTAAAGTGACTTGGCTAACGTTATACAGGTAGTATGAAACAAGGGAAGGGAATAAGTATTTATTAAACACCTGCTATGTTCCTGGCGCCATGCTAAGCACTACAGATATTATCCTACTTATCATCAGGAAGATTTGAAACCAGAACTTCTCACTTGAGAGCCAGTGTTCATTTCCAGGGTACCCTGCTGCTGCTTGTGGGACTCAGAGGACCTGGATTTAAATCTTGACTCTTCCACTTAACTATCTTTGTGCCTTTAAATAAGCTATTTAATGTCTCTGGGTTTCATTTCCTTATCTGTAAGAATGGGTATTGGACTCAATCACTAAAGTCCCTTCTAACTATAGCCTCCATCCCTCCATCCATTTGTAAAACAAAGATAATTGTTGAGGTTGTTATGAGCCAAGCACCTTTTTTCATAATCCTTTAATGCATTATTGAAGGGGGAGTTAGTATTATTATAGTGAATGATTCCTATCCTTTCCCTTCTCAGTAGCTACCAGAGTGAGAACAAGTGGGTTTCTTAGAGCAGGATATCAACACACTGTTCTCTGATTGAATGCCCTGCAAATTAGTAGTTGCTGGGGAATAAATTAGGAGATGTTTGGGTTTGGGGTTTCATTTGCAGAGCATTACTGAAAAACAGTGCTGATCCCTAGGGACATTTATGGGCCTTGAAGTCTCTGAGATGAGACCAATTTACTAATTACCAAGCAGCGGATGCATTCCATCTCATAGACAGTAAGGCATCATTTCTGAGACCCATTTGGATCCACAGGGAGCTAGAATATGAAAGTTTTTGGGGAATCAATTGTGGGAATAGACTGAGGAGCAGATGGACTTGGCTGCTGGCTACACAGCTCTTCTCCAGTGAACAAACCAGCTTACCCATGGGAAAAGTAAAGCACACATGAGTTCCCAGTTACGTGATAAGTTGTTGCTCAGCTGGCATAAAGCTGAGCTGTGATTTCTTTTTGTTCCTTTCTCTCTGCCCTTCAGCTAGAAGGAGCCATTTTTTCCTGGTGGGGTGTCTCTGGCCAGAGATTGAACACAGTTTTGTCTTTACACTGAGAGCAGGGAAATAGAGGTGGGTGTCTCAGCTTCTGTCCCCATTTAGGGGCTCAGTTTAGAAACCCTGGCACTGATGTACTCACCACCCCGGAGACTACTACACTGCACTCTGCTCTGGTCAGTCGACATCTAGACTATGTGTTCGGCTCTGGGTTTTACATTTAGGAAGGTCATTGGTAAGGTGAAGAGCATCTAGACAGGCACAACGAAGACGGACAAGGACCATTTGAAGATGACTTGAAATGTATGTATGTAGTCCAGGTATGAGGCAATGAGGGCCTAAATAGAGTGATGGCAGTCTCAGAGGACAGAAGGGGGATTATTAGAGAGATACTGCAAAAGTGAACTTGACAGCCCTGGGTAACAGATTGGATATGAGAGGGATAAGGGATAATGAGGAGTTGAGGATGATGTCTAGGTCACAAGTTTGTGGGTGCTGTTACCTTCTACAGTAATAGGAAAGGTAGGAGAAAAGGAGGGTTCAGGGGGAAAGATTATGAGTTCTATTTTGTACGTGTTGAGTTTAAGATGTCTATTAGACATCCAGTTTGCTGAAAGGCGGTTGGAGATGTGAAATTGGAGGTCAGCAGAGAGGTTGGGGCAGGATAGGTAAATTTGAGAATCAGCTGTCTAGAGATGGTAATTAAATCTATGGGAGGTGATAACATCACTAAGTGAAGTAGTATAGGGATAGAAGAGAAGAGGGCCAGAACAGATTCCTGAGGGATCCCTACCATTAAAAGGAATGATCTGAAAGAGGACTCAGCAAAGAAGACAGAGAAGGAGCAGTCAGGAGAAGAATCAGGAGAGAGTAGTGTCCTGAAAACCTAGAGAGAAGAGATTGCCAAAGAGAAGAGGTTGGTCAACTGTGTTAAAAGCTTTAGAGTTCAAGGAGAATGAAGATTAAGGAAAGGCTATTGGATTTAGCAATTAGGAGATCCATTGGTGACTTTGGAGAGACCATCTTCAGTGGAAGAAATAGGTCAGAAGCTGGATTAAGGGGTTTAGAAGATAGTGAGAGAAGAGAGAAACCAGAGGCACTCTTATGGATGGCTTTTTCAAGGAGTTTATACATGAAGGCCAAAAGAGATATAGGATAATAGTTAACAGAGTTGAGGATTAACTGACAATTTTTTGAGCTAGGGAAATAGGGAGACATAGGTATGTCTGTAGGCAATAGGAAAGGAGCCAGTAGAAAGGGAGAAATTGAAAAAAAGTGATAGAGTGGGGATGATAGTTGGAGGGCAATTTGTTGGAGTAGACATGAAGTGAGATTGCTTGTGCAGGTAGAGAGATTAATCTTGATAAGAAGTAAGTTCAACTCTTCATGTGAAACAGAAGTGAAGGAGGAGATAGTGGCAGAAAGTATGTAAGTGATAGGAGATGAGGAAGAGAAGTGGGAACTCACATTGAATGGCCTCAATTTTTTTCTGTATTTTTTAACTGAGAGGGTGGAAGGACAAGGAGCTATGAGAGGTTTGAGAAGAGATAAAAAGTTTGAAGAGCTGCTATGGAGAGTGGGATGGTAATTTGATGAGGAAGGTATAGTAGGATTGCCTAGCAGCAGTGAGAGCCCAGTTGAGGTTGTGTAACATATATTTGTAGTGGACCCAATAAGAATGGTTGAATGATTTTCTCTGCCTTCATTTAGCAGCATGTGTGTAGAAGTGAAGGCAGTGGATGGTGCGAGTGATCTAAAGCTAAGGTTTTTTTTTTAAATTAATAAATTTATTTATTTTTAGTTTTCAATATTTACTTCCACAAGGTTTTGAGTTCCAAATTGTCACCCCATCTCACCCCTCCCCCCCAACATGGCATGCATTCTGAATAACCCTTCCCCTAGTCTGCTCCTTTTCTTATCCCCCTTTTCTTATCCCCTTCCCCTTTTATTTTCCTGTAGGGCAGGATAGATTTCTGTACGCCATTTCCTATATTTCTTATTTCCCAGTTGCATGTGAAAACATTCTTTTTAAACATGTGTTTTTAAAACTTTGGGTTCCAAATTTTCTCCCTTCCTCCCACCCCACCCACCCTCATTGAAAAGGCGAGCAACTCAATATAGGCTATACATGTGCAGTTATGCAAAACACTTCCATAGTAGACATGCTGTGGAAAACTAACTCTATTTCCCTTAATCCCATCCTGCCCCCCATTTATTCTATTCTTTCTTTTGACCCTGTCTCTCCTCAGAAGTATTTGCTTCTGATTACCCCCTTTCCCAATCTGCCCTCCTCTCTGTTATCCTCCTACTCTCTTGTCCCCTTTCCCCCCTATTTTCTTGTAGGGTAAGACAGATTTCCACATCCAATTGAGTGTGTATGTTATTCCGTCCTCAAGTCAAATCCTATGACAATAAGATTCACTCATTCCCTCTTACTTTCCCCCGTTTCCCCTCCACTGTAAGAGCCTTTTCTTTTCTGTTTTTTTTTGTGAGATAATTTACCCCATTCTACCTCTCCCTTTCTCCTTCTCCTAGTATAATCCTCTCTCACCCCTTAATTTTATTCTCCAAATATGACCCCTTCATCTTCAACTCACCCTGGGCCCTCTATCTATCTATCTATCTATCTATCTATCTATCTATCTATCTATCTATCTATCTATCTATCTACCTATCTATCTACATACATACATATAATTTTTTCCCTCCAACTACCCTAATACTGACAAAGGTCTCATGAGTTACAAATATCATCTTCCCATGCAGGAATGTAAACAGTTCAACCTTAATAAGTCTCTTATGATTTCTCTTTCCTGTTTACCTCTTCATGTTCCACTTGAGTCTTGTATTGGAAAGTCAAATTTTCTATTCAGCTCTGGTCTTTTCATCAAGAATGCTTGGAAGTCCTCTATTTCACTGAATGACCATTTTTTCCCCTGCAGGATTATATTCAGTTTTGCTGGGTAGGTGATTCTTGGTTGTAATCCTATCTCCTTTGCCCTCCGGAATATTATATTCCATGCCCTGCGGTCCCTTAATGTAGAAGCTGCTCAATCTTGTGTTATCCTGATTGTGTTTCCACAATACTTGAATTGTTTCTTTCTGGCTGCTTGCCATATTTTCTCCTTGACCTAGGAACTCTGGAATTTGGCTATAATATTCCTAGGAATTTTCTTTTAAGGATCTATTTCAGGAGGTGATCGGTGGATTCTTTCAATTTCTATTTTGCCCTCTGGTTCTAAAACATCAGGGCAGTTTTCCTTAATCATTTCTTGAAAGATGATGTCTAGGCTCTTTTTTTGATCATGGCTTTCAGATAGTCCAATAATTTTGAAATTCTCTCTCCTGGATCTATTTTCCAGGTCAGTTGTTTTTCCAATGAGATTTTTCACATTATTTTCTAATTTTTCATTCTTTTGGATTTGTTTTTACAGTGTCTTGATTTCTCATAAAGTCACTAGCTTCCAATTGCTCCATTCTAATTTTTAAGGAAGTATTTTCTTCAGTAATCTTTTGGACTTCCTTTTCTGTTTGGCCAATTTTGCTTTTTAGGGCATTCTTCTCTTCATTGGCTTTTTGGACCTCTTTTGCCATTTGGGTTAGGCTATTTTTTAAGGTCTTATTTTCTTCAGTATTTTTTTTTTGGGTCTCCTTTAGCAAGCTGTTGACTTGTTTTTCATGATTTTCTTGTAACACTCTCATTTCTCTTCCCAATTTTGCCTCTACTTCTCTTACTTGCTTCTCAAAATCCCTTTTGAGCTCTTCCAAGGCCTGGGACTGATTCATATTTTTCTTGGAGACTTTGGATGTAGGAGCTTTGACTTTGTTTTCTTCTTCTGGTTGTATGTTTTCATCTTCTTTGTCACCAAAGTAAGATAGTATAGTCTGACTCTTTTTGTGCTGCTTACTCATGATCCTGGCCAATTACTTGAGTTTTAAACTCTTTGTTAAGGTAAGAGTCTGCTTCCAATGTGGAGAATGTACCATCCCAAGCTTCGGGGTTTGTACAACTGTTTTCAGAGATACTTCTAGGGACCTGAAAATTTTCACTTCTTCCAAGGTGCTATGATAAGGAGCAAGGTGTTTCCTCTCCACTGCTACAACAAGCTTTACCAGGCCATCACTCCTCCTCGCCCCAGGACCACCTCTCAGAACTGTGACCCAGATCCAAGCATGGGCAAAGCAAGAGATTCCTGCCTCAGCACTAGCAAAGAGATCCTTGTAATCCCCCTCTGATCAGCCACTTAACTCCCCCTCAGTCTGTGGGCCAGAGGCTCAGGAGGTGGCTGCTGCCCTGGACCTATCTTCTCTCTCTCACCGCAGTCACAGACTTTTCCCACTGACCTTCTAAGTTGTGTTTGGTGTTTGTAGGTTGAGAGGTCTGGAAAATGCCACAGCTAGCAGTGATTCATTCCTCTGAGGCCTGCTCCAGGTTCACTGCCCCCTGCGCACCCACGCTGAACTGTGATCCTCTCCCCGCCCGGCGTGATATACCTTTCTGATCAGCCATCTAGATTATCTTGGGCTAGAAATTTGTTTTACTCTGTCTTTTTGTGGGTTCTGCTGCTTTAGAATTTGTTTAGAGTCATTTTTATAGGTATTTGGAGGGGTTTGAGGGAGAGCTCAAGCAAGTCACTGCTTTCCCTCCACCATCTTGGCTCCCTAAAGCTAAGGTTTGACAGAGAGCAATGGGTAATATTATAAGAGGGCTAAAGACACAAGAGAAGAAAACAGTGTAGAGTTGAAATGGTTCACTAAGGGGTCAAGATGGATAAAAGAAGAGAGAGAGGCTAGTAGGGGATGGCCTGGGAGATAACTGAGAAGTAGAGGCATTGGAGCTCTTGGTGTAGACAAAGTATAGGGTTTGGTAAAGGAAGGCAGAGGAAGAGGTGGAAAGCCATTAGATTACAGTCAGATAAGGGAATTTCAGAATTCTTGAACATGGAGTGGTGCATTTGCAAGTGATGGCAAGATCAAGGAAATGATAATCTTTATATGTGGCTGAGGTGAGGTAGAGAATCAGGTCATTGGAAGTGAATAAGTTGAGAAACCAAGTGGTTAGAATGTTTGAAGGGGAGTTAGTGTGTATGTTGAAGTCCCCAAGTATAAGGACAGAAATTGGGGAAAAGAAAAAAATTGTAACATGATACCAAACTCATTGAGGAAGAAAAAGAAGTGATGTGGAGGTCTTTAGACAACAGCTACCAGGATTTCAATCGTGTGGTAGATATGAATTGCATGAACTTCAAGGGAGGAGAGGTTACTGAGTGATGGAAGTATGGGGAGAACCTACAAGTTGCAATGGGGAACAAGGAGGATTTCAATTCCTCTATCTCAGCTGGTGGTCTGAGGGGAATGAACAGTGGCCTGGGAGGGTGTGCCATCAGTGGGGAGCCAGGATTCAGCAATAGCTAGAAGATGGAGGGAGTGGGAGAGGAAAAGCTTTAGGATAAAGAGAAGCTTGTTACCAAAGGAACAGGTATTCAGAGGGCACAGTGGAAGTGGAGGATGGTGTTTAGTTGAACTTTGGGGTAGGAAGGTTGAGAGGCATGAAGATAGGGAATCAGGTAGTGGGGGAATGGGTAACGAGATTTTGACAATGACCTACAGAGATTGAGAATCACAGGGATGTGTAGGGAGCAGCCAAATGTGAAAGTTCTCCTTCTTTTTCTGCTATAGCTTCTCATTGCCCTTCTTCTAAGGCAAAATGGTACCATGCATGGAAGGAGCAACAGACATGGAATCTGGGAGAACTGGGTTCTAGTTCCAGCACTGACTTTGTCATTTACTAGCTAAAAGACTGACCAAGCCACTGACATACTCTGAGCCTCAGTTTCCTCATCTATAAAATGGGGATAATAACACATTACTTGCACCACATTTTGTGGTGGTAGAAGCATTTTGTAACTTTGAAAGCAATCAATTGGCATTAAAATGTGCTTACTCGTTGTCAGGCACTATGTTAAACAGAGAATGCAAAGAAAGGCAAAAACAATCCCTTTCCTCAAAGAGCTCACATTCTAGTACAGGAGACAACTCTGATGTAAATAGAAATATGCAAGATATAGAGTAGATGGAAAGAAGCAGAATAGATATATACAGGAGAGATGGGACGAAGGTAACTTTAGAAAGGAAGGGTTAGGGGAGGATGTTTGAAAAAACATCCTACTTTCCTGAGGAGGTAGCCTTTGAGATGAGTCTTGAAGAAAGCCAGAGAAACCAGAAGGTGGAGGTGAGAATGGACATCTCAAGCATAGGGAACAGCCAGATCAAAGGTATGGAAATGGAGTATGACGAATAGCAAGTAGACCAGCATGGCTGGACCACAGAGTGTGTGGAGAGGAGTAAAGTATAAGATGATTGAAAAGGTGGGAAGGGAATTTTTGGAAGCACTTTAAATGCCAAAGGACTTCATATGTTTGATCCTGGAGGTAATAGGGAGCCACTGAAGTTTATTGAGTGAAGGTGGGAGTGGTGTAAGCAGACCTATACTTTAGGAAAATCACTTTAGGGTCTATGTGGAAGATATTTTAGAGTAGGGAGAGACTTGTGACAGAGTATTGTAATAACTCTGATACTATAGTAATGAGAATGATTGTGATTATACTCACCCCCTGGTCATCCAAGCTCTGTTAGTCACACCCTAGGGTTCCTGGCTGTGGGAAGAACTCTTATCCTGCTCATTTATCATCTGTGCTCGTTTCATGTACAATTTTCTTTCATGACTGATCTCATACTTGATTTTCCTGTTCTATCGGCTTCCTCGGTTTTTGTTTTGTTTTTCTTTTTGTTAGGCAATGGGGTTAAGTGACTTGCCCAGAGTCACACAGCTAGTAAGCGTTATGTGTCTGAGGCCAGATTTGAACTCAGGTTCTCCTGACTCCAGGCCCAGTGCTCTATCCACTGCACCACCTAGTTGCCCTCTCTATCAGCTTCCTTGGGATGGACTTAATAGAATTATCCTGAGCCTTATAAGAGTATTGCAAGGAGACCCCTCTGTGAGGATAGTGAAAAGGGCCTTTGTTAGTTGTTGTTATTTAATTGTTACAGTGGAGTCTGACTCTTTGTGACCCCATTTGGGGTTTTCTTGGCAAAAATACTGGAGTGGTTTGCCATTTCCTTCTCCAGCTTATTTTCAGATGAGGAAACTGAGACAAACAGGGTTAAATGACTTGCTCAGGGTCATATAATCCCCACCCCAGGCAGTGGTATCTTTTCAAAAGGGATAATGAGCAGAAAGAGTAAAGTTATAACCAGGCACTTAGGGCTTTGACTCAGGGTGCAACATTTAGAAATTACAAAAAATTAAAATAATTGCACAATTAAAAATTTTGCTACATTCATATGTTGACAACACATTCCTTTAGCAGCTGAGCTTACCACCTAATTACCAAGAATAATTAGTTAATATGGTAAGCTACCAGATGGTTCCCATTGTTAATATATCTAAGGCCATCATAGTGAATAATTTTTCCTTATGCTCAATTAAACTTATCTTAATTCACTGAATTATTTTCAACTACAAAGTGACTTCGAGGACCCTTTTTGTGCTGTTTGCCCCAGGGGCCAAAATCAATGTCTCCCCCATTAGAATGTATGTTCTTTATTAGTAGGGATTATTTCTTTTTTTTTTTTTTGTACTTGTATGCCTATTGTTTAGCATAGACAATCTTCTGGGCTGCCTTCTTCCCTGGGGAGATACCCCTGTATAAATCCTATGTCAGAGGTTCTATTCTCACATTAGTTCCCTGGGTACACCTTGAGGACTTCTCACAACTCTACCTTGTTGTCTTCACTCAGATGATCTCAGAATTTTAGATCTATGACATCCTTCTAAGGGGAGGCACCAGCTTCCCCCTGCAAGAACATAGGTTCACAAGGTTTTAAGCACAGTGTAATTTACAAATGAATGAAAATAGGAGTATCCTCTGAGCCTCCAAAAGTTAACAATTTCCACTGGTGAGTAATCCCTGCAGCTATGAGAACAGATAAACCTTGTTCGTCCTTGTCAGTGTTTTCCATGGCGTATATATGTATAATGTTACATGGTCTCTGAAACTCTCTCCTCCCACTGTACCTCATTCTTAGCAGTTATATTCAGTTGCAGCTTTTTATTGCAGAAATCATCAACCATAACTCTATTCAGTTCCCAGTGGGTGGCATTCATTTTCTGACTGTTCCTATTTTTCTTATGCAGCCCAACCTCCTGCAGCTTTCCTCAGCTCCCAGAAGATAGTGGCTCTGTTTCTGAGCTGAATCTCTCTCTTTCATAGTCCTGACACTTACTGCAGCTTCCCTCAGCTCAGAGAAAGTGGCTGGCTAGTCCTCTATGGTCCTCATTAGCTTTCAGCAGTTGATGCCCAATCCCTTTCGAGGAATAGGTTTTATCACCTTCACATCTGTCAGACACACAAGGAGAGTTTCTCCTTACATCTCACCAGTAGATCTTTACTTCGAACCCCACATAGGCCTATGAGGACTCATCATTTGATTCCTTTTCCTCCTCTTTCTCATAATAATAATAGCTAACATTTATATATCACTTTAAGATCTGTGAATCACTTCACAAATATTATCTCATTTTATCCTTACAACAACCCTGGAAGGTAGGTGCTAGCATTATCCCAATTTTCAGCTGAGGAAACTGAGGCAGATAGAGGTTAAGTGACTTGCCAGCCTCACACTGTCAGTAAGAGTCCTAAGTAGGATTTGAAATCACATCTTCCTGACTACAGGTCAAGTGCTCTATCAGTTGAACCATTTATGTACCCAGTACTGTATATCTCTGGCTTACATTAGCACTTCTTGCTGGATCTAGAGGTTCCAGGGTAACCCCACCCCCAGCATTCTGTAATTATCTCGGACCTTCTCCAGGACAGCTGGGCAGCATTATTTAAATTACTCAGCATTCCTTCTGGAACCTTAAAAAGGGGTGGGAGTGATGATGCTGGGTACTTTCATGTTGGGGAAGGTTAATTCAACAAACATTTATTAAGTGCTGACTAAGCACTGAAGATACAAAGAAAGTACACAATCTAATGGAAGAGAGAGAGATTTATTACCCTTTTTGTTATTATAACTTTGTTATAACATTATATTATATGTTATATATTACACCATTATTTTATATATTATAACTTTGTAGCTCTTGCCTCCAGAGCTTGGAACACTGCTAGGTATCCAGTAAACATTCACTGAAGACTTGTTGACAAAATGCTTGCTGTTAAATAAATGATCAGGTTTAATTAGACCTGCATAGAGGTGTCACATTCCATAACTGTGAGGGCACTGGCGTGGAGAATGGCATTAGGTGGCATTTCCCTGAATATATCATCACCTTCCCTGCTAGGGGGCAAGATGGAGAGAGAACCTTGAATGACCAAGCTGGAGCAGGGCCAACCCTAGTCATCCTAATGTCCCTCACTTAAATCTAACTCACCTGCAAGTCATGGCATCAACCTCCTGGTGTTATAGTCCTCTTGGAGAACGAAGGACAAACAGCAACAACAGAACTGAACGGCCTGGCTTCAAGGTCTGGCTCTGCTCTTGACTTGTGTTTTGACTTTAAATCACTTTTCTCTCTTTGGATTTCAGTTTCCTTGATGAAAAATGAGGAGGGAATAGGACAGAATTCTAATTTTTGGAGGTGAGGTGATCTTTCCCAAAAACCTCGGGGGATTAGATCCTCAGACAGGATTTCCAAGATCTGGTTCCTGGGTCATCTCCCTCATTCCTCTCTGTCAGACAACTAGGTTTTGTAGAGAGGATTCCAAGTAGTGGGAAGGATTCTAATAGAGGTTCTAGATGACTTTTAAGGGTTATGAATTACTTTATAGGCTTCCAGAGGGCTCATTTGTCACACAGGAGATTTTACACAGCCAATAATTCTCCTAGCAAGGGATGCTGTTTGGCTGAGGGAGAATGTGATGACTCCTCCACTCATGGAGCCCACTAAGATTGTGGAGGACCTGCTAATGGGTGAAACCCTTGTGTAGTGACTGCTGATCAGTCATACACTGTGGTCTAGATCGCTTGATATATCCATCTGGTTCCAGATTTCTCAGAACTGTGTGCTCAGTCCTCTCCCCTGCATCTAAAGCAATACCTGGTGAATGTCTTGGCCTCCATGAACTAATCTGCCCTTCTCCCAACCCCCAAATTCCTGACCTCCTGATGATAGTGTCTTGACTCTTGCTTTGACATTCTGGCTTGAATCTTTGACTTCTGCTTGTATAATGGAACTGATCTTGGAGTCAGGAGACCTGGGTTTGAGTCCTGGCATCCTATCTGTGTGACCTTAAGCAAGTCACTTCACTCCTTACTAGAAAAATATTTCCTACCTCATGGGGATTTTTGTGAACAAAGCACTTTGCAAACCTTTAAAGTGCCAAGCAAATATCAGTTATTATTATTTTTAAACTATGAATAGAAACTTCTTTATTTTGTACTTTGGTATAGAAGATTAGAGATAATGAGTTTAAAGTTTATAAAATGCTTTACAAACGTTATCTCATTTGATTCTCACAACCCTATGAGACAGATGCTATTATTACTTCATTTTACAGATAGGTAAATTGAGGCAGAGAGGTTAAGTGATTTGCCCACGGTCATATAGCTAGTAAATGTCTGAGGCAAGATTTGGACTCAGACCTTCCTGAATCCACGCACAATCCTCTATCCACTATGCCACCCCCATTACCAAACCTTTATCATGTGGACATTTAAAAAAAATTTAACTGTTCAAAAGTGGAATGAGCTACTTTGAGAGGTTTTAGATTCCCCTTCACCGGAGGTCTTTAAGACCACCCATCAAGTATGTTGTCATGAGAATTCCTTTCTAGTATCTGTTGGTTGGTCTAGATGGCTGCAGACTAGCACTCTCCCATTCTCTTCTCTTCCCCTGTTTCCATGAGATTATTTGACCAAGTTTTTTTCCACTGGTTTCTGTGACCAACTAGGAACTTGAGCATCAGGGTCCATCTCTTCCTCCTCCCTTCAACCCACAACAACCCTTTCTGCTCTTATTAACCCTTCTTCCCAGCTGAGGGCCTCTTTCTGGATTAATGACTAGTGGTTTGTTTTTTTTTTTTTTGTTTTTTTTGGTTAAGTAATTGGGGTTACGTGACTTGCCCAAGGTCACACAGCTAGTAAGTGATGAGTGTCTGAGGCTGGATTTGAACTCAGGTCCTCCTGATGCCAAGCCTGGAGCTCTATCCACTGAGCCACCTAGCTGACCCTGACTTGAGGGTGATTTCTCCTTCCTTCTTCCCTGCCTGGGCAGGCCATTTAACTTCAAATACATCCCCTGTATCTGATGATCCCTGGTGCAATTGGCTGTTCTTATGCTTTCATGCTCCTTGTGGCAACACCTCCCAACTTCACTGTCGTTGACTCTGGACCCTTGATGGTCAAAAACATGGTAAGGTTCTAAGGAGCAAGGAGAAGGAAAGTCCACTACTTACTTCATGGGGGTGGATGGTAGTAGGAGTAGCTCTGTCCTTCTGTCTCCTCCCCTTCTCAGCCAGCAACCTGCTCCCTCCCATGTTCCCTCCTAAGACTCCTTGCCCCTCAATCCATGCCCCATGCCCTTGGCATTGGGACTTTTGTCTCTGACTCCATGGGGAGGAGCTATTGTCCACTCAGGGTACCAGCACCTGGACCTAAGCCCAGGCTGGAAGCAGTTAGAACTTGGATTCACCAAGCAAGTGACACCTTCCTCAAGCAAGTAAGAAACGAAAGAAAGGGAGCATATAACTAGAAAGTGGGGGCAGAACTAACTTTTTTTCCTATAGCTCTAAGTTTAGGGTTTATGGATGTGAATTATGGAAGTGAATGGTCTATGTAGTGAATTACTAACAAAAACCAGACTAGAACCCAGGTCTTCTGATTCACACTCTGGTGTTCCTTTCACATCACCGTGTATTTACTGTTTAACTCTGTGTCAGAGAATGTCAGAGAAAGGTAATAGCTTAGAATAGACAGTGTTAGATCTGTGAAGGACCTTAGTACATAGAATTCTAGTTAATCAATCAAGTATTTATTAAGCACCTACTGTGTGTAAAGCACTATGGTAGATGTTGGGGATACAAGGATAGAAGTAAAATAGTCCCTGCCCTCAAGGGATTTACATTTTTAAAAAATGTTATTGATATTTTTGTTTTTAAGTCACCAAAAATTTTCCCCACTATCTCTCTCCTTGCACCCTCCTAAAGAGTCATTCCATATAACAACAAAAAAAAAATAAAGAAAAAGAGGAAGAGGAAAAAACTAATCATCAAAAAATGATCTGAAAATAGTTTAGGAATACGTGTGATGTCCCACACTCATGGACCTCCTACCTCTGAAAAAGTCTTCTCAGATATTTTCTTTGGGGCCATACTTGTTCTTTGTAATTCTGCAACATTCACTTTTGATTGTTTTGTGGTTATTGCTCTTTTCATTTACTTTGTTGTAGTCATTGTGTTTGTTGTTATCTTGGCTCTGCTTAATTCATCCTGCATTATTTCACATTAGTCCATAGAAGCATACATTCTAAAGGGGAACACAACATTCATCTCTGCCTCTGTCTCCCCATCTCCCTCTCTCTTTCCCCTCAAGCTATCAACCTATATACCTATCAATTATCTGTTTTCTATCTATCCAATGTCTGTTTATCAGTCTGTGTGCTTATTATCTATCATTTGTCAATCTGTTTATTGTCTGTCTATCCATCTATCTATTTATCAAGTTGTTCATCTATCAGTCTACCTATCATTGAGCTATCTATCAATATAATCTAGCTATAAAATGCATACAAAGTAACCTTGCACAGGCTGCTAAGGAAACCAGAAAAAGCCTCCTGTGGTACAAAGTGGTGCCTGCATCCCCATTTAGAACACAGACTGTGAGAATTGGGAGGGATTGTAAGAACAAGGTCAGAATGGGGTGGGGAGGTCTTAAAACATTTGGGTCAGAAACTCTCTTGGGATGCATAGAGTATGGCTACACTTTGAGAAATTTTTACTTTTCAGGCTAGTTGCCCCTGCCCATTTTCGGATACAAGGATAAAAGTGAAATAATTCCAGTCCTCAAGGGGCTTGAGTATCCTCAATATCTGACTCTCCTCTTCTATCCGATCCCCTGACTATGATGAACAGACCAACCCCTTGTGCACACAAGGCTCAAAAGATTAATGGTTTTATATACAAGTTAAAGGAAACAGGATTTTTACTGGAGTCTATTTAACCAGTATTTATTAAGTGTTTACCTTGTGCTAGGCACTATATTGAGTTCTGAAAATACAAATATGACTAGAAATAAATACAATGCCTGCCCTCAAGGAACTTACATTCTAATGAGATAAAAGGAGCTGAAAAGTGTGTGTGTATGTGTGTGTGTGTGTGTGTGTGTGTGTATAGAAAGGGGGAGTTAGAGGGTAAAGGAGAAGAAGAGGATGGAGAAATTTGGCAAGTACACACAGTATAGCCTGGAGAAGAACGAAGACTTGGTTGGCCAGGGCCGTCCTCCTTAAAATGAAGATTCTGGGAGGGACCAACCAATAGAGAAATAGAGAGGCTTCAGGAGTGGAGGCTACTTCCCATGTAAGCTTTCAGGGTGAAGAGGTTTCCGTAGAATGGAAGAGAAAGTCCTGTGGAGATGAGTCAGCATTGCAGCAACCTTGGTTGCCGAGATCTTGCAGATGCCTCTGCTCCATTTGTTGAGTTCTACAGCATTCCTTTCCTGAAACATTCTTTACTTCCTCCATGCTTTACAGCCTCCAATAGATGGTGCTAATTCCTTTTCCTTAGGAAACCATCTTTAACACTTGGCTTATAGAGATAGAGCGAGAGTGTCTACTTTCTTTCTTTTTTTTATTAATTTATTTTGATTTATCAACAATCGCTTTCATAAACTTTTGAGTTTTAAATTTCTCCCCCCCTCCCTCACCACTTCCCTCCCCAAGATGGAGCATAATCTGATATAGGCTATACATACACATTCCTATTAAACATGTTTTCACATTAGGGATGTTATAAGTAAGAATTAGAACCTATAGGAGGAACCACCAGAAAGAGGAAACAAAACACAACAGAAGAAAAAAAATGGCAAATAGTATGCTTCAATCGCTATTTAAACTCCATAGTTCTTTCTCTGGATGTATATAGCATTTTCCATCATGAGGCCTTTGGAGATGTCTTAGATACTTGCATTGCTGAGAAAGGCTAAGTCTATCGATGTTAGTCACCACACAACATGGCTGTTGTTGTGTACAATGTTCTGCTCCCTTCACTCAGCATCAGTCCATACAAGTCTTTCCAGGTTTTTTTGAAGTCCTCCTGTTCATCATTTCTTATAGCACAATAATATTCTATTACATTCATATACCACAACTTGTTCAGCCATTCCCCAATTGATGGGCATCCTTTCAATTTCCACTTCTTTGCCACCACAAAAAGAGCTGCTATAAATATTTTTGTACATGTGGGTCTTTTTCCCATTTGTATGATCTCTTTGGGATACAGCCCTAGAAATGCTATTGTTGGGTCAAAGGGTATACACATTTTTATAGTCCTTTGGGCATAGTTCCAAATTGCTCTCCAAAATGGTTGGATTATTTCACAACTCCACCAACAATGCATTAGTATTACAATTTTCCCACATCTTCTCCAATATTTATCACTTTCCTGTTTTGTCACATTGGCCAGTCTGATGGGTATGATGTGGTACCTCAGAGTTGTTTTGATTTGCATTTCTCTAATCAATAATGATTTAGAGCATTTTTCATGTGACTATAGATGACTTTAATTTCTCCATCTGAGAACTGCCTGTTTATATCCTTTGACCATTTATCAATTGGGGAATGATTTATATTCTTATAAATTTGGCTTAATTTTCTATATATTTTACAAATAGGCCCTTATCAGAGACACTGGTTGTAAAAATTCTTTCCCAATTTTCTACTTTCCTTCTAATCTTGGTTGCATTGGCTTTGTTTGTGCAAAAACTGTTCAATTTAATGTAATAAAAATAATCCATTTTGCATGTCATAATGTTCTCTATCTCCTGTTTGGTCATGAGTTCTTCTGTTCTCCACAAATCTGATAGGTAAACTATTCCTTGCTCTTCCAGTTTGCCTGTAGTATCAGTCTTTATATCTAACATGAACACATTTTGACTTTATTTTGGTATATGGTGTGAGATTTTGGTTTATGACTAGTTTCTGCTATGCTCTTTTCCAGTTTTCCCAGCAGTTTTTGTCAAATAGTGAGTTCTTATCCCAGAAACTGGAGTCTTTGGGTTTATCAAATAGTAGATTACTATAGTCATTGACTACTGTGTCTTGCATACCTAACCTATTCCACTGATCCACCTAGGAGTGTCTACTTTCAAAACCATACTTCTGAACCAGAATGCTTCTGTTTTTTTATTTTAAAAATTATATTAATGCTTTTAATTTTAACATCACATTCATTTCCAAATTTTACCCTCTACTTATCAAGTGCGTCTTTCCACATACTGTACATTAATCCATGTGCCTTCTCATAATGCTCTGAATTCCTTATAGTTGTCATTTGTGAAAGAGTAATATTCCATTACATTCATGTATGATATTTGTTTAGCCATCCTCTGATTGATGGGCATCGACTGCTTTCAATTCTTAGCTACCACAGAAGTGCTACTATTAATATTTGAGGAGGGGAGAAGTTCTATGGGACCTTTCCGCTTTTGATTTCCTTGTTATATTTGCCTAGAAGTGGGATCATTGGTTCAGTTAGTTAGTCAGGAAGCATTTATTAAGTGTCTACTATGCTCCAGACACTGTGCTAGGCACTGAGAATGCAAAGAAAAGCAAGACAGGTTTTGCCCTCAAGGAGTTCAGAGTTTTAGTGAGTAAGACAACAAGCAAACAAATATATACAAGCAAGCTATATGTAGGGTATATAGGACATAATTAACAGAGGGAAGGCAACAGAATTAAGAGGAATTGGGAAAGGCTTCTTGTAGGAGGTGGTGTTGTGTTTAAGATTTGGAGGAAGCCAGGGCAACCAGGAATTTGAGATGAAAAAGGAGAGCTTTCCAGGCATGTTGGGGACAACCAGAAAAAGTGACTGGAGTCTGAGCTGAGGGATGGAGTATCTTGTTCATGGAACAACAAAGAGGTAGTGTCACTGGATTGAAGAGTGTGTGGGGAGGTGTAAAGTGTAAGAAGACTGAAAAGGTGGGAGGGGTTGCCTAGATGATGAAGGGTTTGAGCTTCAAACAGAAGATTTTATATTTGGTCCTGGAAATGATAGGGAGTGTCGAATCCACAAAATAAATGACCAAAGAAACACAGAGGTTATGCAACTGCTGATAATTCTGGGAAAAAAGCAAAAGCTCACAGAGGCTATCACAACCACTATTAACTCTGAAAAATAACATAAAATAAAACCAAAGAGCTGACAAATGGTTAAAAGCAAAAAGCACTCTTTATTCCACTGGAGGAGAGAAACTAGACATGAGTGCCAGGGTATCCTATAACAGAAGGACCACTGCAGTGAGGCCAAGCCTTGATACATATACTAGTGGCTAGACAAAGAAACATGCAGTGAGCTGTGGCTGTGGCAATGAAGAGGTTTGAGGCAAGTTCAATTCATAGCAGAGCTTCATGACCAGAACATGGTTCCTGCAGATGCTTGTCTGAGCTCAGGCACCATCTGGGGCTGGTGTGAAACAATTCTTGGATTTAACTGCAGCAGAGTTCATCCAGACGATAAGCACAGAAGACTGTTGTTAGGCCAAACTCAGGGCACAGCTTACTTGTTGGGCCTTAGCTCTGGAAAACAGGGTATCACCTACTAGTGATAAGAGAGGAGTGGTCTTGGCATGGGGATCTTGGCAGGAGCCACTGGAGTTTATTGAGTGTATGGATGACCAGCACTTTAGAAAAAATCACTTTGGCCACTGATGGACTGCAGTGCAGACACTCTTGTGATAGGAAGACCAACTAGCAGGCTATTGCAATAGCCTAGGTTATGATGGCCTGTAATAGAGTAGTGTCAGTGTCAGAGGAGAGAAGGGATTACCTATGGGAGATATTACAAAAGTAAAATCAACAGGTCTTGGAAGCAGATTGGGTCAGGGTGGGGAAGGCTGAGACATTGTAAGAAGTTGAGAATGACTCCTAAGTTGTGAGCCTGGAGGACTGGGAGGATGGTATTGCTCTCAATAATAATAGGAAAGCTTGGTAGAGGGGAGGGTTTAGGGGAAAAGGTAATGAGTACAGTTTTGAACATGTTGACTTTAAGATGTCTATTAGAAATCTAGCCCAAGATGTCTGAAAGGCAGTTAGAGATGCAAGATTGGAGGAGCATGGAGAGGTTGGGCTAGATAATAGAATTATCAGCATAGAGATGACAATTAAATACACCAGAGCTAATGAGATCACCTAGTGAAGTATAGCAGTAGAGAGGGAGATGATAAGAAGGCCCTGGACAGAACCCTATGGGACATTCATGGTTAGTGGGCCTGACCTGGATAAGTATGTAGCAAAGGAGATTGAGAAGGAGCAGTCAGATAGGTTGGAAGAGAATTAAGAGAAAGTTGTGTCCCCAGAACTTAGAGAGGACAGGTTATCAAAGAGAAGAGGGTCACTGACAGTGTCAAAGGCTGAAGAATGGAGATTGAGACAAGTCCATTGGATTTGGCAATAAGGAGACAATTGGTAACTTTGGAAAGAACAGTTACAGTTGAATGATGAGGCGGGAGGTTGGATTATAGGGAATTTAAAAGAGACTGAGAGGAGAGGAAGTGGAAACACATACTGTAGACAACCTTCTTAAGAAGATTAGCCACAAAGGGCAGAAGAGATATAGGATGACAGTTTAGCAGTTCAAAAGTTATTAATATTTTAATCACATTTTAAAGCATAATTTCAAATTGTCCTCTATAATTGTTGGACCAGTTCACAACTCCACCAACAGTATATTATTGTGTCCACCTTCTAGATGTCCCTCCCATACTCCAATATTGACTATTTCCATATTTTGTTGTCTTTGACAATTTGCTGGGCTTAAGATGAAATCTCACAGTTGCTGATTTGTATTTTTCATATTATTAGGGATTTGGAAGAATTTCTCCTAGATTTTTTTTTCTTTTACATTATGCAGAGCTTAGCACCTAAAAACACCTCAAACAGCACATATGTTTGGTATCAAGATAATTGTAGTACACTCAGAGCCTCCTCTCTCTCCCTCTCTGCCTCCTATCCCTACTCTTCCTAATGTAAAACATTAAAGGGCATTTCCAGGATGACATACCCATCAATAGCAGGTACCTGGGCCTTAGCATCAGTTTCAATATGCTAGGGGGAAATTAGGATGATGGATCTGTTCAACTTCCCCCTAAATAAGACTCTGCTTATCATTTCTACCCTTGGACAACATCTGCAGGATAAATGGAGTTTGCTCATGGAGGTATCCCTCTAGGTACTGGGCTTGGGGGTGGTGTGTGTGTGTGTGTGTGTGTGTGTGTGTGTGTGTGTATCTATTCAATGGGTTTTCCCTTGTCTCTCCCAAAGAAAAGACTCTCATTTTCCTCATCTAAGACTATCTACTCCCCTCCAATAGTCACTAAGAATTTATCCATTTCACACTCAACAAGACTGGGGCATTAACCTAGTCTGTTTTTGGAACACTGACTCAGCCAGGATGAATGGGAATTGGCTGCTTAGATCTTGCTGACCCATAAAGCAATGAGTAGGTCCAAAATGGTTCCTTATTGTTACAGTATCTCTAGACAGATAGCTCAAGGCAGCAAGTTTTGGGTACTGATGGCTTCTTAGCAGTGACCAGAGAGCAGGTAGGGTCTTTTCCTTCCCAGTCCCCTGCCTCAGGGAGCATTTATTCAGGACCATGTCATAAGGGTTATGTTGAGGAGCCTGCACTGCTTCATATAGACAATAAAGGTCCTGGTATTGGGGAGCATACCCCAGCCAGGCCTGCACAAAGTAGTTGTAGTTATGTAGAGCACTGATGATGGCTGAGTCCTGCAGCTCCTGGTCATGAGTGACCAATCTATAGATTGTTCCTTGAACCACAAAGTCAATGGTATATATTTGCATGAGGACCTCAATATTGTTGCCTCAGCAATAAGTCCCTTCCATCCTGAGGTTGTGGGTGAGCAAGGGAAGGTATAGGAGGAGCCATGCCTTTTGAGGTTCATTATGGAAAGCAACTATTACTTGGTGACTGATGATCCATTAATTGTGAGTTAGAGTGAAGGAGTATTGCAATGCCATCCGCTCCGTGGCTGTCAATAAACATTAGCCACCAGGCCTCAGGCAGCAACAATTCCAGGAGGTCATCTCCCTCCACTTTGACCTATCTCCCCAAACCCCTATAAGAGCCCTCCCTAAGGCTTGATGCAGGTTATGATGTATCTGGGACTCCCAGGCAGGACCATAATTGCCTGGGGTCAACCTAGGGGAGAAAGTGAGGGTCAGGGGGAGGGAGAAAATGGAGAAATTTGGAGAGTCCACACAGGCTCTTCAGAGCCTAGAGCAGGTGGGAAGAGCAGTGCTTTCCCCTCCTCCTCCACTCTGAGCTGCAACCAAGGTGACCTTCTTTAACTAATTTCAACCTCAGTAAAGTTGTTGAAAGCTTGAATTTTTTTGGAGGTGAGGGGACTTCTGTATTGTCATGATAAAAAAATCTGTGATAAAGACAAACTGAGGCACAAAGTTCAGATCATGATAAATTTATTAGCAAAGCTAGCAATTGCCAATAAAAGGGATCCAAGGCCCCTCAGTAGCCAAGGATTTTCTTGACAGAGCAGATCATTTATACAGTTGGTTACATAAGGTCCAGTCATGCAAGCTAAACTAAGACTGGGATTGGTCTGACACAGAGATGAAGGGTGGGCTTTGCTTGGCTTGACCCAGAGGAGACATTTCTATAACTCAGGGCAGCAGAGAAAAACAGAGTTGATTCACATCCCCTGGAAAGTCTCGTGATGGGCAAACATCCCATGACCAGGTTGACTGTTTCCTTCTCCCTCTTTCAAAATTTTGCAGATTTTGGGTCTTTGTGGTCAGGCTGTAGTCCTTAGGAAGTTTGAAGTCAAACTCTTACAAATTCTATCACTGAGGCCTATACAAACAAGTCTAAATCTGATCAATAAGAAGTAATACACTGATTAGATACAATTCTCAATCAATAATTAATAAATTATACAAAATAAAGTGGAGTATCAATTTTCAATTTCACAGTATCCTTGAACAACTTATCTATTGTGAAGTGGCTCTTGGACTTACATATTTATATTAACTCCCCATACATCTTAGATATCTGTCTTTTATCAGAAATAACTGATGCAAAGTTTTTTTCCCAATAAAGTTTCCCCTTTTTCCTAGCGATATTGATTTTGTTCATGCAAAAGCTTTTGAAATTCATGTAATGGAAATTGCCTATTTTATCACTTGCACTTACTTCTAAACCTTATTTTTCAAGAATTATCCCCTGAAAGTCACGTACTGACTTAGAAAACCACATATTAACACTATCTATGTTTTATTATATTTTTACTTATTTTGTTAATATTTTCCAATTACATTTTATTTTGTTTCAGGATACTCTGGGCAGGGGTGGGGAATCTATGGTCTTGAGGCCACACATGGCCTTCTAGGTCCTTGGATGCAGCCTTTTGACTGAATAGGATTTTGACTGAATAGGATAGAATAAATCCTTTTATTAAGGGGATTTGTTCTGTGAAGTTTGAGTTCAGTCAAAGGGCTGCATTTGAGGACCTAGAGAGCCACATGTGGCTTTGGGATTACAGGTTCCCTACCCCTGTGAGTCTAGAGAGACCATGTTTGACACCTTATTCTAGATCACCCCCAAACCCCCAAAATGAGGCATGCTCTGCCCTGATACAGATGTTGTCACACTACGAAAAGGCCCAGTCTCTCCACCCTAATTATAACTGTCTGGTGGCCATGTCTTCTGCCTAGTTGTGACTCTGATTATCACCTTTTATTTTCTACTTGTCTCCTGTTCCACATACTCTATCCATCAAACACACACACACACACACACACACACACACACACACACCTTTCCCCAGCACCAAGTAGCATAAATATCAATGTTATGATGCCTCCCTCAACAATCTTACTCTTCTCTAAAATGCTTGGTCAGTTGAAAGAGTCCTGGACTTGGAGTTAGAAGATCAGGATTTGAATCCCGTTTCTGCTAACTAAACTTGCTACATAACTCATGGCAAGCCACTTTTCCTTCATGGCCCTCCATTTTCTCTCTACATATAATAGGGATAATAAGTCTCCACAGCACTTTCTGATTGCTCTGTTGTGACTATGGGGTTAGAGTGGATGACATAAGAGCTCCCTCCAGATAAAGGTTATGATTCTGATTGTTACCTTAAAACTGACTAGGATTCATTGGTGCTGACCTTCCACTTGGGGTGATCTTGGCCTCATCTCAGCCTTCAAAGAAGAAAGTGAGCATCCTTCCCCAAAGATATACCATTGCACTCCAGATCAATTCAATTGTTTCTTCATTCTTTCCTAAGAGGTACTGGGGAAGATTAAATTTTTATCCCATGTACCAGGTACAGAGAACTCTTAACCATGATCATGGATTTCTCATCTCAGCTGAATAGAAATGTGTCTACATTTCCACCTACAGCCAGAGAAGACTTATGTCCTGAGGATTCATAAGACACTTTGTGCTTTCTATCCATTCTCACCTCTAATTTTCATAGCTCCCCTGTCATGGAGATAAGGAAGGAGCCACTAATCTTAATTCATGGAACCTCCAATTCTCTGAGTGAAGAGGGGCTTCAGGGGGCTTTTAGGATAGCCTGTACCATAATGGGAATCTCCTATAAACAATCTCTGACAAGTGGTCACCCAAACTCTGCTTAAAGACTGCCAGTGATGGGCAACTCCCCACCCCCTGAGGTGACCATGTGACTTACAGACAGCTCTGATTTTGGGGCAGCTTAACTTTTTTTAATTTTCCCTTTAACTTCCATTCATCACTTCTAGCTCTGTTCTTTGGGTCCCAGCAGCATTTAGCTAATCCTTCCACATGGCAACCCTCCAAACACTTAAGGACAACTATCATGCCTTCTTCTTTCTGAACCCCATTCCCAGGTCTTCTCTTCTTCAGGCTAAACATCCTCAGTTCCCACAATCAATCCCCATAGAACACTTTACAGACAAGCAAACGCAAAAAGTCTATACTCACAGAGTAACTTTTGTGTAGAACCTGATCAGGAACTCTGGTTTCCTGATGAAGCATGGTGTTTGTTGCATCAATAAACTTAGCAAATGGAAATCCCACAAGGCTTAGAGTCAAGAGACCTGAGTTCTAATCCTGACTCTGCTACCACCTCATATTTTGACAAATTACTTCCCCCTTCTGTGCTTCAGTTCCATCTTCTGTAAAAGGAGGAAATTGGACCTGACCTTGAAAGTTCCTTCCAGCTTAGGCCCTCTAAGTTCTTCAGTCTGCGGTCCCTTTTATCTCCAACAGTCTATTCTACGTACAAGCGTTTATTCTAGTTTTGCCATTCTGTGTTCCATGCTCCTTCCCAGATCTGATCTTCCATTTTCTTTGTTACAAGACCCCTTTTACTTCTAAGGACCCCTCATCAGGTGTGTTATAGCAGTAATTATTTTTCATGGATGATGTGTGTGTGTGTGTGTGTGTGTCTAAGTGCTGCTGAAGTTCCTTCTGATTATGAACACTTGACTGGTATATGCCATGTTTGGAGTACTAGCAATCAGGCCACGGACCCTCTGCTCATTACCACCCCTTTACCTTGATCCATGACTGTATTTCAAGGAAGGTGCTGAAGGTTGTCAACCTCTAGGCTCTCTTTCTATACTCTCATATCATATTCTGGCACTGAGCCCTCTCAGCCATACCAGTCAATCTCAACTCTAAAACTGAAATGTACGCCCTCTGTAACCACTGCCTCACCTACTTTTTATTCATAAATAGTAACCAGGCTGGCTTCCAACCATCTATCCCCAAGCCACATTAACCAGCCCCTTTGTCTACTTCATGGTGTCCTGAAATATTGCTCCCCTCACAGAGCTTTCATAAATCTTTTTCTTTTACAACCATACCTACAATGATGGGGAGAGTAGAGAGAAAATATTCCTGGGCATATGGAAACATATGTATCTGTCTTGCACTCTTAGCCCTACAGTTTTCTCATTTTCTGACAACATAATGATGATTGTATAAGCCAGTTTGTCTTGGTTCTGTTACAGGACCACACACTATGCCCTTAACCCTGACTAAGCATTATGTATCAATATGTATGATATATAGGAGATGCTATGAGAGTGAGAAGAGTGTAGCTAACCCTACTTCTGGGAAACCTGATCAAGTCATACACAGAGAAATTATCTAAACTTGCCCATGTTGAAACATTAGCATTAGTTCATAGAAGTAGCCTCATGGACCATCTACCCAAGTTTTCATCCATCTGTCCATCCGTTCATTCAAATAGTATTTACTGAACTACTACCTTGGACTGTGGTTGGCTATGGTGGGATGTGTGGAAAGACAAATACAAGATGAATAAGACAAGATCCTTTCCCTCAAGCAGCTTAGTTCAGTTAAAGATACAGTATATAATCCCTCCTTCTGCTGATCCCTATATCTTTACAATCCTATATCTTTACTTCTGTCATGATCCCTATTACATTCTGCCTTTATTGATTTGGTCATATGATCAAAGAATTTAGAGCTGGAAGTGACCTTAGAGATCATTTCCTCCAAACCTTCATTTTACACAGAAATTCGAGATTCTGTGATTTGCCCAAGGTCCCTGAGGACCTTGTTGGAATCTGAACCCATCATATGACTACAATTCTAACACTATTTTTGAGAACAAGGTCAGTGCCTTATTCATTTCTATTTCCCCTACAGCATAGCCTAGCGTAGGAGAGTGGTCGTATATAGCACATGTTTGTTGAATGAAGGAATGTTCATGCACACAATTAAATAACAGCATGAGAGATGTCACAAGGTATTAAATGTTCAATGATGTTATCAATAGCAAGGAGCCATGGGACATGAAGGGGGGAGAGGTCATTTTGGTCTGGAGGACTTAGTGGAGGTTTCCTAATAGAGGTTGAGATAAGAACTAGGCTGTGAAGGTTGAATAAGTTTTGGGACATATATTTTAGTCATTGACTCATAGACCATTCTGATGCCTGGGAACCCTCCTCCCTGCATCTTACTCCACATTATCTATTATGAACAACTCCTTTGGATTTCACCTAACACTAGTCCAAAATGGGTTTGCAGTAGCATAACTGGCAATGGTTTGGGGAAAGAGAGTAGTAGAAGGGAAATAAGGTATTATTCCTTATTTCCCTGCCTCCCTCCTCAACCCCACAAGACCTATTCCCATTTCCTACCAGCTCAGAACCTGTTTCTACAGCATACTCTATATCCCTCTCATCACAGAGGCAACTTCTAAAGCTCAGTGTCATGACCTGATAGATGTCAGAATCTTGGGCAACCAGTAGTACTCTGAAGCTGTGACTTCCAACTTCCCATTTGTCATACATGCTTTCTGCCATAGGGGAAGTGAAAATCATGAACTTTCTTTTTCCTAAGTCAGCATTCTAAGAATTTTGGTTGAGGTCTCTCAGCTGGTCCAGTAAACTGGGCAACCCCTTTTTGAGGTAGGAAAATGGCCCTCATTTCCCCTTTGTGGTTTCCCCTTGTATTTCTCTTTGGATGGTGTTAAATACTCATCCACGTACCATCATATCTTTTGGTACAAAATGGGATCATAGGATTCAATGATTTAGGTGGAAAGAACCTTCTAAATTATCCATTGCTCTATCTCTTCATTTTAGAGAAAGGAAAATTGAGACACAAGGAGGGAAAGGGGTTTTCCCAAGCTCATAAAGGTAGAAAATATTCCTTTTCCACTTACAATATGTATTGAAATTAGGGTGTGGATTGGCCAATAGAGTCTCAGTCTTTGGACCATACAAAATGTTCTCTGCCTGATGCACATTCATATGGAGATTTGGCAGACCTGATTCTGATCATGGCTAATTGCTGAGCTTGCTCTTTGATTCAGAATATGTGCAGATATTCTGTGAGTGTTTCTTATTGACTTACTACCTAGGGGTGAAAAGACTTTTAATAGGCTGTTAAGCCAGAATTGAGAGAAAGATGAAATATAATACCAATAGATGTAGAAAAAGCTGTTTTGTCAAAATAAAACACTCATTCCCATTAAAAACACTTGAAAACACTGATATAAATGAATTTTCCCTTAAAATGATAAGAAGCATCTACTAAAACTATCAGCAAGCATTATCTGTAATGGGACTAAGATGGAAACCTTCCCAATAAGATCAAGAGTAAAGCAAGAATGCCCATTATCACCACTATTATTCAATAGTGTACTAGAAATGCTAGCAACAGCAATAAGACAAGAAAAAGAAATTGAAGGAATCAGTATAGGCAATGAGGTAACAAAATTATTGCTCTTTGGAGATGATATGATGGTATACTTAGAGAATCTTAGAGAATCAACTAAAAAACTAGTTGAAACAATTAACAACTTCAGGATACATCAGTTGCAGGAAATAAAAACATATAGATCATCAGCATTTCTATATATTACCAACAAAGCTCTATAAGAAGAAATATTAAGAAATACTTCATTTAAAATAACCATAGACACTATAAAATACCTGGGAGTATGCCTCCCAAAACAAACTCAGGAATAATAAATACATAATTATAAAACACTTTTTATACTAATAAAATCAGATTTAAATAATTGGGGAAATATTAATTGTTCATGGGTAGGCCAGGCCAATATTATAAATATGACAATTCTACCTAATCTACTTATTCAGCGCCATCCCAATTAAACTACCAAAATAATAATTTATTGAGGTGGAAAAAATAATAGCAACATTAATTTGGAGGAACAAAAGGTCAAGAATATCAAAGGAATTAATGAAAAAAAAGTGTAAAGGAAGGAGCTCTAGCAGTATAATGAGTGAATGACAGACCTTAAACTGTATAATGAGGTGGTAATTATAAAAAAAATCTGATTCTGGCTTAGGAATAAAATGGGAGATCAGTGGAATAGAGTTAAGTATACAATACACAGTAGTAAACAACTATAGTAACCTGTGGTTGATAAATAAATGCAAAGATTTAAGCTTTGGGATAAAGCTCACTATTTGGCAAAAAATTTCTGGAAAAACCAGAAAGCAGTCTGGAAGGCACTAGGTATAGACCAATATGTTATACCATTTACCAAGATAAAGTCAAAATGGATAAATGACTGAGACATAAAGGGAGATATCATAAGTAAATTAGAGGAGCATGGAATATTTTACCTATCAGTTTTATGGATAAGAGAAGAATTTATGAATAAATAAGAGGTAGAGAGCACTGTGGGATGTAAAATGGATAATCAATTACATTAAATTTAAAAAAGATTTGTCCTAATAAAACCAATGTAGCCAAGATTAGAAGGAAAGCAGAAAGCTGGGAAATAATTTTTACAACAAGTGTCTCTGATAAAGGCCTCATATATCAAATATATAGAGAACTGTCAAATTTATAAAAATATGAATCATTCCCCAATTGATAAATGGTCAAAGGATATGAATAGGCAGTTTTGGAAAAGAAATCAAAGCTATCTATAGCCATATGAAAAAATGATCTAAATCACTATTGATTAGAGATGCAAATTGAAAAAAACCTCTGAGGCATACCTCTCATCTCACACCTATCAAATTGGCTAATGTTAGAAAAAGAAAATGACAAATGCTAGAGGGAATGTAAAAAAATCAAGACACTAATACACTGTTGGTGGAATTGTGAACTGATCCAACCATTTTGGAGAGCAATTTGGAACTATGCCCAAAGAGTTATACCCTTCGACCTAGCAATACCACTACTAGGTATGTTTTCCAAGGTGAATGGGGGTAGAAGGTGGGAAAGAACCTATATGTTCTAGAATATTTATAGTAGCTCTTTTTATGGTGGAAAAGGTTTGGAAATTGAGGGGATGCCCATAAATTGGGGAATGGCTGAATAAGTTTTGTTATATGATTGCTGTGAGAGTGAATCCATGGAGTTTTATTGTGTTTAGGTAAATGGAAGTTTGTCTCCTTTTGGCACATTGATGATAAGGGTCTCCAGGTCTTCATAAATTTTTTCTTTGACCTCATCAGAGTTCATCATGGTGGGAGCATAAGCACTGATGATGGTGATGTGGAGTTTTCCTGCAAGTGGCAATCATATTGTCATAAATCTGTCATTCACTCCTTTTTGGTAGGCATACAAGCTTGTTGACTAGATTAGTTTTGATTGCAAAACCTACACCAGCTTCATGGTGCTCCCCTTCACTGTGGCCACTCCATAAAAATGTGTATGCAGTTCCAACTTCAGTAAGCTGACCTTCATTTACCAGTCTTGTTTCACTCAGGGCTGCTATTTGGATGTGATTCCTGCTGAGTTATCTTGCAACAAAAGCTGTTTGTCTTTCAGTTCTACTGGATTTTGTGTTGTCTATAAGTGTGCGCACATTCCATGTGCTGATGATGAGTGGAATCATCATTGCAGAATGCCATTAGGTTCCTCCTATGTGGCAAAGCACCAGGTGTTGATTCTATTCCAGCTGAGATATACAAGATAGGGAGCCCATTGCTCATATAAAAGATGACTGAAATTTTCCAGGTTATATGGCAAGAGGAGGTTATCCCCCAGGAGTTCAAGGATGCCTTCATTGTCCATCTCTATAGAGATAAAGGAAATAGACTGTCCTCTGACAATCACTGGGTTGGGGGGAGGGGTCTCTCTCTTAGTCATTGCTGGCAAGATTCTTGCCAGAATCCTCTTTGATAGGCTGATCCTTCACCTGGAAGATGGTCATCTACCTGAGAGCCAATGTGGCTTCAGAAAGGTCCAAGGAATGGTCAATTTGGTGTTTACTGCTGGACAACTCCAGGACAAATGCCAGGAGCAGAACAGAGGTCTGTACACAATGTTTATACATCTGACCAAGGCCTTTGATACTGTCAATTGTGAAGGCTTATGGAAAATTATGTTAAAATTTGGTTGCCTGGAGAAGTTCATTAGCATTGTACATCAATTTCATGATAGCATGCTTGCCCAGGTTCTGGATAATAGACAATGCTCTCATGCTTTCCCAGTCACCAGTGGAATGAAACAAGGCTGTGTGCTTGCTTCAGTACTTTCTAGCATGATGTTTTCAGCCATGTTGACAAATGCTTTCAATGAGAATGAATACGGCATCAAGGTCAACTATTGCACTGATGGTAAATTCTTCAACTTGAAAAGGTTACAAGTCAAGATCAAAATAGAGGGAGTATTGGTGCATGATTTTTTGTTTGCAGATGATTATGCACTCAATACAGCCTCTGAAGTTGAGATGCCATAAAGTATGGATCGATTATCTGTTGCTTGTGCTAATTTTGGCCTGACAATTGACACCAAGAAAACACAGGTGTTTCATCAGCCGCCACCACGCCATCCATATATGCAACCATTGGTTCCAGCAAATGGAGAAGTTTTGAATGCTGTGGATAAGTTCACTTACTTTGGTAGTGTACTTTTCAGGGATGTACACATTGATAATGAGGTTGATGCATGCATTGCTAGAGCTAGCTTAGTGTTTGGGAGACTGAAGGAAAGTGTGGGAGAGAAGAGGTATTAGACTGACTACCAAATTGAAGGTCTACAGAGCCATTGTGCTGACCTCATTGTTGTATGCCTGTGAAACCTGGACAGTATACCAGCACCACGCCAGGAAACTGAATCGCTTCCATTTGAATTGTCTTGGGAAGATTCTGTAGATCACCTGGCAGGATAAGACACCAGACACTGAGAGCCTTTCTGGAACGAAACTGCCAAGCATTCAGACTCTACTTCAGAGAGTACAACTATGATGGGCCAGCCATGTTGTTTGAATGCCACATGTAAGCTTGTCAAAAATACTATTTTATGGAGAACTCACACAGGGCAAGCATTCACATGGTGTTCAGAAATGATACAAGGATACCCTCAAAGTCTCTCTTAAGAACTTTGGAATTGATTGTGTGACGTGGGAGACACTGGCAGAAGACTGCTCAGCATGGCGTGCCCTCATCAGAGAAGGTGTGGTACTCTATGAGCAAAGCTGAATTGAAGTGGCTCAAAAGAAACGTGAGATGTGCAAATTTAGAGAATCCACCCCAAATGTTCACATGAACTATTTGTGCCTGACCTGTGGTAGAACATTCCAAGCTCACATTGGTCTGATCAGCCATAGTTGGACACACTATAACTTGACTCTAGCAGAGTGATGTCATTTTGTTCTTCTTCAAGAATGAAGGACAACAACCAACCAACATCCTACCAGTGGTGATGGGGATAGGGAGAATGAGACCAGAGCTTCCATGTGTCACATATATAAGTCTGGATTTTCATGTACTGATTAACCAATACGTGAACATCTGGGTCTAAACAGATGCGGATCATACCATCTCACATCTTGGTATCACTTTAGATTTGAATCGTAGAACCTGCCTGATTAATACAAATATATAAGAATAAGACCTCTTCCTCAGTGGATAAATGGGTCAAAACATACAAATAAACCTGTCTCAAAAGAATTGTGAACTATTAATAACCTTATGAAATATTGTTCCTAATCACCAAAAATAAGAAATACGAATTCAAACAACTATAAAATTTTACTTTATACATAACAAATTGTCAAAGGTTGTAAAAGATGGGGACTGTCAATTTTGGAGTGGCTACAGAAAGACAGACATGCTAATACATTTTTGGTGGAGATATGAGTAATCATTCTATAAAACAATCTGGAACTGTGCTAAAGAAGTCACTAAAATTTCTTTCCCTGTTGATGCAGAGATCCCAATGTTAGGCATGTACTACAAGGAGGTCAGAGACAGAAAGAAAGGTTCCAATGTTCCAGATATTAGTAATAGCACTTATTCTGTTAGCAAAACATTGGAAGCAAAGTGGTGTCCATTGATTGGAAAATGGCTAAAGAAATTGTAGCACATGAATGAAATGGAATATTTTTGAGCCATAAGAAGCAATGAATGTGAAAAATTTAGAATGTGAAGAATTACATGATCTGATGTAGAATGAAGTAAGCAGATCTGGGAAAATATACACACAATGATGACAACAATGCAAATGGAAAGAATAAAAAACCCAAAATGAATGCTATGTAATTATAATGACCAAGTTTGGCCCTAAAGAAGAGATAAGAAAATGCATTTCTCTCCCTTCTTTGCAAAGGAGGTAAACTCTGCATTGCCTGGGTAACATTGCATATAGTGTTAGACTCAGTTAATATGTTGGCTGGTTTTGTTAAACTAGTTTTTCTTCTTTTTTCCTGTTTTATGTTGGAAGAAATAGGTTGTCTGTTAAAGAAAAGAAAAAGGCTATATTTGGGGGGCATAAAGATGATATAAAAACAAAGATATCAATAATTTTGTTAATGTCAATACTGGAAAGAAGTATAGAATACAGAATATGGGTGTCAGAACTTGAAAGGACCTTAGAACATGGGATATCAGAGCTATATGGGAACTTAGAGATCATCTCATCTGTCCTTATTTTAAAAATGAGGAAATTTGGACTCAGAGAAGGGAAGTGACTTGTCCAAGGATATATAGATAAAGAATAATGGAAAGAGGAATCAAGTGAAGGTCCTCTGTTTCCAAGCTTAGCTGACTGTCCATACAAATAAACACTGGCCCCCATGTGGTCCAGAACTTGTTTCTTCCCGGTGTTTGCCATTGTTCTCTAGCTTCCATTCAACTAATTTTAAATACTCTAATTTTATTATTATCAACTTCATATCTCTCCATCTTTTCTACAATATTAGAATGGGACATTTTAATCAAGTGCTTTGCTAAAATCTAGATTAATTATATCCACAGTATTTCTCTTACCTACCAGTTTAGCAGCCCTGTTGAAATAGGAAATAAGATTAGTTTGCTATGATCTGTTCTTGATGAAGCCATATTGGCACTTTGTTATGGTTACTTTCTTTTTTTTTTCTTTTTTAAAGAAATACATTGGATTGATGCCTTCTGTCTTTACATTACTATCATTTCCCATCCCTTTCAGAATGAATCCTCTCATGTGACAAACTAAAATAATAAAATAAAAATACCTGGTACAGAGACTATGTCTGACAATATGTGTAATATTTTTCTTTTCCTGTCTGATAAAACTCAACTCCATTAATTCTTTTATTTTCCTCTCCAAGAAGAACGTATGAGTTATTCTTCCTTATAGCTGCAACTTCCTTATATCTTCAGGTTTCATTCACAGCAAGAATGTCAATATTGGTATGGTTTAGATCTTCTGGTAGCATGTCAGCACATTGTTTATTGAAAAAAGTTCTCATATTTGAACCAGCAATAGTTAATGTTTATAGGCAACCCCAAAACGGTATGGTGATTAGTGCTTTCTGTTCCTTTTTCTAACATTCTGAACAAGCAGAAGAGACACACAGGATCAAGGGGCCTTTTGGATTTTCCCTGGTTTCTTGGGTTTCCATGGCCCCCGAGCTCATCACTTAATGGCCAGGCTACTGGTGATACACTTCTTCATCATTGACTGGGCTGGTTCTGCAAAAGTAAACATAGCCAATTAGTCATATTGTGCTCAAAGCCTTCCCAGCCTTATAGGATTTGCCAGAACTTACACTTTGCTGATATAACTTTTGAGAATCCAGGATCACTTACATATCATGGTGAGGCACTGCAGTAGGACCTGTGCTTTGGAATAATACAGTTCAGTTTTAAAAGCTGTATTTTATCAAGGTATCTCTCATGTGTATATTAAGATCAGGCAAGATTTCTTGTTAGATTAAAAAAGTAGCAATAACATATTTTACAATGAGCCCATAGCTGTTCTTGTTGTTGCTTTTTGGTTGTTTCAGTTGTGTCTGACTCTTCATGACCCCATTTAGGATTTTCTTAACAAAGATACTGGATTAGTTTGCCATTTCCTTCTCCAGATCATTTTTACAGATGAGGAAACTGAGGCAAACAGGGTTAAGTGACTTACCTATGGTCACACAGTTAATAAATGTCTGAGTTCAGAGTGAGTCTTCCTGACTTCAGGCCCAGCATGCTATCCCCTGCACCACGTGGCTGCCCCATGGCTGGTCTAGTCAGGTTCTTTTGAAGATAAATGAACTGACTTTATACCCAGAGAAATCTGAACCCATATTGGCCTGTCTATTGAACTTTGCACCTTCCCAGCAAAGCTTTGACAGCAACAGAGTCCCAGAGCAGAGAAATGTCACATATGAAGTCCCTTTCTCAGTCCTAAATCCCTCCTTTGTCCCAGTCCAACAATGCCCTTTAAAGGCTAGACTATGTCAATCGGCGGAGTCTTTGGAGTGGCGTTACCTGAGAATTGATCCAGATGGAATCCATGAACCTTGGCAGTTAAAGATCTAGCAAAAAGGTCTTAGCCATTCTCCAATGCAATAGTCCTTCTTGAGGGTAAGGACACTACTGAGTCTGCCCTAAGGGCTACTTTAAATATCAGCATACAGGTGTCATGGAGGCCAGAGTAGCTTCCTTGAACTGGTTCCACATTTGACTAATGACTAATTCTATACCTTGGCTATCTGAGCTAGGAAACACATATTCAGGTTGTTAGGGACCTGCCATTTTTCTATTGTAGTAGAGCCTTTGGGTATTGCCTGCTTTGGTAAAAACTGGTAGTCCTAGTTTAGCAGTTCTAGGGTGTCCCTAATCCTATTAGTGTTTCATTCCTTCACTTCACATTATTGATCATACTTTAGTTCTATGCTAATGATTGTCAGGCTGGTCACATAGCTACCCAAACTTCTTGTTCTTGAGAATAGGCTCATGGGGGTGAATATTTATGTCAAATACAAAATGGAGCTATTTATGCAAAACCAGGATTGTGGCTTAGTTCTAGGAAATGAAGTCAGATTCAGTATTTTTGAGTGTTACATAGGGGCTTTGGCTCAGGTCTTAAAATACCTGGAGGACCTGATTTTGGATGCAGCCTCAGACTCTTCCTAGTTGTGTGACTCCAGGAAAGTCATTTGACTTGTCCATGACTAAATTTCTTCACCTGTAAAATGTAGGGGTTGGACTTGATCACCTCTAAGGTCATTCAGCATTTAGCACAATACCTGGTACATAGTCAAGACTTAATAAATGTTAATTGATTGATTGATTATGTTAGCTCAAATATATGATCCTATGATTCTGTGACCTTATGATTAAAGTGAGGCATAAAAGAAGCATTATAAGAGGTGTTTACCTTGTCATGGAGAGGAAACATTTCCTATGGATGGTGAGATCAGAAACTTCTGCTTTCATATGACATTGTTCTGATCACATAAATCCCCAGAGCATTTCAGAGTGTCCTAAATAAGATTTATGACAGCTTAAAATAATTTGGACTTAACTTCTCACAGGAAAAGCCAAGTGGATGAGAGGCAGTGTCAGAAAATAAATAGAGCAATGGTTTTAAAATTAGGAAGAACTGGGTTCAGATCCCACCTCTGAAACTTACTTGCTGTGTCACTTTTCTAAGCCTCAGTTTCCTCATCAGCAAAACTGAGACAATAATACTAATAGTACCTATATGAAATTTAAATGAGATATGCCTATGAAGATATTTTGCAAACTTTAAAGTGCTGCCTAAATATGAATTATGATCATATGAGGTTTAATGGAAAGCGATATATCTCTCTGGGGAAGACAATGATCATAGACAGTAAAATACCATCAAAGTTGATGAGGAGGAAGAGAATTACACTTGGGAAATTTCAGAACACTTTCAATGGCTCAAAGCTTCTTCTTGAAATAAAAAACTCATCCTTCTACCCATTCATCTAATGATGCTATAGGGATTAAAATCTTGGTAGAGTATTATCTTAAAAATCAAAATTGTGGGTCATCCAAAAGGCTGTATGATGCTCATAAATTGACTGCAGCATACTATATTACCAATATTGAATTTCATACAAGAAGCAATGTAAAACACACCTTAAATAGGATGTAGGACTGGAAAAGAGGCTAAACCAGTCATGAAGCAAGAATGAGAGATAACAGTGGAATTGTCCACGTGCTGAACTGGTACTTACGTAATGTTAAAAGACAGACAATGGCCTCTTCCTGTTGAGTATACACATTGTGGGGGATTTGTAGGAAAATTTGGCCAATAGTGTTATAGACTGAGAAGGCACAGATGGCTATTAATCTGTGACATTAGAGGGAGTACCCTCAATAATAAGATGACAGAACTTTTAAAGTATTAAATAAGTATTAGTTGCTTTCTTTTGAAAATCATTTGTTTCATTTATTAATTTGATTGTTCTTTTCTTTTTTTATTTTCTCATTTCAACTTTAATTCTGACGATATCTTTTTCTGAGCTAGTTTCTGGTCCATTATTTTTATTGCTATTCCATTTTCTTTTATTACACTCTGGCTCTGAGTCCTGCTTTGGCTGTTTCCCATAGGTTTTTATACCTTATAGTTAAATTACTTTCTTTAATATAATTTGTTACTTTTCCTACAACTTTTTAAATCCTATGTATTTCTACCATATGGAGAAAAATTGTTAATATGATAATAGTTGTGTTATTCGTATGTCTAATAGTAGGAAAAGGATAGAGACTGGACCTGTGATTTCATTGATATAGGGAATCATCACTCAGTGAAGAAACTTACTCTATCAATGCAGGTGTGTGCTTTTTCCGTGACTTAGAGCTTTAGATATTTACTTAGATCAGTGAAAAGCTGATACCTATGATGACACAGCCAGCACATGTCATAGATGAGATGTGAACTTAGGTTTACCTGGTTCCAAGGTCATCTTTCTATCCACTATGCCAAATAATAATGACTCTTATGGAGAAGGAAATGGCAAACCACTCCAGCATCTTTGCCAAGAAAACCTCAAATAGGGGCACAAAAGGTCAGACATGATTGAAAAATGATTGAGCAATAACTCTTAATGTTGATTTTAGAAGTACATAATGACAAAAATTACCTGAATTCAATAATATTTTGTGTTACTTTGCATCTTATTAATTACTATATAATCTACATATGTTTGGAAAAAGTGGAATATGTATATATATATATGCACATATGTGTGAAATATTTATCCTGTAGAAGATATGCTTATTAATTCATTATACTAAACTATTAAATGAAAAGCGTCCCAGCAATAATTCCATGTCCTAAGAAAGGTCTAAATCCCACAGGTTGGGAACCACTACTTTAATTCAGTCATTATTGTAGTCATGTTTTTAGTCTCTATGTGTGACTACACTTTTTCATCAAATTATATTTCTTACTTCTTGTATTTTTATTGCAATATGGTATGAAAATGTTCTGTTTAAAACTTCTGCATTTCTGTTTCTTTGTGCCCTTCAACATGATATAGTTTTGTAATTTTTTTAATTTATAAGTTTAAAATATACTTAAATATATATTTATACATAATATTTAACTATATATAATATTTCACTATGCTGGTGATTCTCAAATCAAATCAAAATTCAGCTCTAATCTCTCTGCTGACCTCAAGTCTCATGTCTCCTATCTGAAGATTGTACATCTCAATCTGGATTTCCTATAGATGTCTGAAACTCAACATGGTCAAAATTGAACTCACTATCTTTCTTCCCAAACCCTCCTTTCTTCCTAATTTCCCTGTTACTTTCATCAATACCACCAGTCTCCCAGTTACCCAGGTTCTTAACTTTAATGTCATCTTTGACTCCTCACTCTTTCTGACTGCCCTTCCCCATATCCGATCAGTTTCCAAGGCCTGTTAATTCTACTTTTGTAACATCTCTCATATTCAACCCTTTCTCTCCTCTGATACTAACAGCAAGGTGGTTCAGGCATTCATAGCCCCATGCCTGTATTATTGCAATATTCTGCTGGTTGATCTGCCTGCCACAAGCCTCTTCTCATTTCAGTCCATACTTCATTTATCTGTCAAAGTGGTCTTCCTAAGGCCTCATGTCACCCCTTCTACTCAGCAAATTTCAGTGGCTTTGTATCATGTCTAGGATTAAATATAAAATCTTATTTTCACGGTACAAAACTTTTCCTAACCTGAGCCCTACCTTTCCAATCTCCTTAAAACTTTTACCTCTACCCCAACATACTCTGTAATCCTGTGACACTGGCCTCCTTGCTGTTGTTCAAGATATTCCATCTCCAGGTTCCAGGCATTTTCACTGGCCATCCATCTTGCCTGAAATACTCTCCCTTCGAATCTCTGCTTGTTAGATTCCCTAACTTCCTTCAAGTTCCAGCTAAAATTTTACCTTCCACAGGAAGCCTTTCCAAATCCTCTTAATTCTAGTGCCTTTCCTTTGTCATTTACTTCCACTTTATCCTGCACATAGCTTGTTTGTACACAGTTATTTACATGTTGTTTCCCCCATCAGACTGAGAGCTCCTTGAAAGCAAGGACTGTCTTTTACCTTTCTTTATATCCCCAGCACTTAGCACAGTGCCTGGCACATAGAAGACCCTTAATAAATGTTTGTTGACTGATTACTCCTATGGTGTCTGTGTAGCTATTGCTGTGGGTGTCTCAGTAAGGGTTAGGTTATGACTACTGCAAGAAGTCAATGCCTAAAGCAGAATGGGAAAGACTGGAATCTTGCATAGTGTTGGGAGGGGTCAGAATGGAGGAGTGTTTGGCCAATAATGAGCTGACAACAAGTGTGGTTGTGTTAGAGACAAGTTTCATGATTGTCTGTTGCAAGGAGAGTAGATGAAACTCATCTTTCCCAACTTTTGATTAGTTGATTTTATACCCCTTGGAGTCATGCCACAATGCCTCCTTGGCCCCTCCTGCTTATTTGTTTTTTTTTTTTCTAACCTTCTTCCTGCTCTCTCCTGTGCCTTTTAAAAATTCTTCATTGTTGCTCTTTTCTTTCTATCATTATCCCCATCTTTCCTTTCCTCCAACAAAATAAGAATCCTTCTCCTATAACAAGTTAAGATAGTAATTCAAAACAGATATACATACTAAGTGTATCTGCATGTCACCTTCTGTACCTATGATCCATCATTTCTCTGTCAAGAGATGAGAAACGTGATTCATCCTAGCTCTTCTGGAGTCATGACTGGTCACTGGATAAGAATTTTTAAGTCTCAAAGTTGTTTTTCTTTATAATGTTCCTTTCATTGTTCTACTCACTTCACTCTACATCTATTCACAAAGACTTCTGAAGTTTTTCTGAATGTATCACCTTTATAATTTTTACAGCATCTAATTTTACAACATCTAATTTCTTCACAGTATCTAATTTTACAGTTCAAAAAAATACCACATTATATTTAAATATAATCCATTCAAGCATTCACAATTGATCGGTACCCCATTAATTTCTAGCTTTTTTTCCTTCAATAAAATGTCCTGCCATGAATATTTTGCTACATATTTGTTCTTTCCCTCTTTCATTGTCTCTTTGGCCTATCTGCTTGACAGTGGTTTTGCTGAGTTATAATAACTTTTGGAGACATATTTCCAATTTCTTTCCAGAATGACTGGACCAATTTGAAGTCACACTAGCAATGAATTTTGTGCCTGTCATTTCACAGTACCCTCCCCCCAAATTATTTTTTTTCTTTTTGCCAATCTAGTAAGTGTGAGGTGGAACCTCAGAGTTGTTTTAATGGACATATCTCATATTATTAGTGATTTCGAGAATTTTTCACAAGGATGTTGATAGCTTAGATTTCTTTCTTTGAGAACTGCCCATTTCTATCATTTTACCTAGTGTTTTTATTTCAAAGTTTTTGCTCACTTCTGACATTTTCATCAGGAGTGTTCTAATGTTCTCTATTCTATTAAAAGCTTGTTTCCCTCACCCCACCCCATTTCCATTCCTGCCACCTCATAGACTTATATTCAGTCTTTCAGAATACTATTCTTGGTTATAAGCCTTTATCTTTTTTCTTTTTAGAATATTGTATTAGAGGATCTTCTCTTTTTCGTATGGTTGTAGAGAAGTCTTGTGCTATCCTGACTGTGATTTTAAGATACTTTGATTCTTTTTTTCTGGCTGCTTACAGTAGTTTTTTCTTTGATATGAAAGCTCTGGATTTTGGCTAAATTGGAAAATTTCATTCTGAGATTCTTTTAGGTTGAGCCTGATGAATTCTTTCCATTTTCACTTTGTCCTCCTGATTCTAATAAATCTGGACAGTTTTAATTGACAAATCCTTGAAATGTGCTATCTAGACTTTTTATTGTAGTTTTTGGAAGTCTTGCTGATAGGTTTAGATAAACATTACTTTTTACATTTTACATTACATTTTAAGGTAAGCTTCATTTATTCCTATGCTCTTTAGTGTTTTTAATAGGAATGAGTGTTGTGCTTTGTCAAAGGCTTTTTCTGCATCTATTGAGATAATCATATGATTTCTATTGGTTTTGTTATTGATATGATCAATTATGCTGATAGTTTTCCTAATATCGAACCACCCCTGCATTCCTGGTACAAATTCCACCTGGCTATAGTGTATGATCCTTGTGATATATTGTTCAATTGCTTTGCTAATATTTTATTTAATTTTTTGCATCAATATTCATTAGGGAAATTGATCTATAATTTTCTTTCTGTTTTGGCTCTTACTGGTTTGGATATCAGCACCATATTTCTGTTGTAAAAGGAATTTGGTAGAACTCCTTCTTTGCCTATTTTTCAAAATAATTTATACAGTATTGGGATTATTTTTTTTAAATCCCATTACTGTATAAATTATTTGTTCTTTAAATGTTTGGTAGAATTCATTTGTGAATCCACCTGGACCTGGAGATTTTTTTTTCTTAGGAAGTTAATTGATGGCTTGTTCAATTTCTTTTTCTAAGATTGGGTTGTTTATTTTATTTCTTCTTCTGTTAATCTAAGTAATTTATATTATTGCAGATTTTCATCCATTTCATTTAGGTTGTCAAATTTATTGGTATATGATTGGGCAAAATAGCTACTAACAATTGTCTTAATTTCCTTTTCATTGATGGTGATTTCACCCCTTTCATTTTTGATACTAGTAACTTGGTTTTCTTCTTTCCTTTTTTAAAATCAAATTAACCAATGATTTATCTATTTTATTGATTTTTTCATAAAACCAGCTTTTGGCTTTATTTATTAGTTCAATATTTTTCTTGTTGTCAATTTTATTAATCTCTCCTTTGATTTTCAGGATTTCCAATTTGGTGTTTAATTAAAGATTTTTAATTTGTTCTTTTTCTAGTTTTTTTTTTTTAGTTGCATGCCCAATTCATTGATCTGCTTTTTCTCTATTTTACTGATGCAAGCAATTAGAGATATAAAGTTTCCCCTAAGTACCTCTTTGGCTGCATCCCATAAATTTTGGTATGTTGTCTCATTATTGTCATTTTCATTAATGAAATTATCAATTATGTCTATATTTTGTTCTTTGATCCACTTGTTTTTTCAGATTAGATTATTTAATTTCCAATTAATTTTTAATCTCTCTTTCCATTGTCCATTATTGAATGTAATTTTTATTGTATTGTGATCTGAAAAAGATACATTTATTATTTCTGCTCCTCCATATTTAGTTGTGAGGTTTTCATGTCCTAGTACATGGTCAGTTTTAGTGTAGGTGTCATATACTGCTGGGAAAAAGGAATATTCCTTTCTATTTCCATTCAATTTACTCCAGAGATCTATCATATCAAGCTTTTCCAAAATTTTATTCTCCTCCTTAACTTCTTCCTTGTTTATTTTTTGGTTAGATTTATCTGGTTCTGAGAGGGCAAAGTTAAGGTCCCCCACTAATATAGTTCTATCATCTATTTCCTCCTCTAACTCATTCAACTTCTTCAAAAATTTAGATGTTATACCATTTAGTGCATATATGTGTAGTATTGATATGACTTCATTGCTTATGTTACCTTTCAGAAAGATATAGTTTCCTTCCTGATCACTTTTAATTATATCTATTTTTGCTTTTGCTTTGTCTGAGATCATGATTGCTACCCCTGCTTTCTTTGCTTCAGCTGAAGTATAATAGATTCTGCTCCAGCTCCTTATCTTTACCCCGTGTGTATCTCTCTGCTTCAAATGTGTTTCTTGTAAACAACATATTGTAAGATTCTGGTTTTTAATCCATTCTGCTATCTTCTTCCATTTTATGGGTGAGTTCATCCCATTCACACTAATATTTATGATAACTAACTGTGTGTTTTCCTCCATGCTTTTTTTGCTTGTTTATCCCCCTCTTTCTTTTATTCCCCAACCCTTTCTCTCCTCAGAAGTGTTTTGCTTCTGATCACAGCCTTCCTCAATATACCCTCACTTTTATCAGCCCTCTCCTATTATCACTATCCCTTTTTGCTTCCTTATAAGGTAAGACAGATTTCTATATTCATCTGAGTGTGTATGTTATTCCCTCTTTGAGCCAATTTTGAGGAGAGTAAGGTTTAAGCTTTTCTCACCACCCCATCTTCCCCTCCATTATAATAGGTCTTTCATGCCCCTTTTATATGGAATAATTTATCTGACCAAGGCCTTTGATACTGTCAGTCATGAGAGCTTATGGAAAATTGTCAAAATTTGGTTGCTCAGAGAAGTTCATCAATATTGTACGTTAATTTCATGACAGCATGCTTGCCCAGATTCTGGATAATGGATGATGCTCTTGCACTTTTTCAGACACCAATGGAGTGAAACAAGGCTGTGTGTTTGCTCCCATGCTTTTAAGCATGATGTTCTCAGCCATGTTGTCAAATGCCTTCAAAGAGGATGAACACGGCATCAAGGTCAGCTACTGTGGTGATGGTAAATTCTTCAACTTGAAAAGGCTTCAAGCCAAGACCAAAGTGGAGGGAGTGTTGGTACATGATTTTCTGTTTGCAGATGATTGCGCATTCCATGCAGCCTCTGAAGCTGAGATGCAACAAAATATGGATTGATTCTCTGATGCTTGTGCTAATTTTGGCCTGACAATTGACACCAAGAAAATTCAGGTGCTCCATCAGCCACCACCACACCATCCACATGTGGAACCATTGGTTCCAGCAAATAGAGAAGTTTTGAATGCTGTGGATAAGTTCACTTACCTTGGCAGTGTACTTTCTAAGGATATACACATTGATAGCAAGGTTGATGCACACATTACCAGAGCTAGTTCAGTGTTTGGGAGATTCTGAAGGAAAGTGTGGGAGAGAAGAGGTATTGGACATACTACCAAACTGCAGATCTACAGAGCAATTGTGCTGATCTCATTGCTGTTTGCCTGTGAAACCTGGACCAGAAATGCCAGGAAACAGAATCACTTCCATTTGAATTGCTTTACGAATACTCTGAAGATCACCTGGCAGGATAAGATATCAGACACTGATATCCTTTCTCTAAATAAATTGCCAAGCATTCAAACTCTACTTCAGAGAGCACAACTACGATGGGCTGGCCATGTTGTTTCAATGCCAAATGTAAGCTTTCCCAAAAGACTATTTTATGGAGAACTCACACAGGGCAAGTATTCACATGGCGGTCAGAAGAAGTGATACACTCTCAAGGTCTCTCTTAAGAACTTTGGAATTGATTGTGTGACATGAGAGACACTGGTACAGGACTGTCCAGCATAGCATGCCCTCATCAGAGAAGGTGCTATGCTCTATGAGCAAAGCAGAATTGAAGTAACTCAAAAGAAATGTGAGATGCACAAATTTAAAGAATCTGCCACAAATGTTCACATGGACCATTTGTGCCTGACCTGTGGTAAAACATTCCGAGTTTGTATTGGTCTGATCAGCCACAGTTGGACACACTGAAACTTGACTCTAACATAGTGATATCATGTTGGTCCTCTTCAAGAACAAAGGACAACAACAACAATGTGAGATAATTTACCCCATTCAATTGCCCTCCTCCTTCTTCCAGTGTAATTTTCTTTCTCATCCCTTTATTTTGTTTTTTTGGGGTATCATACTATCAAAGTCACCTTATATCCACACCCTCTCTCTACATGTACTCTTTCTAATTACTCTTACAGCAATAAAGTTGTTAAGAGTTACAAATATTATCTTGCCATGTAGAAATATAAACAGTTTAACTTTATTGAACTTCTTGTGTTTTCTATTTCTTACTATTTTTTTACATTTTAATGTTTCCCTTTAGTCTTGTACTTGGAGGTCAAATTTTTTATTCAACTCTGGTCTTATAATTAGAAATGCTTGAAGTCCTCTATTTTGTTAAATATCCATCCCCCCTCAAAAAATATTATATTCAATTTTGCTTGGTAGATGATTCTTGGTTGTAATCCTAACTCCTTTGCCTTCCAGTATATCATGTTCCAAGTTCTCCCATTCTTTAATGTGGCATCTGTCAAATCCTGTGTAATCCTGACTGTAGCTCCACCGTATTTGAATTGTTTCATTTTGGCTGCTTGGAATACTTTCTCTTTGATCTGTGAGCTCTAGAATTTGGCTATGATGTTCCTGGAAGTTTTCATTTTGAGATCTCTTTCAGGCAGTGGTTGGTGGATTCTTTCAATTTCTATTTTGCCCTTTGGCTGGGCAGAATAAATGTCTTCCATTACTTGTGAAGTGGAAAGGGATAAGTCAGTTTGAATCACTGCCATGGCAAACAAGTCAGTAAACCCTAAAGCCAGACCTTGAGACATGAACACTGAAATTGTTTGTGTTGACTGTGACCCATGTGACACTGTTAAGTGAGGGTAAAGATTGGAATCTTTAAATATTTAGGTTTTCTGATGATGTTACCTGAAGTTTTTATCTTGTATGGTGTTTTGGACTTCTCACCTTGTAGATTCAAGTTTGGTTACTTTAAATTTCATTCATATTTCCTTTTTTTTTTTGTTAAAGTCAGAGAAGTCAGAGAGGTTTCAGGAAACAAATAATCTTCAATTTTGTTGTTCTTGTGATATTATTTTAAATGGCATTTTTTCTATTTGAACTTTTTGTTTCTTTTTTTAAATCAACATATGGAAATGCTCATAATTTTGTGGGTTTATTTTCTATTCTGTTACATTGCTGTATTTACTCTCTTGTTTAACTTTTATTGACTCTCTAGAATTTTCTAAGTAAACCATGATATTTTTTGAAATTAGAAGCAATTTTGAATTTTCTTTGTTGTTTTTGGCCCCAAAAGGAAGAACTAGGAGCATTGGATTAAATTCTAAAAGGTACAAATTTAGGTTGGATGTCAGAAAAATTTCCCAAGAATGAGAGCTATCCAAAAATGGAATGAACTACCTTGAGAGGTGGCAGAACTGTTACTGAAGTTCTTCAAGCAGACAAAACACTTGTCAACTATGTTATTTTATTAGAGATTCCTTTTGGACTAGATAGCTATCAGTATCACTTCCAATTATAAAATTCTATAATTCTGTGGAATCTGGCCTTCGAGTCAAGACTGTTTGGGTTCAATTTTTTTTTTCCTGACAGATACAAGCTATATGATTTCAGACAAGTCACTTAATGAATCAATGAGCTTGGCAACTATCTGAGATGATGAGTAGCAGAACAGTTGTGAGAGGGTATTGCTTTACTCATCAAGTCCCTATGTCGATAAAATCATAAAGTTAGATAAAAACAAAATAAAACAAAAGACAATCTTGTAACTGTGGACACTTGGTTACTAAATACTCAGATATGCTACTCAGATATAAAATATAATATATATAATACTCAATATAATATATTATATATATAATATATATATAATACTCAAATATAAAATAATACTGAATAAATACTCAGATAATGAGGACTATTCTTACTGCCTTAAACCTCATGGAAGCATACTTAGGAGTTAAGATCCTTTTGCCCATCACCCCATATTATTGAGTCTTTGTCTCATTTCCATGTTGGATCAGAGTGAATATAAAGTCTAACTGATATTTGCCCAAACCCCATCCCCCCATCAAGCACTCAGTACCCAAGCAGGATATTACCCTCTCGTGTGTTCTACCCAGTATGCCACCTAGCTACCTCTAGGGACATAAAATAATGGTAAAGAGGTCTAGAAAAACCAGAATTTCACAGACTTTGAAGCCAGTATCAGGTGTCTATTTCTGATAGGCAATGGAATGCCACTGACAGTTTTGAATAGTAGAGAAATATGATCATAGTGTTGTATCTGGAATATTACAAAGACAAGATAGCCTAGAGATGAAATGCATTAAGCAATAGCCATGGCCAAAGGTGATGAACCTCCAGAGCTTGGAGTAGACAATGAGAATGGAGAGAAGAGAATGAGAGCAAGAGCTGGGATGGAGGCAGTAAAGATGGAGAGAAAAGACTAGAAGCTAGAGCTGAGGTGGAGGCAGGGCATCAGTAAGATGTGGCAACTGATTGAGTGTGAAAGATGAGAAAAAGCAAAGTCAGGGATGGCTCTGAAGATTCAAGTGAATGACTAAGAGGGCACCATTCAACAGGGCCATCAATAGAAATAAGGGAGTTATGGAAAGGGAGGGGACAGCTTTGGGAAAGGCAATGAGTTTAGTTTTGGACGAGCTGAATTTTAAGTGTTGGCAGGACATTCAATTGGATATGCCTAGTAGACAATTGGAAATGGTAGCAAAAGGCTTTGGGAAGAGGATATGGTGGAGAAATAGATTTGGATATCATTTGCAAAGAGATGATAAATGAAGCCAAATGCATGTGAAATTACTTTCTAAGCCGCACATACTCCAGTGGAGCTCTGATTTCTTCATTGGAGATGTTTCTTCCAACCACACAGATCTATGCTCATTTATTCCCATCTGCTATATGCTAATGAGTCCATGTTCTTCCACAAGTTTGCCAGTGTGCTGGGAGGTCTTCTTTGTTTTCCCTTGGTGTAGTTCAGATATTAAAGGAGTACACAGGCTAATAGTTATTAATCAAGCATTAATTAAAGTAACCATGTGCCCGGCAATGTTGACATTAAGGATATAAAGACAAAAATTAAAGTCCTTTCCCTAAAGTAAATAATGTTCTGATGTTCTTGCATTGTGACCAGCTCCTTTGTTTTGCTCATGTATTTCTTTTATGACGTCTTTTATTCTGCTGCTTCTTAACTTTGTAATATGTGTATTTTGTTTTTTGAGGCCACTTATTCACTTGCAGCTCCAGCAACAGGTTATGTCTACTTTCTTAAGATCTGCCTAGCTAAGTACAGAAAGGCTCATCCCCATTAGGCTGACTATTTGACAATGAATTCCTTAGCAATGGCAAATCAAACTGCAAAACCCTAAAAAAAAGCCAGCTGATGCCCACTGGCTAGGAGTAGTGGGAAGAGTCCTGGATTTGTAGTCAGGAGAAATCAGTTCAAATACCATTGCTTTTGAGAGTCAACTTCCATATGGGTTTTATGGACATGGGCAAGTTGTTTGGGAAAATCTTTTTTCTTTTCAGCAGAGGTTCCAAGTCTCTGACTTTTGCTCAATGGCCTGATAAATATGCCATTTTCTGCTGGGCACAAATTAAGGGTCTATTTGACAGAAGGGCTAGTTGGTTTTCCATGCTGTGTCATCAACTCCAAATGAGTGGTTCAGATAATAACTACCATGGGAGTCATAACAGAATGAAATTACTTATTCTGGAGGCTGGTAAACAAAGGCTTCACAGAAAAGATGAGACTTCAGGTGGGCCTTGAAGGATAATAAGCAAGATTCAAACAGACAAAGAGGATGGGGGACAGAATCCCAGACAAAGATAATGGTATAGGACAAGGCCAGAGTAAAGGTACAAAGCCCATTTTGAGGGATTATATTGGGGAGCAACAAAACTCAAGCCTGGATAAATAGCTCGGAGCAAGCTAGTGGAGGGCCTTGAATGCCGGGTTGAGAAGTTTGAGTTTTGCCTTGGGGTACCATTGATGATTTTGATGGAGAAAATGACAAGCAACAAGAGAGGTTTTAGGAAGACACGTCTGTTGATATGTAAGTAGCAGATGGACTGGATAGAGAGAAGGAATTGTGATGGAAAGATAATTTGCTCAAACCACAAATCAAAGACAAACCCTAAACATTTTTATAGTTTCACCAGTTTCCTCATTTTCCTGTTTCCTCATTCTACTTTGTTGATGAAAACAAAAAAAATCCCTAAACCCTCTGGAAACCTTTCTTTCCCAGCTGTCTTGGTTTCTCATCCAGACTCAGATATAAGTGCTCAGATCACTCCTAATCCCCATACCATGCCAAGAAAAATACTTGGAGAGTCTCTGGTTTCCTTATGCAACAAGGAGTTGGAAATGAGAATGGTGGGCAAAAACTGGGCATTGGGATTTCTACTATTACTGCCGCTAATCCTTAGCCCAGGGGTTGGTACCACCAATGCAGGATTGGTAGTCAGGATCACCCAGAATGGCTTGGACTATGGTAAGAGGGTATTTTTCTTCACTCAGCATCTCCTATGTCTAACTTACAGTTACTCATTGTCTATGTGTTACCCAACAGTTATTGCTTGGTGCATTTGCAAGGTAAGAAATCTCAGGGACTATCCTCAAATACCTCTTGCTACTTTTGATGCCAAGTATGGCTCAGACATTCAGGAATTAATTTCAGCTCTTCTTGAATCCATTTCTATGTCAGAATGAACTCTTTCCTGTGGATTCTATATATCACTACCCATATCTCCCCTGCCCCCACCCTCTCTCTTGTATATTTTGTACATTTCACAACTCTATTCCAGTTGGCTGAGACATTCTCTTTTGTATTCCAAACATCAGCTAGCTGAAACATTCTATGTTCTGTAATTTTAAGACTCTTCTATGTGTCACCTTTGATAACATATGTTCCAAGGTCCCTCTCAACTCTGGCATTTTACAGTTCTATTTTGAGTTTGAAATCTATTTAAGTGAATTAATGAATGAATTGACAGACTGAGTCAGATACCGTTTTCTTTCTTTGTCCCTTCAGCCAAACAGTATGGAATTGTTAGCCTGAAAAGAGAAATATCAAATATCAGTCTGCTAGACTTCAAAGGGTGCTATTATGTTAGCTACATTGGAAATGTGGACTACAATTTTCACAGGTAAAGATAATAAATTAAAAACAAATAGTATTTGTTAAGCTCCTCCCTAATCTCCTAGCCAGATACTATATTAGACCCTGGAAGAAGAGGCTGGGATGAGGAAAGGAGGCTGGTGCTAAATACAAACAAGAAGAGGTCAGAGAGAGAAAAAAAAAACAAACCAAAAAACTATGAGTTAGGATGGAAGGTTTCCTGTGGAGATCAAGAAATTGAAAAAGTGGGTTTGTTACTTGATAAATGAACGTTAGAAGGAGGTAGAGGAGAGCCTTTAGGATTCCTGAAGGACCAATTCCCAGATTGTGGAAGTGGAATTCTGAGAGGACATCAGTCTATGGTTCCTACACCCTGATTCCACAGACCCATGCTGCCTCTAGCTTAAGATCTATCTTTATAGGAGCAGTTAGTGGTGGTTTAGGGGGAGGTAGAGTCATCATTGTCATCTTGGGTATGTGACTTCAGGCATGGCCTTTCTATCAATTGTGCCTTAGCTTCCTCATCTATAATGTAGGAATAACACTGGTGTTAGCACATCGTGTGGAGGTTCTGAGTAATGTGTTTTGTAAGCACTTAAGTTCAATAGAAATGTGAGCTTTTGTTGGTTTAAACCTTAGAGGTCACAACCCAAATACCTCAGGCTTCCTCTAATACCTGGTATGGCTCAGGAATCTAGGAATTGATGCCAACCCTTCAGGAATCCATGTCCATACCCAGTATGAGCTTTCTCTTGAGGTTCTGTGTGTTCTTACTCACAATAGAGAAGGTTTCTCTCCTACTATCTCCAGTGCCTCTAGGATTTCCCAGATTTCTATCCCCCCAAAAAAAATTAAAAACAACTTCATATTTCAAGAATATTTCAAATTTCCAAAGCACTTTCCTTGAAGTAGCCCTATAATATAGGTATTATTTTCCCTATTTTGCAGATGAAAAAACTTGGGCTCAGAGAAATAGAAGGATATAGCCCGTGTGTTACGGCTATTTAGTGACAGAGCCTGGACTGAAATGCAGTTTGACTCTGATTTCCATCCTGGTTCTGCCATCTAATGCTGCTTTTGAGTGTTTTGGTGGGGAGTAGGGGAAGTGGAAATAGGATATCACAGAGATCCATATGACTTTCCTCAACTTTCATTTCTGAAGAGGAAGCTCAATCCTATTAGTCTGCAGGCCTATGGCTGTCCCCTGCCAACTCCTCTGATCACTTGAGTCTTGGACTCCTAACAGATCTCAAGAAGATGAACAAAAATGAATCCAAGGGGCTCTCTGAATTAGCTTCTTTTGACTTCTTTTTGTAACTGAAGGGGCTTTGGGGGATTCCCAGATCTCTGTCCTTAGGTTGGGTGGCTACTCCATTAAATGTATCTTAACAAAAGCCTGATGGGAAAAGTTACTTTATCAATTATAGAATAGCAAAGGCCAAACAATCAATGAATAATTATTGAACATCTAAGTCACCAGGCAAGTTCACATGATAGGTGTTGGGGAAAAAGGAGGAGAGACTGGAGAGGCAGAAAGGCCCTTGCATATAGGACTTTCACAGCCCAGGCATGGAAACAAGACACACACGTGAAAAGATAATTCACAATCCCAGGCAGTCTATGTTCAGGACTCAGTGAGTGGCACAAAGGGTCAGGGCTGTTAGAGCCTAGAGGAAGGAAAGACCCCTGTGGTTTGGGAAATTCACAGAAGGCTCCCTAGAAAGGGTGGTGCTGGAGCTGGGCCTTGAAGGATAAGCATGATTTTGATTCTTTTGCTGTGGGTAAGGACAGAAAGTAGAGCAGGAAGCATGGTGTTTACAGCTCTTGAGACTTGGGCTCTCATATTCCTATTAAGGTATGGGTTTGACTGTGTCTTTCTCTTTTTCAGCCTGGTGAACCAGGGAACTCACGTGAGGAACTCATACCTGGGTCTGCTGCCTTGGGAGGGCATGAAAGTTTCCATCTCTAATTCTTCTATCTCTTTCACAGGGAACTGGGAAGTAACAAAGTTTTTCATGTAAGTGGAGCATTGATCAGAATTTTCAGGGTGTCACCTCACATCCATATGCCTCTCCTAATCCTATGACAGGAACTAATCCTCCCTCTGATTCTAATTCATAGATTCTTATAGCATCAAAGCTAGAAAGGTCTTAGAACAAAAAGCATAAAATATTTGAACTAGATAGGAAATTGAAGATTAGAGCCAGATGGCAATTTAATACATACATTGTTTTGGCTGAAAGGGACCTTTGAACAGAGAATATGCAAAGTCAAAGCTAGAACTCTGAACACAGAGCATAGAATATCAGAACTGGAAAATCCCTTAATTCATAGAACATGGATGTCTGAAGTTGAAGGGACCTTAGAAAATACAACATTGGAGTCAAAGAGGCAGGTTATTTGCTGAAAATATGTAGGCCAGGTTAACTTAAGAACAGACAAAAATTAGGAAAAGTCCTGTAGGAATGCACAAGGGGGTAAATAAGAAAAGATTAACTCAAAAGAATTATTGGCTACACAATTTACTAGGCTGCAGGGGTGGGGAACCTGCACCCTCGAGGCCACATGTGACCCTCTAGGTACTCAAGGGTAGCCTTTGTTCTGTGAATTTTGGATTCAGTCAAAGGGCTGCACTTGAGGACCTAGAGGGCCACATGTGGCCTTGAGGCTGTAGGTTCCTCACTCCTGGGTGCACATGTTGGTGAGGAGATATTCCCTCAGATGATAATAAACAGATGATCACTTATTCTATTCATATATAAAGACAACTCTTTTTTGTGTATAGAGAGATCAGTTGCCATAATCTTCATTCTCTGCCTACTCTATATGTTCCCTTGAAATCCTGTCTTTTGGGTGTTGATAACTAATTTGGCCAATTCTCCCTTATTGTTGTGCTAATGGGAGAGAGATGGAGAAAGGTCTTTCAGGCAACATGATTTTCAGTTGGTACCTTTAGGAGACAATACTCCAACATTTGTCGTTTAATTGCTCATGGTGGAAACTCTAGGCCAGATAGGAAATTTGAGCTCATGGTAGGCTAGTGGGGAACTAAATTTGGGGGCAATCTGGGCCTTGTGTTTGCTCTCAATAGTACAACTTTTCTCTCCTTCCCTGCCAGAACTCTTGGTGGAACCTTTGATCTGAAGATTGAGAATATTTACATTTCAGTCTCTCTGAGGTTGGGCACTGATCGTTCAGCAAGACCTACAATCACCATCAGTGATTGTAGCAGCCTCATGAGGAATGTTTCAATTAGCATTTCTGGAACTTTTAGGTAAGTACTTCTCTTTAGGTTCCTGGAATTATCCCCCTCCCCTTGGATGGACTCCACGATCCATTGGTTCTAGGGTTTTTTCTCTAATGGGAACCACTGAAGTGAGCTTCAATTGTCCACCATAATGACTATCATTGGGTTACTGAACCTCATTTTGTTTAGACCTTGGCCCTTCTTCTTGACTCTCTTGGGGGTGGGGGTGGGGGATTGGTTAGAAGGTAAACTATAACCTAGAATTCTTAACTACATGAATATGATATTTACTACAGAGCTGATATCTGGAAGAAATTTTACACTTGTGAAGGGAGAGGATTTGGTCTCCTTTCCTATCCAAGTCAGAGGACCCAGTAATTCCTTTTCAGTTCAGCTGTTTTCAGTTGTGTCCAATTCTTCATGACCCTATTTGGAGCAAAGATACTGGAGTGGTTTGCCATTTCTTTCTCCAACTCATTTCACAGATAAGGAAACAGACAAATGGGGTTAAGTGACTTGCCCAGGGTCGCACAGCTAGTAAGTGTCTGAGGCTGGATTTGAACTCAGGTCTTCCTGACTCTAGGCCTGGCACTCTATCCACTTTACCATCTTGCTGCGATGCCTTTACAAATTCTGAACACAATTTAATGATCAATTCAAGAGCAATGCCTTTGGCTTGCTTGAAAATTGGTCCAATCCCTGGAGGCTTTAAATCTCTAAGCCTGCCCACAGTTTATCACTTTGAGAAATAGAATCAGACCAGTTCTACCTAACACATGTACACTTCCTCATCTGTGTTTATATCCCCTCAAACTGGTGATGAGGGTAGGCTTAATCCACTCCTTTGCCCCCTTCATACTTTTCTAAAGGGAAGAGTGAGGATTTTTCCAATATTGTACCTGGTGACTTAGTCTCCAGTGTTTCTCTCTCTAGCTGGTTGGTGAACCTCTTTAGAGGCAGTAGAGAGTCTGCACTGAGAAGGACCTTAAACAAAAAGGTAAATTAATAAACTTGATTTGTCTTAGTTCATGCATATGAATACTTCTGTATTTCTACTAAAGTGTTTGAAATCTTTTTTTACTTTCTTAATTAGGTTAAAGGTTCCCTCAGAGAATTTTGTTTACAGTTTTATCTTGTTAAGCAAATATACTCTTGACAAAGGTATACTTCAACTCAGGTCCTGTTAGGATTTTCACCATTTCAGGGTTAGTCAATTTGAAACCAAAGATTCCAAAGCTAATTAAAATTATCAGGTTCAAAAGAATAATATCATACTCTACCAATAGTTTGAATTTGTAATGGATTTTCAAATATCTAAGCTCTTTCTTTGTCTCATTTGATTCTCACAGCCTTTTCCTTGATTTCTTTTACAATACCTCCTCCAGGTGTGGAAGAGACCCTTCTTTTCTCCAAGCTTTAGAACTCAAGTTCTAGTAGGTCCAACCGAGCTGGAAAGTCTCAAAGAACAAACCCAGGCATGAACTGTGTGTCTGTCATTTGAAGACCGGTCTGGTTAAATGCAGAGATCTATTTCTGAAGTGCTGGCCATTAACGATGATATTTTCTCCCTTCACTGCAACTCATAAAGATTTTAAGGCATGAAGGGGTTGGGACTTTATATTACTTGGGGGAAGGATCCAAACTAATGTGATCATGGACTTGAAAAGCAAAATATCCATGGGAAGAAATCCAGGAACTTCTCTTACCTATTTTACAGAGATGAAAACTGAGTCTCAGAGATGGGATGTGACTTTCCCAAGATTATGCTATCCTAAGATCACACTTTACCTCATATCAACAATCTAGTTAATATAAAAGCTGGAACTAAATCCAGATCTTCTGTCTCAAAGTTCAGAGCTCTTCCTCTGTACCAGACTGCCTTCTTTATTTCATTAGAATACATGTATACATATACAACTGTGGTGCAGTGGATAGGATTCCAGATAGGTCCATAGATCTGAAAGGTAATTTCTTCCTTACTCCTCTGATTTGTTTATGATATGACCTTTTATATCTAGGGGCAGCCAGGTGGTACAGTGGGTAGAGTGCCAGGCCTGGAGTCAGGAAGACTCATCTTCCCAAGCTCAAATCTGGCCTCAGATACTTACTAGCTGTGTGATCCTGGGTAAGTCATTTAACCCTGTTTGCCTTAGTTTCCTCATCACTAAAATGAGCTGGAGAAGGAAATGGCAAACCCCTCCAATATCCTTGACAAGAAAACCCTAAAAGTCAGACATGACTGAAACAACTGAACAACATCTATAAACACATATATACATGGACATCTATCTATCTATCTATCTATCTATCTATCTATCTATCTATCTATCTATCTATCTATCTATTGATATAGAACTATCCAGGGATTTATTGAGAAGTACTGCTGTCAGTCAACACACAGAGACATTTTATTAACCAGTTTATTTTATGCTGACATAGGCTTATAGTATCTGAAATTGACTGCTGAGTTCCAGATAGAGTTTTCATAAAACTTATATATCTTCTAGTTACATCAGAGGAAAAAAAAGAGAATTTACAACTGCCAAACGATGTACATTTCAAAGACAAATTTGAAAAAAAAAAGATAAATTTGTAAAATTTATGGCAGACTAATAGAGAAGAAGGAGGTTTATATACCAAAGATAGCAGAAAGGGGAAAATTACATCAGGTCAAATTACAAATTGATCAAAAAGCACTGAGAGGAGTTACTCTGGAATTTACAACTAGCTCGGTAATGGTTATCATAAAGCTGAGCCAGAAATTCTTTTACCCCTGACCAGGTATTCATCTGGGTTGAATTCTTGGAAATCATAGCTAAATGCCACACTATTAGGAAAGTGTCAATCACTTACATGATTTTCCTTACAAGTAAAATGAGTGCACTGGAGCAAAAAGAAAGGAAATTGAAAACTCTTCTGATAGTACCTACCTATCCACCTGCCTCCAGTCCCAGTCTGTCTCCCCTGAGCTTCAGTTCTGTATTCCTACTGGTCATTTCAACCTGGATGCCCTGAAGACATATCAAACTCAATGCACCAAAATTGAACTGGCCATATTTTCCCCAAATCATTTCTTCTAAACTTGTCTACTTCTGTGTAAGGTACCACCATCTTTCTAGTTTTCTAGGCTCCTCATCTTAGCATTCTTTTCCTCCTCATGCTCCTTCTCCCTATTCATCTCACCAGGTGCCCTATTTTGTCTCTCCATGTCCACATCTCCTTCAACATTTGACACCTTTTCTCCACTCACACAAGTATTAACTTGCTCCAGGCCCTCATCACTTCTCATCTTGATTACTGTAGCAGTCTCCTAATTAATTTCCTTGCCTCCAGTCTTTCCAGCCTATTCTGCTCATTGCTTCCAAAGTAATTTTCTTTAAATGCAGATCTGACCATGAGTCTATATTGCTTAATCAATAGTGACTTCCCATTGCTTCTAGTATAAAATCCAAACTTCTCTGTTTAGCTTTTTAAGTCCTTCACATCCCAGCCTCAAAGTTTCTTTCAAGCCCTGGTTGATATTAAACCCACTCCTGTCATTCTGCAGTCCAACCACACTGGCCTTCTTATAGTTTCTCATTTATGACACTCTATCACATATCTCCACCTTTTGTATCTTTGTACTGACTGTTTCCTGTGCCTGGCTCTCACTCTCTCCTTACTTCCACTTCATAGAGTCTCTTTCTTTCTTTAAGCCACAGCTCAAGGAGCATCTTCCGCAAGAAGATCCTGAGCCCCCAATTTCCAAATTAAATTGTATTTAACTTCTTTGTATGCATTTGCATTTAATCATTTTTATGCTTTCTATATTTATAAATGTACTTGTCTTCCTCATTAGAATGTAAGCTCTTTGAATGTAGAGATTGTTTTATTCTTTGTACTTGTATGCTCAGTACCTAGCCCAGTGACTGAAACATGTTGTTGTTCAGTTGTTTGAATCATGTTCTGACTCTTTGTGACTCCATTTGGAGTTTTCTTGGCAAAGATACTGGAGTGGTTTGCCATTTCCTTCTCCAGCTCATTTACAGATGAGGAAACTGAGGCAAACAGGATTAAGTGACTTTCCCAGGGTCACACAGTTATGTCTGAGGCCAAATTTGAATGCAGGTCTTCATGACTCCAGGCTTGGTGCTCAATCCACTGCACCACCTACCTGCATACTATGAGACATATTATGTGTTTAATAGATGCTTGATGATTTTTTTGATTACCAAAGCAATAAACTGCAAAGATAGGATGGTGGCCCATGGACTGAGAATATCTGAACTCCAGTCTTCAGTTCTCCATGCTATGGGGAGATAGCAGTCTGAATTAAGGAAGACAGGTGAGAGATCCTGGCATCAGGCTGGCTCTGGGACAGTATTCTCTCAGGAAGTGCCAGACCAGAAAAGTGGACAGCTAAGAAGGGGGCTGATGATTAGTCACTATACCCTAGGTCTCATGCTCAGACCCCACTCTAGGGAAACAATTCCAGGGAGAACAAGGACTTGGTGGGACTTTACTGTACTTTTCTCATTTCATTTTCCCCAGATATGTGAGAAGGTCATAAGTTCAGCAGACAGTTACATCCAGCCCTATCTCCAGACATTCCCAGGTATGGACTCCATTTGGACTATGTACAGCACATGGATTAATGATGTCAGACCCTCAGTCACATCTCAGTAACTCAATATCCACGTCTAAGTTGGGACAGTAGCACAGATAATACAAGCCATGGATACCCTCAAGATTCATTAATAATGGACTTTGGAATAGATTTCTTTTTTTAAATTTTTAGGCAATTAGGGTTATGTGACTTGCCCAGGGTCACACAGCTAGTGTTAAGTGTTTGGTCTGAGGCCGGATTTGAACTTGGGTCCTCCTGACTTCAGGGCCAGTGCTCTATCCACTGTGCCACCTAGCTGCCTCTGGAATAGATTTCTTTTATTAAAGTAAAATAGATTCATTCATTTGGGGCATTAATTTAACCCCTGATTTTATTTTTGGCTTGGATATTACCTCTGATTCTATAGTCCCACTGATTATCAAGTCAAGGGAGCAGCTTTGGGTCTGTAGGAGGAAGATCTTTGGCATTACTACACAGGTGCTGAAGATGGGGATCTTCCTACAGTAGGGATGGCTCATAGAAGATTTTTTCCATCATTGTGTGTCTTCGGAAGGATGGTTAATGTCCTACCGAGCTAGGTCTAGAGAATCAAGCATTATTCCTGGTGGCTGGCAGAAAAAGATCAGAAATATGGCAGAGGCAGTGGAAGTGGAGCAAAGGAACAGTTATAAAGTCCCTGTGGCCAATCCACAGAGTGGGACGATGGAGAGTTGGCTGCACATTGACAGCTTAATGACTAGGTGTCAATTGAGCCACATGGTAGAGCTGGTGGAGGAGATTCCCTCTGAGCTCAGCTCCCCATGGCTTAAACATGGTCTGGCTAGGACACTGGATTGGACCTTGATTCTGCTTCTTTCTTGGTTTGTGGTCACTGTAAAGGTTGATGAGATTTCCAGCGTGGATTATGGTCTATTGGAGCCACCCCAGATAAGCTGGCAGAAACTGGATATGATGTTTAAGGTGAAGCAGCCCTGTTTAGTGGAGTTCTTGGAGCACATGGTGTGGGAAAACCCTGCCCCTTCCCAGCCCCACCAAACTGTGCATCTGGAAAGGTCTATGCACCCTCCTCCACTCATTACCCTGCTTTCCCATGTACTAATCAAGCCCATGGGGGCTGGACATATAGGGGTTCACCCCACCAAATTATAGCAACATGTTTGGTCTCAGAAATCTGATTCCCCAGGAGACATGAGGGAAAGTCCAAATTTAGGGGGTGCCCTTAGCTCATGACTCTTCTCTCCATCTACAGGGTGAGTTTTTCAGCACCAGTCAACACTCCCCTGTTTCTTTTGATGCTCCACTACTGAACCTTCCTCAAGAAAACAATCACATGATTTACTTTGGAATCTCAGAATACCTCTTCAACACAGCCAGCATGGTTTACTGAGAGGCTGGGGTCATGAACTTCTCCATCACCAATGACATGGTAAGGAAGGTGGCCTAGTGGGAATGGCCAGAGGGTCAAGGAGATTGAGCAACCTTCAACTCAAGCTGTTAGAGTAAGAAGACACATTAGAAATCATCTGGTCCAACCATCTTGTTTTACTGATGCATTAACTGAGGCACAGAGACAGAAAGAGACTTGCCCAAGATTACACATTTAGAAATTAACGGAACAGGGCTTCACCCCAGGCCTTCAGACTTCAAATCCAGAGATTCCTGCCCTCTCCCACTTTGCCTCTTGTCCATGAACAGGGATAGGGGAGTAACCATTCATGAATGAAAATCCCATTGGTGGTTCCATTGTGAAGAATACTCATTTGTTAGCTTAACAAAGAGATAGTGTGACAGTGTGAAAGCTTAGGTAGGTATGGTTTATGTGGGATTTAATTCCGGCTGCTGACAGATTGTACTGCAATTCAGAAAAGGGAGAAATCAGGAATTTTTAGCCTTAGATCTGAAAGAGACCTTACAAATACTGAGTCTAAATCCACATTTCATAGATGGGAGAACAGTGGCTTATTGAGAGGAAGTGACTTACTCCAAGAAAATTAGCAAATTAGTTTCAGAACTACGTCTAGAGCCTTGGTCTCCTAACTTTGGTAATGACTAATATGAAATGTGACTTAGTGGAGTCAGGACCCTGGGTGATGGGCTGGTTGGTCACCACCTTGCTATGTGATGCAGAAAAAATCCCTTTCCCTCTCTGGTTTTTAGATTCTGTGTGTTTCAATGTGAGTAACTACCATTTATATACAACTTTAAGGCTTGAGAAGCCCTTTCTGTATGTTATCTCATTTGGTGCTCACAACATCGCTATTAAGAAGGTGCTATTACTATATTCATTTTACAGAGGGATAAAGCCTTGACCAGGGTCATACAGCTAAGTAATGTCTAAAGCAGGATTTGCACTTATCTTACTGACTCCAAGGCTAGCACTGAGCCGACTAAGTCACCTAGCTGCCTACAGGGAAGATTATAACACTTGCTCTATTTACCTACCTCACATGGTTATTCTAAGCATCAAAGGAGAGAGTATACATGAAAGCAAAACACAAGCTATGGGTGAGCTATTTTATCATTGCTCTCTTTGGTCACTATAATAATGCTCAGGATCCTGAGATTGATGCCTGACCCAGTAGTCCTGCCCCACCACCCATCTTTCCTTGCCTCCTTACCCCTTAGGGGGAACTTTCTGAGTCCCTGTGGATTTTTCTTGCTTCAGATTCCACTAGAGGCTGGCATCAGTCTAACCACCTCCTTGTTCAGCAACCTGATCCCTGAGCTGACTTTGGCCTACCCCAATATGCTGATGGAGTTTCAAGTGTTCCCTGCTACATCTCCACTCCTGGTCTTCAGTCCTGGGAATATAACCCTCATGCCAGAGATCTACGTGGAAGCCTTTGTTGTCTTGCCTGACTCCCTCCCAAAATCTGTCTTCCTGCTCAGAGTGGTTAGTGCATATTTAGAGAGGAAAGGGACCTTCCAGTCAAATCCAACCATTTTTAAATGAATATACAGAAGTCACTAAGATATCATTCCTCACCTCCAGGAGCTCACAGTCTAATTCAAAATACGCAATTCCCCACAGTGGGAGTAAATGAGATAAAGTAGCAATGCTTGAGTTCCTGCACTCAGAAGCCCATTCTAGAAAGATTGGTCTGGAAGGTGCCTCAACCTCTCCATCTAAACCATTAAAAATACATGGTGGCTGATCTTGTTCCAAGAACTCTTCAGGGACAGAGATGGATTGGCATATCCCTTGGTAGCCTGTTCCAGTGTTTAATTTGCCTTTAGGATCACGGAGTTCTTCCTCATATTTAACTAAATGCTTTCTTGATGAAACAGACCCATTTCCTCTTATTTAGTATATTGTTCTAGTGGAGTGCTGGTTCTCATTTATAACCCTTCCTCTACCTGAAGACAGTGGTTAAATCACTCATTTAATTGGACTAGATGACTTATCCTCAACATATCTCCTTCCCTATTCCCAAGTGCTACTTTCACCATCCATAGAAATAAATGAACTGGGCACCTGGGAACCTGGGTTCTAATCCCAGCCCTATCAGTAACCTACTGTTTGACTTTAGACAATCCCCTCCTTTCATATCACTTCACAGCCTGGGCTTCTCTTCATTTCTTTGTAAAAATGCTGGGGCTGGGCTGCATGATCTCCAAGGTCCCCTCCATCTCTGACACCATAGCCTTGCATGATAGCTGCTTTTGTATTACCTGCTTCTCTCTGGACCCCCTCATGACTTCCTAAGCCCTATCACCACGGCAAGCACTCATGCTCTCTGTGATGACATTTCCTGAGTTGGCTCAGGGATTCTCTGGGTTCTCTTCTATCTCTAGAAAACCAAAGCTTCAGCAAAAGCAATGCTGACCTCTGGCAGAATCACTGGATCCATACATCCAGCAAGGTAAGAGAGAAGTGTCCCTCCTCCATCCATATACCCAAGGTTCTGCCTAATTTTCATTCAAATATGTAGACAAATTTCCTAAAAGGAAAGATGGGAGAGAGGCCAATTCCATTCTGTTCCCATTGTCAGTTCTGCTGAGTGTTGGAAGGAATGCCACTTCTGGAAAACACAGGGGGCAAAGGCCTTTGAGGTAAATCTAGACAACAGGAGCAGTTGCCAAGGACCAAGACCTGCCTCCATCTCTTCTATTAAAGCTGCAATCCCACAAGTACCTAATCATTTCACTAAATAAGTTTTCACCAAGAGCTGTGGGCCAGCCTTTTGCTAGCCAGGAATAGACACCATGGGAGAAGTGAGTAAGCAATTGCAGTGGTCTCAGGCAGGAGACCTGGGTTCAATGCTGACAATGATGTTTATAAGCTGCGAGACCTGAGACATCAGGTAATCTTTCCATGCCATAGTTACCTTAAATATCTTACAATATAAAATACAGGGTTGTGGTGTTTTATAAACCTTAAAATGTCATAGAAAATGTGCTGTTCTTTTCATTATTATTTTTCATCAGTGCAGGAAATTCCTTCTACTAATACAGACCTGTCAGTGTTCTACAACTTAGAATCTCAGAGAGTTGCCTGGGGCACTGAGGGGTTAAATGATTTGCTCAGGGTCACAAGGTCACACAGTCAATATATATCAGAGCCTACTCAAACTCAGGTCTTTGTGATTCCAAAGTCGCTGTCATCATCATCATCATCATCATCATCATCCAAAATTATAAAAGACACCCTGTCCTTAGAGCTACTAATTTGGTTGGGGAGACCAGACACACATATTAGCTGATAACTACTAGTACTAGGTAATGTGTGTAACAAGGTCCTATGAGTGGCAGAGACAGAAAATGCTATGGGAATGCCATCTTCATGCCCTTTCAGTGAGTGCTATAGGAATTGAGGGGAAGGAAGGGCAGAGTAATCCTGGAAGGCTTCTTGGAGGTGTTGGAGACTGAGTTAGGTCTCCAAGAATGGAATAGGATTCAGACAAAGATGGAGGAAGGGGTTAGGGCACTCTTCTTTGCACAGTGGTGACTCAGCAGCCCCGTACTCTCCTGTTATTTTCTTGTTCTTTTGGTAGCCTCACTGTGTTTCAACCCCCTTGGCCCACCCTTCACCAGATCTCTTGAGCATCTCTTCATTTTTGGGGCCTCCCAACACTGGAAGAATCTATGAGATAATTCACTCTTTGTTTCCTTTTAGAGTCCGTTGGTCATGGAAGTGAAATACTCTGCATTTGGCCAGTTCGATGTGAGTTATTTAGTCGATTTAATTCTTTTTTTTTTTTTGACATTGCACTCATGTCCAATCCTATCCTGGAAAATGATGTTGTGGGGTGGAGTACAGAATGGAAGAGGAGGGGAAATTGTCCTTGCCATGGAGAAGCTCACACTCTGGTGGGAGACAGCAGACACACACAGAGGAAAAATTCCACTGAGTGTGGCCAGTATGCGATTTGGTACTAAGAAGGGTGGTGAGTTCTAAGAATTAACATGGACCATGGACTAGGAAATTGCCCTCTGCTGCTCCAGATCTCTCCCTCTGCTTCATTCTTTTCAATGCAAGTGGAAACTTGGTAAATGAATCATCATTTCCCACAAACCCACAAGGACATATCTTGGTACAGGAGAAATAGCACTGGGCTGGGAGATAGGACCTCTGGTCTCTTCCTGAGTCTGTCACTGATTCCTTGGGCTACCCTGGGATAGTCTCTGACCCTCATTTTCTTCATTGATAAAATGGGGCAATCAGACTCATCTAAGCTCCTTTCCATATTGAAGCCTTTAAAGGAACATTTTTTTAATTAACTTCAGTTTCTCTGACAGTTTCTTTATCCTGAACTTCTACTTCTTTCATCCTCTCTGCCCCATACCTTTCCGCTAGATTTTGTATTAAGTAGTTGATGATCTGATAAACAGAGCAAGTCAGAGCTGAGAGAAAGTTAGAGAGATGATCCATTCCTCCTGACCAAATCTGGCTGTGGCCTCTTTTGTAGTGCTTGAGAGCTAAAAATGGTTTTTATATTTTAAAGCACGTCCCTCGTTATGTTTATTTCTTCCTTTTTTTGTTTAACATTTAAAAAAAATATTCTTAAAATTTTGTAGTACAAATTCTCCCCCTTTCTAGCTCCTTCCCCACCCATTGAGAAGGCAAGAAATACGATACTCATTATACATGTGAAATCATGCAAAACATATTTCCTATTAGGTATGTTGCAAAAATAAAGTGAGAAAAAAGCTTCAATCTGATCTCAGAATTCATCACCTCTCTCTGGAGGTGGATGGCATTTTTCATCATGAATCCTTCAGAATTGTCGTGGATCATTGTATTGGTCAGAGTAGCTAAGTCTTTCACGATTTATCATCATTACAACATTGCTGTTATTGGGTATAATGATCTCCTGGCACTTCACTTTGCATCAGTTCATATAAATCTTCCCAAGTTTTTTCTGAAACTATCCTGTTCATCATTTTTTATAGCACGAGTATTCCATTGCAATGATATACCACAAGTTGTTCATCCATTTCTCAACTGATGAGCATCCCCTCACTTTTCAATTCTTTGCCACCACAAAAAGAGCTGCTATAAATATTTTTGTTCATGTAGGTGCTTTTCATTTTATTTTTTTAATCTCTTTGGGATACAGAACTAGTAATGATATTGCTGGGTCAAAGGGTACGAACAATTGTATAGCCCTTTGGATAAACCTCCAAATTGTTCTCCAAAATATTGGGACCAGTTCACAACTCTACCAACTGTGCATTAGTATACCTATTTTCCACATCCCCTTCAGCATTTATCATTTTCCTTTTCTGTCATGTTAGCCAATCTGATAGGTATAAAATGGTACCTCAAAATTGTGGGGCAGCTAGGTGGCATAGTAGATAGAGCACTGACCCTGGAGTCAGGAAGACCTGAGTTCAAATCTGGCCTCAAACACTTGACACTTACTAGCTGTGTGACCCTGGGCAAGTCACTTAACCCCATTGCCTAGCCAAAAGAAAAAAATTGTTTTAATTTTCATTTCACTAATTATTATTAATTTAGAGCATTTTTCAAATGATTATGGGTAGCTTTGATTTCTTCCTTTGAAAACTGCTGGTTCATAACCTTTGATCATTTATCAACTTGGAAATGGCTCTTATTTTTATAAATTTGACTCAGTTCCCTATATATTTAATTTTCTCCCAGTTTCCTGCTTTCTTTCTAATTGTGGCTATATTGATTTTATTTATGCAAAAACTTTTTAATTACATGTAATCAAAATGATCCATTTTGCTTCCTGTGATCCTCTCTATTTCTTGTTTGGTCATGAACTCCTCCCTCATCCATAGATCTGAAAGGTAATTTTTTCCCATCCTCCCCTAATTTGTATATCTCCCTTTATATCTAAGTAATATACTCATTTTTGCTTTATGTTAGTATACAGTGTGAGATGTTGGTTTATGTGTAATTTCTTCCAGTCTGCTTTCTAGTTTTCCTAGTAGTTTTTATTGAATAAAATACATAAAAATTTTAAATACAATAAAACTAAATTTTAAAAAGTAATTAGCTTTCTAGGCCATATAAAAATGTAGAGGATCAATCCAATTGTAGTTTGTTGACCCCCAACCTATTATAACCCCTTCATTTCACAGAGAAGGACTTTTGGTTCTCTGAGAGTTGAAATAACTTGATCCAAACAACATAGGAAGTTAATGGTAAAGACATGATCTGAACTCAGGTCCCCTTAGCTTTTAGGTCAGCGTTCTTCCCAGTATACCATGGTTGCACTGCCTTTACTTCATTCTATCAGTATTAAGGAGCCTTGTGAGTGATTTTTGTGAAGATCGAAGAGACAATAAGTGGGTTCCCCCAGTAGTAAAGTATTTAAGTTTAATCCTTTATTGAGGAATCTATAATTTTTCTTTTTGTTCAACCTATCCAGATTGGACTTTATATTTCCTATTTTTTTCTAGGTGTCTCCAATAGAGCAAACTCTGAATTTCTTGGCTTCTCTATTCCTGTTCCCTGCTGCCAATGGTAAGAGGCAACAGACAAAAATTTTTCCAAGGAAAAAATACAAATCATTATTATTTTTAATTGGGCAGTGTATAATGGAGTTAGGTGTGTTTCCACCATCAGTAGTGGTGGGTTCTATTTGCTTTTCCACTGTTCACTCTATCTTGAGCAAATCATGTCCCTTCCATGTGATTTAGTTTCAAATCTCTGTCCAGCCTCCCTCACAGGGCTGCTTTGGGGACTGAATGAAATAATGGATGGGAAAGCACTTTGGAAAGTATGAAATTCAAGATATGCTTATATGAGGCAGTGTTGGGTAAGGGTTGTTTCTTTGGACACCAGAGCATCTTATCCTGCCTATGTTGCCTTTGACCTGGTGGGGAGACATTGGGTGCTAGACTAGTGCAAAATGAAGGTGGCTGTCAGGCCTCCTTCCCATAGTAGCAGGGCCTCCATTTCTTAATCCTTTGCCTCAAGATCAGCCTCCAAATGGAGCCCAATTCAAGCTGACAGAAGGCAGGTTCAGTTGTGGGGCAGCAGTTAAAGGCAATCACAGCTTTCATGTGTGTTCTGATTCTCTGTATAACAGTGCTTTGCTGCCTTTATTTCCAGAAAAACTTCAGGCTGGTTTCTCCCTTCCTCTCACAAGAGATATTTCCTTCTATGACTTCATTCTGCAGCCTCACAAGGTCAGTGTAAAGCCCTGCTCCAAGGAGGTGGAGATTCTGGGATGGTTGAGGTGACCTAATGCCCTGGTTATGAGTGGGATTTCAGGAGAGGAGTGAGGGTTGGAAGAGGAGATTTGTTGGGGGATTGAACTCAGAACTTCAGTAGGGCCCTGGGATAGGAGAGGAAGGGAGAGAAAGGGAGTAGACCTGGATGAGGAGTAGAGATGGATTGGCTTCCATTACACACAGATGGGAGGTTTGGCTTCCATTCACAAATTACTGCTGTATCTGCCTTAACATTGGCAAGTATCTCTGACACATGGGAATTTAATTCCAACACCACTAACCCCACCCCAACCTCAATAGAACTAGCAGATGAATTTCTGAACCAGACCAAGTATCCAAATGTGATTTGAGCACTCAAGGACTAAGGGAGGAAAATGGCCTGAAATCTTTTTTGAAGCTGATTTTAAGGCAGGATCGCTGCACACTTAATGCTGACAGAGAGAAACTTTGTCAAATTGGTGGAGGAAGTCGTGCTGTGTAGATGGCAGTCTGTATATTTGAGGCACCAAAAGGGAATTCACCAAATACTGCTCTGTTCTCCATTTTACATTGCATGGATTTAAGAAATTGGATCCAAAACTCGAATGGGGGGAGGTATCAAAAGCATAGCAGAAGCTGGCTCATGTGGAAGTCGGCTCTCGAAGCATAACTACCTAGGTCTAAGCTTAGGAAGAGAGAAACGAAACAAAAAAAGTCCTCTGAGCAGCTACAACCTATGGCATGAAATTTATGCTCCTTAAGTTCCTCTTGGTCCCTTCCTCCTATCTTATTTACTCTTATTTTAGACATAATTCTAAGGACCTGGACTCTTTTTTGTTGTGACCTTACACCCCACAACAGAAGAAAGAAATAAGAAATTAGCAGGCAGAAGCAATGAGAAGTGAGCTTAAAGTTATGAAGAATCAAGACTACGAACTTAAAAATCAAAGTTTAAGCTCATTTAGAAAAGACAAGCTAAACTAAGATGCTTAGTTTATTTAAGAAAGCTGGGAATGGTTCAATTAAAAAATGAGTGTTTCTAGGGTAAGCTTCTAAATGCAAGTGAATAAATGGCATGTGGAAATGGCATAAAAGAAAGAAGATGTAGTAGAAGCCATACAAGACCCAGCTCAGCTACTAACTTGCTTTTGTGACCTTGGGAACATCCCTTCCTCTCTCTGGGCCCTAGCTTGCTTCTCTATACAATGAAAGGGTTGGACTGGATGACCTCTGAGGTCCCTTAAATCTATGTCTCTAAGAACAGCTTGTTTTCCAACCTCATGAGATGAATGAGCTGTTTCTTTCTGATCCAGACTAAGGACAGTCCTGCTGAGATGATGATGATGGTGATGGTCTCCAGATAGCAGTGTCTCCTGACTATGCTTTAGTGAGAGATAGTGGAAGAAAGGATTTGACATTGCTGGAAACTTTTGGTATATCCTCTCCTTTAGGTGATGAGAAACATAATACAGGGCACGAGAGTGGCACCGGGCACCCACAGCTTTCGTATATGTGCTCGGCCGATGAAAATTACATGGCAGATGACATTTATCTGTATCTTTCAAAAAAATCCCCTGTCAGTTGGAAAAAGGATAAATAGAGCCCCAGAGCTGGGCTCAATGCAGACCACAGGGTTTAGGAACAGCAGGGTTGTGATATCTCTTAGTTGACCTAGTTTCTCATCAAAGTGAGTATTTGCATTTCTCATGGAAGGCAGCTCCCATTAAATTGGAGACCTGTCTTTTGGGAGGAAAGGATGATCTTTTCTGTTTATTCTTTTCTGATCCTCCCTTAGGACTATCTGCTCTTGGGAGCCAACATCCATTATGGACTAGAGAGTGAAAACTGACTGGGGAACATCAAAAGCATACTGGAAACAAAAAGGTCACCTTCTCACCTATGTGTACCTGAGCAGTGTTTCTTCTGCCTCTTTGTCTGACCTTGTGGAAACTGTCCTAATCAAGGACTTCCAGCAAAGCATAAGATATTCCTTACAGATACTTTTTCTTTCTCATCTCATCTTTTCCACATCCAGGGTCTAAATCTTCCCCTGATATTCCCCTCTGTCCTGGCAAGGACATCTCATAGCAGAGAAAAGGGAAGGGAAAGGAAGAAGGGCACTTACTCTTCTTGCAACACAAAAACCATTAAATATTTATTATGTTAACTTTAGTGTCAATCTCATTTGATTTCAACATGAAACTTTTTGCAAGGATGCTTAGGTTTTGAAGGATGTCATGAAATATTAATTCTGGAGTTATAATTAGGTAAATTAAGTTGGTAGAGTATAGTGGAGAGGCATAGAGGACAACCTGTACTGGTCAGGTACAATTGCCCCAGCAACCTCTGGGAGGAGAAGGTGGAAAATGAGCAGGAAAAGAACAGGACTCTTGTGGCATGATGTAGGACCAGTGGGAGATCATGAGATATGTGGATATTGGGTCAGGAGAATTCCATAAAGCTGAAATTCTTCATCTTTTTTGTGTCATGAATCTTTTTTGCAGACTGGTGAAACCTATGGACCCCTTCTCAGAATAATGTTTTTAAATGCACAAAACACTGAACATCACAAAGGAAACTAATTATGATGAAATACAATTGTCAAAATATTTTTTAAAATTAAATTCATGGACCCTAGCTTAAAAATCTCTGCTATATAAATATGTACACCTTCCAGATGTTAGAATCCTAGGGCTTTAAAACCCTTTCATCTTACCCTAGTTATGCCTTAGCTCATTAGAACTGGATGGGACCTTTGTAATCACAGTATCATAGGCTCATAAATTTAAGGCTAGAAGGATCTAGTTTCCTCATTTTATAGATGAGGAAACTGAGGCCCAGAGAAGGTAAGGAATTTACTTCTTGCATAAGCCCCAAGTAGCAGAGTCAGGACTCAAGCATCATTTGTGTAACTAAGTCCAGGGCTCTCTCTGTTATACCACAATGTCTATCCATGATTCTGTGACATTCACTTAAAGTCAGTTTAGTAAAATAGCAGCATGACAGCATCAAGCACTCCATGTGTTATAGATTTCAGTTTCAAGTTCCAGATGTGGATGGGAATAGTAAAAAATCGATGTTCCCATGGAACGGTTTAGTGGGCCATGGAGACTGCATAATGACACCAAGGAGAGAGATCAGATAAGGCTCCCTGGATGAGGTAGCATCTGCTTGGCTTTCAAAGATAGGTAAGAAATAAACAAGTGGGGATTGAGAGGAGGTGAGTAAAAGAATATAGATGAAAAAGCACCAAGAATTTTTAGAGGCTGAAGATTGGCAAGACATGAAAGAGAATAGTTGAAAATGTGTGTGGCTAAGCCCTGGGGATACAAAGAAAGGCAAAAGACTGCCAGTCCCTGCTCTCAAAGAGCTCATAATGTAATGGGAGAGACAGAATGCTAACACCTATGTACAACCAAACTATATATAGGATAAATGGAAGTTAATCGACAAAGGAAAGATACTAGAAATGGTGGGGATAGAGAAAAGCTGATTGTAGAAGGTGAGATTTTTAGCTGTGACTTGAAGGAAGCCTGGGAAGCCAGGAAGCAGAGATAAGGAAGAAAGACTATACCAGGCATGGGGCACAGCCAATAAAAATGTTCATTGTCTGGAGAAGTATGATGTTCAAGGGAAAGCAAGGAGGCTAAAGTCCCTGGATTATAGAGTACATAGCTGGGGAGCATTGGTTTATGTAGGGTCCAATATCCCCATGCACAGGGATATTCTCAGCTTCCCCAAACAAAGGAGTTAGTTTTTATACTGAAGGAAGAGGCTGAAAACTCCAGATTGTTTATAGATAGTAGTTTAATCAATTGGGTTACTTACATTAGGGGCCAGTCTGGGACAGCTGCCAGACAAAAAAGTCTCAATAATGAATCATCTCCACAAAGAGCCCTGCCTCCCGAAAGCCTGGTGATAATTATAGGAAACAGACAAAAGGAGGATATGTTATAGAGCACATTGCTACTGATTGGTTAATATTTGGGGTTTCTGCTTAGTAATGAGTTTATTTCTGAGCTTGGGTGTTAAGCTACTGCTATTAAGTAAATGCCCAAACACAGGATTGTGTACTAGTCATAAACTAGTCACTGTGTCCACATTATGGTTGTTACCAGTCACAGTATCTAAGTTATGGCTTTCACTTCCTATTGTGTTTCATGGCTTTTTCTCAATAGGGACCCCACAGTGTGCAAGGTGTAAGAAGACTAGAAAGGTAGGAGAGTATGGCAAGATTTGAACACAGGTCTGATCCAACCCATGCCTCCTCCTAAAAAAAAGATACTTGGACTACTTACTTCACAGGATTTTTGTGAGGATACAACAAGCATAACATACTTCATAAATAATAAAACAGACCCCTTTTCCATTATATTTTAAGGTCTACAAAAACATATTCCTTAAAATAACCTTTCATTTTAAGAATGAGGAAACAGGCTTAGAAAAGTTACATGATTTGCCTAAGGTCATATGGCTTATGAGTATACAAATAAAATACTTTATTATTATTATTATTGTAATCCTTGTGTCAGATTAATTATATAATTGTTTTGTGGATGTTCTTTCCATTTCATTGCTGTAGTTATTGCGTATGTTGTTTTCTTGGTTCAGTTTATTTATATTTGCTTTAGTTCATTTAAATCTGACTCCTCTTTATTCATTATATTTTACATATAATTTCTTTCACAGCACAGTAATATTCCATTATATTTATGTACTACAGTTTGTTTGAACATTTCTCAACTGATGGGAATCTACTCTTCCCCTGCCCCCCAGTTATTTGTTAGTACAAAAAGTGTTATATATATAAGATGTTTCTTCTTATCAATGACCTCCTTGGAATATCTGCCCAGCAATGGAATTCCTAGGTCAAAAGGTGTAGAAATTTTAACCACTTTATTTGAATGATTCCAAATTGCTTTCCAAAATGGTTGTACTAATTCACATTTTCAGTAACAAAACATTAGTGTGCTTTTCTTTCCACAACCACTCTAACACTGATTATTCTCATATTTTGTCACTTTTGCCAATTTGTTGGGTGAGACAAAACCTCAGCATTATTCTGGTTTTTATTTCTTTTATTATTCTCTTGGTGGTTAGATGCTACAGTGGACAGAGTGTGAAGCCTAGAGTTAGGAAAACTTAAGTTCAAATCTGGCCTCAGATACTTACTAACTGTATGACCCCGAGCAAATGATTTACTGTTTGCCTCAGTTTCCTCATCTGTAAAATAGGGACAATAATAGCACCTTCCTTTCAAAATTGTATGAATCAAAATATTAATTTAAAGTGCTTAACACAATGTCTGGCACATAATAAGTATTACAAAAGATGTTAACTAGTAGTAGTAGTAGTAGTAGTAGTAGTAGTAGTAGTAGTAGTGGTAGTAGTAGTAGTGATTTGGAGCATTCTTCATATGGTTGTTAATATTTGGCAATTCCTTTGGCTACTTATCTATTGGAAAATGGATTCTGGTCTTGGATATTTCTTTTAATTATATAAGAATGTATGTAGGTATTGGATTCCAAAACTTTATCTGAAAAATTTTATACAAAAATTTTTTTACCCTATTCATTCCTTCTCATCCAAATATGTTAATTTTGTTTTCCAGAAGTTTTTCAATTTCCTGAAAATGATCTCTTCTATCTTTTGTAATTGCCCCTATTTCTTGTTTTGTTAAGAATTCATCTCCTATCCACAGCTGTTAGATGTATATTTCTAATCTCCTTCCCTTCTAACTTTTTATGGTACAACCTTTAATATTTAGTTTGTGTATCCCATTTTCAATTTATTATAGGATATGGTGTTAGATGTTGGTCTAAGACAATTTCTTTCTGACTGATTTCTAGTATTATTTACAATTCTTATCAAAAAGAGATTTCTTGTCTGAGTAATTTATATTTTGGGTTTGTCAAACACTCATTTATGGAGTTCAGTTATGTCTGATCTTTCCTACTCTAATCTGTTTTATTTACATACTTTTTATTTTAAAAACATGTACCAAATAGTTTTTATTGTCACTGCTTTATGATGCAATGTGAAGTCTGGAAGGGCTAGTACCTCTTCATTTATTCCTTTTTCATTCTATGTTTTAACATTCTGGTTCTTTACTTCCTCTGAATAAATTTTATTATCTTGGCTAGCTCTGTAAAGAATCCTTTTTGTAGTAGGGAGGAGCTGATAGAAAGGAGTGTGGATTAAGAGAGGCAGTGGTCAGAAGCAAAACAGATTTTTGAGAAGGGACAGGGTAAAAAGAGAGAATAAAAAGAGAAAAAAATGGAATGAAGGTAAATACACAGTTAGTAATCAAAACCTATGAATGTGAATGGGATGAACTCACCCATAAAATGGAATTAGATAACAGAATGGATAAGAAACCAGAATCCAATAATTTGTTGTGCACAAGAAACATACTTGAAATAGAGAGACACACACAAAGTAAAAATAAGAGACAGAATATATTATTTTTCAACTGAGGTAAAATAAAAACAGGGGTAGCAGTCATAATCTCAGATGAAGCAAAAGAGTCGTAATTAAAAGAGACAAGCAGAGAAGCTACATTTTGCTAAAAGATACCACAGACAATGAAGTAAAATCAATACTAAACATATTTGCATGAAATAGTATAGTATCCAAATTCTTAAAGGAAAAGTTAAGTGAGTTACAAGAGGAAATAGTAAAACTATACTACTGAGGGAACTCAACATTCCCCTCTCAGAAGCAGACAAATCTAACAAAAAATAAAAAGAAAGGAGTTAAGGAGCTGAAGAGAATTTTTAAAAAGGTAGATATGATAGACTTCTGGAAAAGTCAAAGGGGAGTAGAAAGGAGCATACCTTTTTCTCAGATACACATGGAACCTTCACAAATTTAACCATGTATTAAGGCATAAAAACCTCACAAACAAGTGCAAAAAAACCCAGAAATATTGAATGCATCCTTTTCAGACTACAATGCAGTAAAAATTGCATTCAGTAAAGGGCTATGGATACAGAGATTTAAAATTAATTAGAAATTAAATAATCTAATCCTAAAGAATGAGTGGGTCAATGAACAAATCATAGACACAATAAGTTCATTAATGAGAAAGACAACAATGAGACAACATACCAGAATTTATTGGTTGGAGCCAAAGCAGTACTTGTGGGAATATTTAAGAAAGAGCACATCAATTAATTGGGCACACAATTAAAAAAAACTAGAAAAAACAAATTAAAAGTCTCCAATTAAGATCAAATTAGAAATCCTAAAAACCAATGGAGAGATTAATAAAATTGAAAGTAAAACCATTGAAATCATAAATAAAACTAGGAGCTAGTTTTATGGGAAAAAAACAGTAAAGTAGATAAACATTTGTTAATTTGATTTAAAAAAAGAAAGCCAAATAATCAGCATAAAAAAAAAGGGAGTGACTGCATCACCAATGAAAACAAAACTAAAGCAATTCTTAGGAGCTATTTTGCCTATTCATATTCTAACACATCTGACAATCTAAGTGAAATGGATAAATATTTACAAAAATATAAATTGCTTAGGTTAAAAGAAGAGGAAACAGAATATTAAATAATACTTTCTCAGAAAAAGAAATTAAACAAGCCAACAATGAACTTCCTAGGAAAAAATGTCTAGGACCAGATGGACTTGAAAGTGAATTCTACCTAACATTTAAGGAACAATTAATCCTAATATTATGTAAACTACTTGAAAAAAATAAGTAAAGAAAGAATCCTACCAAATTTCTTTTATGACATTAAGATAGCTTTGATATCTAAACCAGGGAGAGCAAAAACAGAGGAAGAAATCTATAGACCAAATTCCCTAATGAATATTGATGCAAAAATGGTAAATAAAATACTAGCAAGGAGATTACAGCAATTTTATCACAAAGACCATACATTATGACCAAGTGGGATATTAACAGGAATGCAGGGCTGGTTCAATATAAGGAAAACCATAAGCATAATTTACTATATTAAAAAAAAACAACAAAAATCTTATGATTATCTCAATAGATGCAGAAAAAGCTTTCAACAAAACACAAAATTCATTCTTATTTAAAAAAAAACACTAGAAAACATAGTAATAAATGGAGCATTTTTTATCATTAGTTTATTTATCTTTAGTTTTCAACATTCACTTCCACAAGATTTTGAGTTCCAAATTTTCTCCCCACTTACCCCTTCCCCAACCACAAGATGGTGTGCATTCTGAATACCCCTTCTCCTAATCTGCCCTCCCTTCTATCTCCTTCCCCCCTTCCCTTATCCCTTTCCCTTTGTATTTTCCTGTAGCACAGAGTAGATTTCTATACCCCATTGCCTGTATATCTTATTTCCCAGTTGCATGTGAAAACAATTTTTAACATTTGTTTTCAGGGGCAGCTAGGTGGCACAGTAGATAGAGCACTGGTCCTGAAATCAGGAGAATCTGAGTTCAAATCCTGCCTCAGACCAAACTTTTGACACTTACTAGCTGTGTGACCCTAGGCAAGTCACTTAACCCCAATTGCCAAAAAAAAAGAAAAAAAGAAAAAAAAGACTGAAAACAACATTTGTTTTTAAAACTTTGGGTTCCAAATTTTCTCCCTTCTTCCCTCCCCACCCATCTTCATTGAGAAGGCAAACAACTTGATACAGGTTATACATGTGTAGTCATGCAAAACACTTACATAGTAGTCATGTTGTGAAAAACTAACTATATTTCCTTTCATCCTATCCTGCCCACTGTTTATTCTATTCTCTCTTTTGACCCTGTCCCTCCTCAGAAGTATTTGCTTCTGATTACCCTCTCCCCCAATCTGCCCTTCCCTCTATCATCCCCCCACTCTTATCCCCTTCCCCTCCTATTTTCCTGTAGGGTAAGGTAGATTTCCATACCCAATTGAGTGTGTATGGTATTCCCTCCTTAAGCCAAATCCAATGAGAAAAAGATTCACTCATTCCCTTTCACCTTCCCCCACTTTCCCTCCACTATAAAAGCCTTTTCTTGTCTGTTTTATGTGAGATAATTTACCCCATTCTACCTCTCCCTTTCTCCTCCCAGCATAATCCTCTCACCCCTTAATTTTATTTTTAGATATCACCCCTTCATCTTCAACTCACCTTGTGCCCTCTATCTATCCATCTATACATACATATTTTTCCCTCCAACTATTTTAATACTGACAAATGTCTCATGAGTTACAAATATCATCTTTCCATGTAGGAATATAAACAGTTCAACCTTAATAAGTCCCTTATGATTTCTCTTTCCTGTTTACCTCTTCATGCTTCTCTTGAGTTTTGCATTTGAAAGTCAAATTTTCTATTCAGTTCTAGTCTTTTCATCAAGAATGCTTGAAAGTCCTCTATTTCACTGAATATCCATTTTTTCCCCTGAAGGTTTATACTTAGTTTTTCTGGGTAGGTGATTCTTGGTTGTAATCCTATATCCTTTGACCTCCAGAACATTACATTCCAAGCCCTCTGATCCCTTAATGTAAAAGCTGCTAAATCTTGTGTTATCCTTATAGTGTTTCCACAATACTTGAATTATTTCTTTCTGGCTACTTGTAATATTTTCTCCTTGACCTGGAAACTCTGGAATTTGGCTACTATATTCCTAAGAGTTTTCTTTTGGGGATCTCTTTCAGGAGGTGATTGGTGGATTCTTTCAATTTCTATTTTACCCTCTGGTTCTAGAATATCAGGGCAGTTTTCCTTGATAATTTCTTGAAAGATCTCTTTTTTTTGTTCATGGCTTTCAAATAGTCCAATAATTTTTAAATGATCTCTCTTGGATCTCTTTTCCAGGTCAGTTGTTTTTTAATGAGATATTTCACATTGTCTTCTATTTTTCATTCTTTTGGTTTTGTTTTACAATCAATGTCTTGGTTTCTCATAAAGTCACTAGCTTCCATTTGCTCCATTCTAATTTTTAAGGAAGTATTTTCTTCAGTGAGCTTTTGGACTTCACTTTTCATTTGGCCAATTCTGCTTTTTAAGGCATTCTTCTCCTCATTGACTTTTTGGATCTCTTTTGCCATTTGGGTTAGGCTATTTTTTAAGGTGTTATGTTCTTCAGTATTTTTTGAGTCTCCTTTAGCAAGCTGTTGACTCATTTTTCATAATTTTCTTACATCACTCTCATTTCACTTCTCAATTTTTCCTCTACTTCTCTTACTTGCTTCTCAAAATTCTTTTTTTAGCTCTTCCATAGCCTGGGATTGATTCATATTTTTCTTGGAAGCTTTGGATGTAGGAGTATTGACGTTGTTTTCTTCTTCTGGTTGTATGTTTTGATCTTTTTTGTCACCAAAGATTCTATGGTCTGAGATTTTTTTTTTTTTGGCACAGTTTGCTCACGATCTTAGCCAATTACTTGAGTTATAAACTCTTTGTTAAGGTTGGGGTCTGCTTCCAGTGTGGAGAATATACTGTTCCAAGCTTCATGGTTTTTGTGCAGCTGTTTTCAAAGATCCTTCTAGGGACCTGTAAATTTTCAGTTCTTCCAAGGTGATATGATCAAGGGCGAGGTGTTTACTCCTTTCCTGATCTGTGCTCTGGTCTATGAATGACCACAAGCACTCTTTTCTGCTTTGGAACTGTGAAGAGGATTCACTGTCCACTACAACTACAAGCTTCACCAATCCAGTGCTCCTCCTTGCCCCAGGACCGCCACCCAGAACTGTGACCCAGATCCAAGCACAGGCAAAGTAAGGGATCCTGCCTCAGCACCAGCAAAGAGATCCCTGCAATCCACCTATGATCAGTCGCTTGATTTTCCCTCAGTGTGTGGGCAGGAAGTTCTGGAAGCAGCTGCCACCCCGGGGCTGGGGCTGGAACTGAGTTTTTCTCTCACCAAGGTCCAATAGATGTTTCCTACTGAACTTCTAAATTGTCTTTGGTGTTTGTGGGTTGAGAAGTCTGGAAACTGCGACAGCTGACCTTGATTCGTTTCCCTGAGGCCTGCTCCAGGTTTGCTGAGGCCTAGTCTTTGTCTGTGTACCCATGTTGAACTGCGTTCCTCTCTTAGCCTGATGCAATAGACTTTTCCAATCAACCATCCAGGTTGTCTTGGGCTGGAAATTTGTTTTACTCTGTCTTTTTGTGGGTTCTGCTGCTTTAGAGTTTGTTTAGAGCCATTTTTACAGGTATTTGGAGGGGTTTGGGGAGAGCTCAAGCAAGTCACTGCTTTTACTCCACCATCTTGGCTCTGCCCCTCTGGAACATTTCTTAAAATGATAAGTAGCATCCTTCTAAAACCATCAGCAACCATTATATGTAATGGGGATAAGCTAGAAGCTTTCCCAATAAGATCAGGGTAAAGTAAGAATGACCGTCATCACTCTTATTATTCAATATTTTACTAGAAATGCTATAACAATATGATAAGAAAAAGAGATCTAATGAGTTAGAAAAGGCAATGGGAAAAAAAACTGTTGCTCTTTGAAGACTATATGATGATATACTTAGAGAACCAACTAAAAAAACCTAGTGGAAACAATTAACAACTTTAGCAAAGTTGTAAAGTATAAAATAAACCTACATAAATCATCAGCATTTCTATATATTACCAAAAAGTCTAGCAGCAAGAGAGAGAGAAATTCCATTTTAAAGTAACTGCAGACAATATAAAATACCTGTGAGTCTACCTGCCAAGACAAACTCAGAAACTATATGAACACAATTACAAAACACTTTTCACACAAATAAAGTCAGACCTAAACAATTAAAAGAGAAAATCAGGGAAAGCACATTTTGTTAAAAGGTACCATAGACAATGAAAACTATCAAAAAAATTTTATAGCAAGTTTCTCTGATAATGGCCTCATTTCTCAAATATATAAAGAACTGAATTAAATTTATCAAAATAAAAATCATTGCCCAATTGATAAATGGTCAAAGGATATGATCAGGCAGTTCTTGGCAAAAGAAATCAAAGCTATCTATAGTCGTATGAAAAAGTGCTCTAAATCACTCTTGATTAGAGAAATGTGAATTAAAACAACTCTTATGTATTGCCTCACACCTATCAGAAATGACAAATGCTAAAGGAGATGAGGAAAAACAGGTACACCAAGGAATTGTTGATGGAGTAGTGAACTGGTCCATCCATTCTGGGAAAAAATTTGGAATTATCTCCAAAGGGTTATCAAGTTGTGCATACCTTTTGACCCAGCAATACAGAGTGTGTTTGTGCATGCATGTGTGCGTGTGTGTGTGTGTGTAAGAGAGAGACAGAGAGAGAGAGCTGATAAACTCTGAGTGCAAATTGAAGTATACTTTTCTCACTTTATTTTTATTGCTTTTTTTACAAGATGGATAACATGGAAATGTTTTACATGATTGCATATATATAATTGATGTAATATTGCTTGCTTCTCAATGGTTGGGGAAGGGAGTGGGAATGAGGGAGAGAATTTGGAACTCATAATTTAAAAAGAGGAGAATGATAAAAATAAATAATTTTTAAAGAGGAAAAAAAAGATGCTATGGAAATGTGGGTTTTTGTTGTTATCTGGCCGCTTTCCTCCTTTTTGGTTTCAAGCCCTTTCAGTCAGATAAAGCCTTATTAGTCAGATCAAATGTATTAGATCCTTTCCTGTTCTGACCTGAAGTTTTCCTTTGAGCCACTTTTGAAGAAAGCTTGCTTTGTGAGACCTATGGTGCAACCAAGATTGCAGGGGAGAGCCTATAAACTTATGAAAACAAGTTGTTTTCTATTTCTGTCCTTTCGTACAGTCATTTGTATGTTAGGGACAGAATCTGCCACAGACTCCTACTTGGCTACCTTTTGCAGTTCAAGTGACTCCACCCTTCTCTTCAAGCCAGAAACAACTCATAAAGGGCTCGTGTTAACTGGTCGAACCTTCTCTTTCTTCTTGTCACTGAAGGAACCACTAAGATCTGGGAGGCACCTGCTACCAAGCTTATAGCTTTGAATTTGCAAACACTCCAGCCTCCAGTCTGGTAAGAACTTTTATAACTGTGAATTATATGAGATAATACCTGTCCTCACACATCATTGTCCATTTTCTCATGACTCTGTAGGATCACTTACAGTCTAGATGTGGGTCTCCTGATAGCTGTGTAACTCCCCTTACTCTATGTAGCTCACTACTTAAACTTGATGATATTGGGCAACACTCTTCCAGTTGTGGGCCTTAATTTCTATATCTGTAAAAGAAAAAGTGGAATGGTCTAAAAGGCCCATGATAGATCTTTCTATATTCTAACACTTCTTCCAGATCTGACATTCCAGCTCATATTCTAACTTCTTTTTCAGATCTTACAATCTGTGTTCAAAGGTCCCTTTCACTTTTGACATCCTGTGTTATACAGTCTTCCCATGGGGGCTGGGGACGGGGGGGAGTGGGAGAGTGTGGAAACAGCAAATTATGACTTCTAATATTTGAAGGGCTGCCATGTGAAAGGAGGATCAGATTTATTTTATTTAGCCCATTGAGGCAGAACCAGGAGCAATAAGTAGAAGTTAAAAAGAAGGTAAATTTAGACTAGATGTCCAGCAAAGCCTCCTGACAATAAGATCTATCTAAGAATAGAGTGGGCTGCCTTGGGAAGTGACAGTCATTGAAGGTCTCCATGTCATGTCTGGCTCATCAATTGCCATGTGTGCATAGTAGAGATCCCTTTGGTCTATAGGCTGCCACCAAGTTCCCTTTGAACATGAAATCCTATTTTTCTATGCTCCTGTACTTTGGGGATTCCGAGATTTCATTCAGCTCGATTTCGCAAACATTTCCAAAGTCTCTACTATGTACAATTCTATTTTCTTTGTGCTAAGGTCATTTCCATTTTTGACATCATATATCTTAAGGTCCTTACTCACTTTGATAATTCATGCTGTATGGTACCTTCCTGCTTTAACTTTCAGTGTTGTGTATTCTAAGATCCTTTCCAGCCCTGATATTTGGTAGTCTATGTTCTAGAGTCTCTTCCAGCTCCAAAATTATATGTTCTATGTTCTAGAGTCCTTTTCAAGATGAAAGTTCCATGTGCTATGTTCTAAAGTCCCTTCCACATCTAACTTTCTATGAGCACATTTGAAATATCTGATGTTGCGATCCTTGTTTCTGTTCCTGCCACTCTACAGAAACTCTTCTTTCTAAAGTTACCGATAATTTTTAAATTGATAGATCTGATGACCTTTTCTCAGTCCTTATCCTTCTTATTGTTACTGTTCAGTCATTCAATCATGCCCAACTCTTCATGACCCTGTATGGGGCTTTCTTGACAAAGATACTGGAGTAGTTTGCCATTTCCTTCTCCAGTAGATAAAGGGAAACAGTGGTTAAGTGACTTCCCCACTAGTAAGTATCTAAGGCCAGATTTGAACTCAAGTCTTCCTGACTCCAGGCCCAGTGCACTATCTGCTGAGCCCTCTAGCTGCCTCTTTCTTAGTTTCTCTTTTTTATTTGACATTACTGCCAGCCGGTCCCTTCCTTCTGGATAATCTTGTCTCAGGTTTTTATGACACTGCCATGCTCTGGCACTCATACCTGTCTGGCTGATCATCCCCAGTCACTTTTCATAATCTCCATTGATTTCCTAAACCTTATGTGTGGGTGTCATCTCTATGTACATGACCCACAAATCTGTATATCTAGCTATCATCTTGCTCCTGACCTCCAATCCTGCATCTCCAACTATCTGCTAGGCACCTGTACCTGGATGTTCCATAGACACCTAATCTTTCCCCCTAAAGCCACCTCACTTTCTTGCCTTCCTATTGTTGTTGAAGTCACCACAATTTTTCCTGCTGCTGCAATTTCCAATCTTGGAATCATCCTCAACTCTTCACTCAATTTGTTCACTTTCAATAAGTTGACAATTTGTTGATTCAACTTTCTATTTACTTGCATGGCTACCGCCTTAGTTAAGGCCCCTATCACTTCTCATCTGGAATATTAATATAGCCTCCTAATTGTTTTCCCAGAATCCAATCTCCCCTCTCTCCAATTCATCCTCCATATAGCTGCCCAATTTGTTTTCCTAAAGCTCAAATCTGACCATGTTACTCACCTGCTCAAGAAGGTTGAGCAGTTCCCTATTGTTTCTATGAAAACATACAAATCCTTCTTTTTGGCATTTAAAGTCCTTCACAACCTTACTCTAACTTACCTTTCCAGGTCTATTGTACATTAATCTTCCTCACATACTCTAGCAGCTAGGTGATGCAGTGGATAGAATACTGAGCCTGGAGTCAGGAAGACCTGAGTTCAAATCCAGCCTCAGAAACTTACCAGCTATGTGAATCTGGAGAAGTCATTTAACCTCTGTCTGCCTCCATTTCCTTAGCTATAAAATAGGGATAATGATAGTCCGTACTCCTCAGGGTTACTGTAAGGATCAAATCAGATAATATTTGTAAAGCACTTAGTTCACTGCCTGTAGGCACATGGTAGAATCTTAATAAATACTTGTTTCCTTCCTTTTGTCCTCATTTGCTTGTCTGCCTATTTCATGGAAGACTCTAAGGCCCTCTCCCTCTTCCCCCCCCAAAAAAAAATTAGCTGCAAACAGACTAGATCAGGGGTGGGAAGCTGTGGCCTTGAAGGCTACATGTGACCTCGAGTCTACAGGTTACCCATCCCTGGGCCAGACCATTTCTATAGTACATTTCAGTTCTGACAATGTTCTCCCTTTCAGGGTCACTTCTACATCTATTATTGTATTTTCTAAGGTCTCTTCCAACTCTACTCATATTCATTAACTATGACTTTTGAGCATGCTATGGCTACCTGGTCTTGGCTCTTGCTCTATTGGTGCTGCCTTTGGCTAGGCTTTCTGCCTGGATTGCTTCTGACTATAGAACCATGGGAGAGAGGGCAGTCCATCTCCCAAATAATCTAGCTCATGTCCCTATGAGAGATGTGGGGGAAGGGAGGTAACCAAAGGGATCTGTCTCAGCAACCCAAACCTGAAAATCACTGCCTGGGAGTTCAGTCATGCTGTGTAGCATGGGCTGACAGAGAACCCAAGACATAGGTTTGTAGTCTCCAGACCACCATGAGAAGAAAACATACCCAACCTAGTCTCAAATGTTGGCAAAGCCTTAGTCTCCCCTCTCTAGGTAAAATTCTGTCTGGTGACTGATCCCTTTTCCTGGTTATGGGTCAGGTTGTTACCTCTTGTTTTCCACTCCTCAGGAAAAGGAGGTCCCTGCTATTTTACCCACTCTATCTCTAAAAACACAAATCATTCCCCAGCAGTGTGTCACATGCAGCAGCATTGTAGGACTCTCTCAGGTAGTGTCTCCCTTCTTCTTGTGGGCTAGGATGCTATTGGAACTCAAAGGCCAGAGATACTCCACAGCATTCCCACAGCACAAGTGGGGACTACTATGAGCAGGGAAGTTGTCAGGCATACCTGGGGCAGTTTAGGTCAACTTTGCCCCCAGGTATATGGACCTAGGATCCAGCTATGGGCCTTTTGGACAGGAGGAGAATAAAAGTTATTTTTAAGACTTTGGGAGGGGTGGAGCCAAGATGGCGGAGGGAGAGCAGTGACTTGCTTGAGCTCCCCCCCAAACCCCTCCAAATACCTATAAAAAAATGACTCTAAACAAATTCTGAAGCAGCAGAATCCACAAAAAGACAGAGTGAAGCAAATTTCCAGCCCAAGACAACCTGGATGGTTGATCAGAAAAGCATATCGCGCTGGGTGGGGAGAGGAGTGCAGTGGGGCATGGGCGTGCAGGCTGCAGTGAACCTGGCACAGGCTTCAGAGGGCTAAATCGTGGGCAGCTGTGGCGGTTTCCAGACTTCTCAACCCACGAATGCCAAAGACAATTTAGAAGGTCAGTGGGAAAAGTCTGTGACTACAGTGAGAGAGAGGCTAGGCCTTCGCTTTGGCAGCTGCCTCCTGAGCTACCAGCCCACAGACTGAGGGGGAATTGAGTGGCTGATCAGAGGGGGATTGCAGGGATCTCTTTGCCAGTACTGAGGCAGGAATCTCTTGCTTTGCCCATGCCTGAATCTGGGTCACAGTTCTGAAGGGCAGTCTTGGGGTGAGGAAGAGTGCTGGTGTGGTGGAGCTTGTTGTGGAGGTGAAAAGGAAACACCTAGCCCCTTATCATACCTTCTTGGAAGAAGTGAAAATTTACAGGTCCCTAGAAGTATCTCTGAAAACAGCTGTACAAACCCCTGAAACTTGGGACGGTACATTCTCCACATGGGAAGCAGACTCTTACCTTAACAAAGAGTTTAAAACTCAAGTAATTGGCCAGGATCATGAGTATTCAGCACAAAAAGAGTCAGACTATACTATCTTACTTTGGTGACAAAGAAGATCAAAACATACAACCAGAAGAAGACAACAAAGCCAAAGCTCCTACATCCAAAACCTCCAATAAAAATATGAATCAGTCCCAAGGGCTCAAAAGGGATTTTGAGAAGCAGGTAAGAGAAGTAGAGGAAAAACTGGAAAGAGAAATGAGAGTGATGCAAGAAAATCATGAAAAACAAGTCAACAGCTTGCTAAAGGAGACCCAAAAAATACTGAAGAAAATAACACCTTAAAAAATAGCCTAACCCAAATGGCAAAAGAGGTCCAAAAAGCCAGTGAGGAGAAGAATGCCCTCAAAAGCAAAATTGGCCAAATGGAAAAGGAAGTCCAAAAGATTACTGAAGAAAATACTTCCTTAAAAATTAGAATAGAGCAATTGGAAGCTAGTGACTTTATGAGAACTCAAGACACTGTAAAACAAATCCAAAAGAATGAAAAATTAGAAAACAATGTGAAATATCTCATTGGAAAAACAACTGACCTGGAAAATAGATCCAGGAGAGAGAATTTCAAAATTATTGGACTATCTGAAAGCTATGATCAAAAAAAGAGCCTAGACATCATCTTTCAAGAAATGATCAAGAAAAACTGCCCTGATATTTTAGAACCAGAGGGCAAAATAGAAATTGAAAGAATCCACTGATCACCTCCTGAAAGAGATCCTCAAAAGAAAACTCCTAGGAATATTATAGTCAAATTCCAGAGTTCCTAGGTCAAGGAGAAAATATTACAAGCAGCCAGAAAGAAACAATTCAAGTATTGTGGAAACACAATCAGGATAACACAAGATTGAGCAGCTTCTACATTAAGGGACCGCAGGGCATGGAATATAATATTCCGGAGGGCAAAGGAGATAGGATTACAACCAAGAATCACCTACCCAGCAAAACTGAGTATAATCCTTCAGGGGAGAAAATGGTTATTGAGTGAAATAGAGGACTTTCAAGCATTCTTGATGAAAAGACCAGAGCTGAATAGAAAATTTGACTTTCAAGTACAAGACTCAAGTGGAACATGAAGAGGTAAACAGGAAAGAGAAATCATAAGAGACTTATTAAGGTTGAACTGCTTACATTCCTGCAGGGAAAAAAGGTATTTGTAACTTATGAGTCCTTTGTCAGTATTAACATAGTGGGAGGGAAAGATTATATGTGTGTATAGATAGATAGATAGATAGATAGATAGATAGATAGATAGATAGATAGAGGGCCCAGGGTGAGTTGAAGATGAAGGGGTCATATTTGGAGAATAAAATTAAGGGGTGAGAGAGGATTATACTAGGAGAAGGAGAAAGGGAGAGGTAGAGTGGGGTAAATTATCTCACAAAAAAACAGAAAAGAAAAAGCTCTTACAGTGGAGGGGAAATGGGGGAAGATGAGAGGGAATGAGTGAATCTTATTCTCATAAAATTTGACTTAAGGAGGGAATAACATACACACTCAATTGGGTCTGAAAATCTGTCTTACCCTACAGGAAAATAGGGGGGGAAGGGGACAAGAGAGTAGGGGGATGATAGAGAGGAGGGCAGATTGGGAAAGGGGGTAATCAGAAGCAAATACTTCTGAGGAGGGACAGGGTCAAAAGAAAGAATAGAATAAATGGCAGGGGCAGGATAGGATTAAGGGAGATAGAGTTAGTTCTTCACAGCATGTCTACTATGGAAGTGTTTGGCATAATTGCACATGTATAACTTATATTGAGTTGCTTGCCTTTTCAATGAGGATGAGTCGGGAGGGAGGAAGGGAGAAAATTTGGAGCCCAAAGTTTTAAAAACACATGTTTAAAAAAATGTTCTCACATGCAACTGGGAAATAAATACAGGAAATGGGGCACAGAAATCTATGCTGCCATACAGGAAAATATAAGGGGAAGGGGATAAGAGAAGGAGAGAGAGATAGAAGGGAAGGCAGAGTAGGGGAAGGGGTATTCAGAATGCATGCCATCTTGGGGTGGGGGGAGGGGCGAGATGGGGTGAAAATTTGGAACTCAGAATCTTGTGGAAGTAAATGTTGAAAACTAAAAATAAATAAATTTATTAATCAAAAAAAAAGACTTTGGAAAGGAGCTCCTGACATCCTCCACTTCTTTCAGACTCAGTTTCCTCATTTGTATAGAGGGTAATAATCACACTTTCTTCACAGGTTTGTTATGAGAATTAAATAAGAGAAAATATATCAAATGCTTTGCAAATCTTAAAGCACCATAGATATGCTAATATACAAGATGTATTCCTATTCAAATTGTACATTTTGGCAGATCCAGACCAGGAACCCAGATTTTTCTGACTAAACATAGTATTCTTTGTATCAGACAGCTTTAGTGAAGGGAAAGTCACATAATCCTTTTTGTGAGCTGCAATATGGAACAAAGGCTTCATAGAAGAAATGGCACTTGAGCTTGGTCATGAATAAAAAGTAGAATTCAGACAAGAGAGATGGTGGGGGATAAAATTCCAGACAGGGATAATGGTAGGAGATCAAGCCTGAGGCAGGGAGGGGTGAAGTCCTTTTGGAGTCTTGGACGCTTAGTAGCTGTGTGACCTGGGGCCAGTTATTTAACCTCTCTCTGCCTTGGTGTCTTCATCTATAAAATGGAGATAATAATGGCACCTCTCAGGGTTGTTATGAGAATAAAATGAGATAATATTTATAAAACACTTTGCAAACTTTAAAATACTATTTAAATGGTAGTTGCTGTGGTTTGAGTGAAAAGTGAGAGCTAAACCTGGATAAGTAGCCTGGAAGTAGATGGTATAGGGTCTTGACTGCCAGATTAGGGGTTTGGGTTTTATCCTGGGGGTACCAGAAAAATAGTTTTGATGAGGGAAATGATAAGCAAAGAGGGAGGTTCTAGGAAGATTAATCTATTCACATATATAGTAGCAGATGGATCGAATAGAGAAGAGATTGAATGTAGGAAGACTACTTACTCAAACCATGAACCATAAACAAACCCCAAGCTTTTTCACAAGCTTCATTTTTCTTAATTTCCTCATTTTTTTATTGCTGAAATATTTGCAAAAATCCTCTGGAAATCTCCTTTACTTCCCATCTGTCTTGGTTCCTTTACCAGATAAATACAAATACAATACAAATGCTCAGCCAACTTCTACAACACCACCCTACACACACACACACACACACACACACACACACACACACACACACACACA